>NC_009909.1:432484-732484 GCF_000002415.2 Plasmodium vivax
TATTTATTTATAAACTAAAATAATAATTAAATTAATATATTTTTTATATAATTAAAATAAATGAGTTAATTATATTTATTAATTAAATAATTATATTTTTTATTAAATAATATATCGTATTTAATTAATTAAATTATTACATTTATTAATTAAATTATTATATTTATTAATTAAATTACCACATTTATTAAATAAGTAATATATTATACATTATATATTATATTTTATTAATTAAATTATTAACCAAATAAAAAACAGGGTAATTATAAATGATATATATATTTATATGTAAAATATATTTTAATAAAAATATAATATTTATTATTTAATTTATTAAAATGAATATTATAATATTATTTTTTAATTAATATAATTAATATTTGTTATTAATTAAATAATAATAAATTATTTTATTTTTTTAAATTAATTACTTTATATTATTTTAATATAAAAAATGTATTTATTTATTTTAATATATAGTATATTTAATTATTTAATTAATTATTATTTTATTAAATATATTAATTAATGCTAATTTATTTATTTAAATTAACATATTAAATTTAACTTTAATATAATTAATATGGAATAAATTAATTTCACTATAAATAATTATAATTAATAATTAATTTAATGTATAATAGCATAAAACATATTAAAAATCTTGTAAACATTTATTTTTCTTATTTTATTTAAATTATTTACTTATATTAATAAAAACAATTTTAATTAAATTCATATTACAATGATATTTGTTTTCATTTATAATTTAAAATAACAATACATAAATATAAGAAAAGCTTAAGTTATTTTTATTATTTTAAATACTGAATATTACAGGATATATGATTTTTTAAATGCGAACGTTTTTACTTAATATATGAATGTTTTATTTAAAATTAATCCTCCGAACGAATGAACATGATTAGTTATACAGTTATTGTGTTAAATAATGGTTTAGACAGAATTATATAAGGTGTAATTAATGTAGTAGTATGATGCTTAGATTAATGTAAATGAATAATTTAGTAAAAAGCAACACATGAAGTTTCAGAAATTTTGTTAGAAATATTTAGTGAAGATATTAGTTTACAAAAAATTTGGTTGCAGCCAATCTGTAACATTATGCATTTTTCGTCTTTTGTTCTAGTGTTACATATAAGACTTAATTAAAATTTGTTGTCATTTGTGCATCGATCATTTTTGCTTTAGCCAATGCATAGCACTGTTACATAACATTGTCGTAAACCTAAACCTTTTATCGTAACTCCTTGATACAGAAGTTCTGATAAATATAGTCAGTTTTTTATAAGAACTTCTTTAATATCCCCCGTCTTCCTTGAGTATTTCTGAACGAAATCACAATTTCAAAATTACTGAAGTGAAAATGATGATGTTATTTTGATGCTGCACTTTGATTTTACATGGTACTTCTTATAAAACGTGCCCCGATGGAGTTGTTTTTTTTTCTTTACTAATAGCAAGAACATATGTTTTTCCAGGCATATCATAAAATGACACTGCCTACGCAGAAAGGTAAAATACATTAGTACATTAAAAGTAACCTTGCTATAAACTGCAATATTTATGATTTAACCTTAATTTACTGGAGCTTTAATGAAAAGATTTAGACAATTTCACCTCATTAGAAACTATTGATTTTTGCTCTAAAAATTAATATTTTCATTACCTAACTAATTATTATGTAAATGCCATGAGAATGAAAATTCCAAATTATAAATTTGAAATTTTTATTATAATCGAAAGGACACACTATATATGTTTCTACAAAAAAAGATTAGATGATAGCAAGGCACATAGACCTTTCTGACAACTAAAAACTTTTACCAGCATGTAGCGTTTAGACCTCGTTAAAAAGGTTCTGCCATAAAAAAACCCTAGAGCGCAATCATATATGCATTTTTTATTTTTCTTATAATAATATCCCCTTTCACAGGTGACACTACTATATTCGATTTGATTTATATGAACATTTGCTTCATTATTTTCTTATGTATATATGTTTTTAACAATTTCCGTGAATTAAAAAAACTGTTTTAAAAGGGGTAACATCGTATTACACGTTCTAGTTCCCTTTATCAAAGCATAGGTCACTTGCACGTGTCTTATATGTTATGGGTGTAAAAGGCTATAATTCATCATTTATTTTGTCAACTAAGAGGATAAAATTTATTTCATACAGGTTGAAACAAAAAGTCCATACATATTTTTAAGTGCTCATAAATCACATGAATATACTCCTTTGAGAAATTCTTTAATATAGATATTTTCACGGGTCAAGTTCAGAATCCCGTAAATTTAACAGATTGTGCTCGCATAAATTCCAAGTGAACTGTGTCTATATGCTCATATAGAAGATTTACATTACGCGTAACACAGCAATGAATCTATGAATATGGTACAATAAATCTGAAGTATTCGTTTCAAATATTTTTATTCGTCCACACAGCAACAACAAAAAATGTTTTTTTCACACAAAGATCAATAATGAATTGAAATTTAATTTAATTGACCTAAATGTAAGCCTGGACATAAAAAAATAGCATTCAGATTTTATAACATACTTGTTAAACATTACATTGTAAACAAGTTTTGTGCTCTTAAATTAATTTCTTAATGTTGCTTGAGATCAGAAATAAAGCAGATTACACAACAATGCGTATCTCTAATGTTAGATTTTGTTAAAATAAAGCAAAAACATAATTCGTTGTCTTTTAAAATAGTACATAGTGTTTGCACATGTCATACTGTTTAAAATGTCATGAGCATTAGGATGAATTGGCAATTTCATGAAAAATGAAAAAACATTAATGTCATATGAATAAAAATTTCATAAAATTTTAACTCGACAGATGATAGTACACACGAAAAAGATGCTCTGTTGAAGGCTATTCTATGGAACAACATTTAGACAAATCTTTGCTTTTCAGTTAAGCCTTAATTATTTATAAATACATTACAAAATATGGAAGCTTTTAATTTCAAATATTTTATTAATATATAACCTACACAAAGAGCCTTATAATTCTATGGATCAATTGCACAGAATTGTCCATGTGATGATGAAAACATTTGACATTTTTTTTAACTTAAATGAGACCTAGTATTTTTGTTTTACAACCTACTAGCGCCTATTATTAAAAAAAAATAAGATACATGCTATTTTTACTTAAAACATTGTGTTTTTTGTAGATTAATATATTACTCTTATTAACAATTCTTAGACTTGGGGGAAATTATTTATTTGTCTAATTCTTCATTCACAGATTAGTGTTATTTCATATTAATAACAGTTATGTCATCCTACTTAAGGTATATTTGTAATTAAAATATAATGAAATGTTTTTTATTTCATTAATTTTTTATTGGCTTTTAATGAATATGGATGCAGTGATGAAGTGGTGTAATGGAACGGTTTTCATACATAGCGTTTCTGTACACCACACATCTATGCTATTCCTTATCCGACATATGTAAATGGTAAAACATATGAACATATGTCAGTGAAACGTTTGAGCTTTAAATAGCACATTAGCTGTGTTCCTTGGCTCATAATGTGTAATGTTTTTTATAACATTTTTATTAAAATGAAATATGTCTCAGTGCATTTTTTCTAAATTATGCAAAATATATTGTCCTAAATATATTTCGTAGGACCATTTTCGAAGCCTTTATCATTCATTTATTAATAAACTGACTCTACAGGAGGACACGAGGTAATAATAATAGTAACTTAGTAAAAGAAAAGTTACAAGTTATAGGAACGTGGACATTCTCTAGACCTAAAAAAGTTTTGTCTCAGAACACACGTTATTTCGCATGTGGTAATCTATTTATAGGTGGTTTAACTGTTTTCATGTCATTCTGTTACACATATACATGCGTACATTTAGACAACTAATAACAGGAACTTTTCATCATTTTACATTTTTGTAATTTTTTACACGTTGCGACATGAGAAAATTTAAAGTAGAAAGAGCATCAAATGCTAATAATGTACCCTTTGTGACATTTATTTTTATGTTACATTTTTGAAGGAAATTAATTGTACGCAATTCTATTTAACAGCGATTTAATGTGGACTGTTTTTACGTGGGACGTCGCAGTCTGTATTACCCAATTGGGAGGCAAATGTCCTCTCCTGGGTAGTGCGCTTTACAAATTTATTCTTTTTTTTAGTTTCATTTCGAGTATTTCACAGTGAATAGGGAAAACGTTGAGCTGCTTCACAAAATTGTGTAAAAAAAAGAAATGTCAATTGTGCTAAATTCGTGAAGCGTAGAACTTTTTCATTCCATTTAACATTAAAAGGGAAATCTTACTACCGATTCAACCCTATAATAGAAATTTCTTAAAAAAAAATCAGCAATGAATTGGTTCTTTCCCCCCTTTTTTTTTTATTCACCTGCCCTAAATGATGGTTTTCCTGGGAGGAACGAATAATACGCGTTTTCTTTTTTTGTGATTGAACGAAACCAATTCGACATACCTTTTAAGACATGCAGTTCATGGGGGGATAAATCCTCTTTGTGCAAAGGAATTTAAATGTATTATCCTCAATTACATAAAAAAGGTAAATACATATAGATGTAGACGGGGGAAAGGTCAGCAAAAAAAAGAATAGGATACATATTCAGAGCAGCAAAATGTGATGTACACATAAGGGTCAACAATACATGCTCTAATTCATTGTAAACTATGCAAAATGATGTGTTTCACCATTCCGATAAACTAGTGCATACACTGGAAGAAAAATTATTTTTAAAATAAAAATGATCGCTTGGTTAAATGTGCTGCGAAAGTGTACTGTTAAAGGTGTGGCAAGAGAACACTTAGGATAAGCAATTATAAAAAGAGCTGTACCTTACTATTATCTGTATCGCTACATTCCTGCAAATAATGGCATAGCACTTATGCAACTATTTCATAATTGAAACGTTCTCACCTGAGCAGTGGATACACATGTGATAAAAGGAAGTAGCGACGACTGTTTGTTTGCAATAGTTATGAACATAAAAAATGTGTAAAATTTCGCATAGAAGTGGTACCTAATTTTTGTTGACACAAGACCTCTTTCGTAAGTATACAAATGAGCGCAGCATTATAACAAAGAAAGCAATGAACTGTCTAGCAAAAAAATCTTCAGTTAGATGAAAATATGTTTACGATAAAATACATAAAAAATGCACAGCGAAAATAACGTTACGTTATTGAAGCATTAGTACAAGAACATGTCTAGGGTTAAAATAACTGTTCAGGCAGTTAATGCGCAAAGGTTTGTTCTATGTAGAAAAAAAAAACACAAAAGGACGTCTTCCTCAAAATTTTCATCAAGCTTGATGTTTTTATTCATTTTCAAGATGCCAAATTAAAGTTATAGCAGTTTCTGCGATTTGTTAACAAGGAAAGGTTTTATACTGCTTTGCAACCATACCACACAATTGTTGAGCAATAAATTTATTTTACCTTCGCGCTTGGTATAAGCGCAATGCATAAATGTACATATAAATGGTACAATTTAATGGTAACTAATATTTAATGTACTTTTAAACCAGCTTCCTTTTGATGGCGTTTTTATTTTCGACCATTTGCGCAGAACATTTGGGAGTTTCTTTTTTTTTCAAAAATGATGAAAAAAGCACGAAAAGTAGAAAAAACTTTGTTATATATACGTGTAGCATATTAAAATGCAGTTTAAAAGAAATAATAAAAATATAAAAAGTAAGAATAAATCATAAATGCGATTTGTTCAATATTTAAAAAGGTGTATGAAAAATTTGCTTCTCCCCCGCGTCATAAAAAATTTTTTTTTTCAGCAGAATATTTTAAACAACATACTTTCAAGCGTTAAAAAATACGCCCTCCCCCCGCAAAAAAAAAGTCCTTTTTGGGGAGTCGCAACAAAGGGCTAACCATTCCTATTTTCTTTTTTTTAGCCCTTTGAGAAAGCTACAAAAATAAATGCAGTATGCCATGCATATGGCGTTTGCGCATAATTCGTGCTTGCTTTATGTGGCGATAAATTAAAAAAATATATACAAACAAACGTGCTTGAATGATGAAAATACCATTCATATATCATATATTTATATGTATTGCATCTTTAATATGCATAAATTGCCGCGAAAAAAATAAAGCCGAAAAAAAATATTTTTATAAAAAAAAGCGCGCAAAAAAAAATAGCCCAAACGAACTGAAGAATGCAAAACGAAAAAAACATATTTTCATATAATAATTCATATACCATATTTGTATACATATATATGACAAGTACAACCCCAAATTAAGCGAATTAAAGCAAATAATTAAAAAATAAAGAATCAAAGCAAAAGGCGAAGTGAAGCGCAACAAATTGAAAAAAAGGCTTAAGCAATAATTTTTCCTTTTCTGAAGTTTAAGAGTTTGTTTAAACAAAAAAAAATCGCAAGATGATGAAAAATTAGTGAACGCAGATTGTATATAAATACATGGATGCACAATTGGGCGAATAAATTGGTGAATAAGTGAATATAAATAAACATATTATATGCTTTCACATTTTTCACCTTGTGCGAAATTAAAAAAAAAAAAAAAACTACAAATACATGTTTGCCCAAAGAGTAAAAAAAATATATACCATATTTTTACTCCCATTTTCAGAAGTGCTTTTTATTATCGTGAGCTTAAATTTTGTTGTTAGCTTAAGCGATTCTTATCATTTTGCGTAAAAACATATTGCGTAGTTTGTGTATTGTGTTGTGCTGCAATGCTCTGTATGTATTAACTCACGTGCTGCTGCTTCCTGCCGTGCACACCCATGTGAAGGAAAACTTTTGTGTTGTTTTATCGTGCCCCACATTTTTTCCACCTCGCCCTGCACATTTTATTCGCTCGTTATGCGTGTAAAGCGTATGCAAAAGTAATTTACGTATACGCAAACGGAAATTGCCGTGAAGTATATACTTATACAGATAGCGGCCACTTCTCCCATATAAAATATTTATCCCAAGAAAGTATAATAAAAATGAAGAGCGAACAAAATGAAAAAATAATGGACTACTTGTCGTGCACCCTAGACGATGTAGTGGACAGGGAGAAAAAAAGCGGAAAAAATAGTCTTTTAAATTTAAAAAGTTCAAAAAAATATGATTATAAATCCAAGTTTTTTAGTAAAAAAGACCTAACACAAAGTAGCTCAGGTTATCGAGGCAGAGGAGGAGGGGGTGGAAGGTCAAAATTTACGAGCAGTAGAAGACCAGGAAGTTTTAAGAAGCCCTTCTTTAGCAAAAGATTAATTGATAAGAAGTATAATAGTTACAAAAGTAGAAAATTTTACTCAGGGCCAAGCAGAGATTATTTTAAAACCAGACCAAGCTCTTATAATTCCCACTACGCATATGACAGTCATAATATTCCCTACAATAACAAAAATTTCGTCAATAGGAAAAATATGATTAATAGTGTTAAATCTTCTGGAACTACCTACATGGGTGGTAGTAGCGTAGCAAAAAGCAAACCAAGAAAAGTATTTAAACCAATCCCATCATCCAGAACAACTGTAATTACTAGCAGTGCAAATAGCTATAAAACTGTACCAGTCCCAACCCCAAAATTGAGTAATTTAAATATATCCCTTTATCGTAATAAGAGAACCGTTGCTGTGACCAATAATCGACCAACCACCAATCTCTCCGTAAGAAGAAATAACGTCAGCACGGTTAACAAAAGTAAAGTGGTTAGAAAAGGAATACAAAAAACCACCATCAATGCGAAGACCAGAAAAACTATCAACGGATCTAAGTTTAAACCGTTAAATAAATACTTTTTGTCAAAAATTAAAATTGTTACATCGTTAAATAAAATCCCATCCCCGCTGAAGGAGCAGAAGGACACGGAGGTTAATCTCCCAGAGTCTTTGAATAATCCCAACGCGAGAAAGGATTGAACTTACCCCGCGTATTTTGTGCCACGACAAAGCGCAACAACTGCAGGGGTGTAACGCAGGAAGTTCAAGCTAAAGGAGGAGGAAGATAAAACTAGGCAAATTTCAACTGACGAATTTTTAGCCGATAAATAAGTGTATATTATTTACAGTGTGATGATGAGTACAATACGTTGTTTGTGTTTTTTTGTTTTTGTGAATCGTAAAAGACAAATGTAAAGAAGGCAAACCGTAGGCCCAAACATATACGATGAAAAAAAATAAAAAAAAAGTTAACCAAATGGTGAAAAAGTCGTGCAAAAAAATGTGCAAAAGGTGGTGAAAAAATGTGACATGTAAAAGTAAAGTTAAATGCTGTGAAAAAAAATTTAATTTTTAACCAAGCATGCCTACACAAACGCACACACACGTACACGCACAAGCACGCGCCCTCACCTTGCGTTACTGGCATATATGTAATGTTAAAAAAAAAACGACGAACAAAGAAAGTGCCTGTGGTATTTTTAATGTTCCCGTTGCCATATATAACATCATCATCATATATCTGTATATACATAAACCAACCCATTTAGAGAACTTTAATCAAACAAATTCCCCTAAGAAATGTTCCATATATGTAAATATGACGAAAGAGCAATTTTTGTTTAGGGTTAACATTAAATGGTTTTTCCCCCGTAAAGTGTAAATTAAAAATAGGCATCTTTTTTTTTTTTTTAGTAATTTTTTAAGCCTTTTTAATTGCAGGGTGGGAAAAAAAAAAAAAAAAGGGGGGCAAAGGAGGACATAGGGAAAAAGAATGCATGCATATTAAGTTACATATCTGGACACGTTTTGATTGCGTGTTGTAGGGGACCTTTTGAACGTTACCAGGTTGAGTGAACGAACGAGGGACACCAAATAAAATTTTCTTACAACATGTAGAAATGCCTTTTACCGTTGAGGAGATGAGCAGCTCCCGTTTAGCGCACATGCCCCGAATAACGCTTACGATGTGGTACAAGTGGAAGGACGAAAAAAAATGGAAGCAGCCCCTTTACGTGGTGATATTTTTTAGCCGTATTTTATCGTCCAAATGTTAACCATTGACATTTACGTTTTTTCCCCAAAGGTAAATTGTGGAGTACTGCACGGGCTAACGGGAGCATTCACAACCTTTTTTTTTTTTTTTTTTTCTTTTTAACAAAATTTCGCCCATTTGTATTGCTCAAAAAGCGAACCACACTAACGTTGCAAATACGTCTGTGTGTTAAGCGAGGGAATCGCGTCTCACCGCTTTACATAGCAGTAGGAATGGTGGAATTTTTAAAAAGGTTACATAAGGGAGAGAGAAAAAAAAAAAGGAGGAAAACGTGTATTATATCCAATTCTCAATAAATTTCAAGGTACTACACTGAGGGGGGAAACGGACCAAGCAATAGGCGATTTTATAGCGAACGTGAGCTATGGAACAAAAAAGTTACCTGCGGAAAAGGCGAAATGTGCACATGAATATATATGCATACATGAATACAGTTCTCCCATACCCCAGCGTTTCAGGGAATCATTTTTAGCTGTTCGAGCAGGAACATCAAGTGGTCGTGCCCCCGACAAAAGGAATAAAAAATAAAGGAGTTTCATTTTTTACAATTCTTTGCAGATTTGTGGGATGCATTATCTATAATTTTTATAGCATATCAGATTTTCAAATGAAGTTTCCGCTTTTCAGAGGAGTCATATTTGAAGATGCCTTTTCTTAACAAAAAAAATCAGTCAACTCGGCTGCTTTATCGGCTGCTTTATTGGCTGCTTTATCGGCTGTTTTAGGGTGTTAAACAGTGACAAACACGGACGCGCATAAAAATACGCATACATATATGCACATATTTTTTCACGTGTGTGTATACTTGTGTACATAATTTCATTTTCGCAGAAATGTTCCTTTGCAGCATTTATATCGATTTGCATCACACCATTTAACGTTTCCAGTTAGGTAAATAATTTAACGTGGCCACCTTATTCCCTCCGCAAAAGTGAAATGAGTTTATTTTACGACGAAATGCAGCAGGCAATTGTCGCTGATTTAAATTATTTTTCTCCCATTGGAAAAAAAAAAAAAAAGGAGAAAATTCCATCGTAATTTTTTTTTGTCATATTTTACAAGTGGAAATAACGTTTTAAAACACACCTGCGCGTTTGTTTGGCGTGATTTAATTCTCCGCTTTATTTTTTTTTGTAACATTATTTTTGCAACATTTGCAACTTTTTTGTTTCCGCGAGATGCAAACTTGTGCATCGATTTGTTGTGAATTCTGTTTTTTTTCTGTTTTTTTTTGTTTTGCTTTTCCCCCAACCGCTTAAGGTGCATAAAGGAAAAACTCCTATATTTTGGTTATTTAAAAACTGTATATACATTTTCGCTTTTAAAATACCTCCCGAAACGTATTGCCATTACATTACCACAGCGCTTTTTAGCTGAACAAGTGCAAAGTATAATATGTACACAAATTGCCTCCCCGCCGAAACGCCCATATGTTCTCCCCCTTTTAGTTGTAATAATAAAAAAAAATACCTTCAATGAAACGTTTTTCTAAAAGGGGTATTTTTATGTAACGAGGTAACTGCAAGCGGGTAGAGGAAATTCCCTTCGGCGAATAATCAAAAAAGTAAATGAACCAAACATTTAAGTGAACATTTTAATAAAAATCTTTTGCCAGAAAATCTCGATTTTTTATAACTCCAATTTTTAAATCGAATTGTCGAGTTGTTTTTACCTGTTTGGGAGTTGCAGAAGAGCGTAGGTGAGGAGGTTTTTCTTGCGTTTTACCGCGCCACGCTGCAGTTGTGCCCGCTCACCTGAGAAATTAGAAAGCGCACAGGGGTTCTCCCTAAATGGGGATGTTTTACCTTTTTTTACATACCAACTGATGAAGAGCGAAGATTTTATTATTAACCAAAAAAGTGTACCCCCATCGTGAATGTCACTCTCTGTGCATGTAGAAAGCATACACGTCGGAGTTGTAGAACTGCAGGAAGTGACTAAAAAGGGCAAATTGGCATTACAACGTAGAGGGGGCCATAGAGTGAAGATCCCAAAGGAACGTCGTTTCTCCCGCGTTAGAGACAAAAGTGAACAAAGTAAAAGGCAACACGGTGTAGTGAAGCGAACATTTTGACTAACCCCACAACTGCCACACTTTTCCGTGTGCCTACTTTTTTTTTCCCGCCGCCGAAAGGGGTTCTCCCAATTATATAGCAACTCTACATCATTATCACCCCTTTTGTGGTACCATCTGCGTATAGACGAGGATATAACCGAACGATTTAGAAACTCGGAAGAGAGCCGATAACTGCTAGCCAAAAATGGTTGTCATTTGGCACGAGTGAAAGAAGAGCACATATATATGTACATGTATAACTGAGCCGACTTGTAGAAGAGCTCACCAGAGAAGATTTACACCTTTGCACCGAAATATTATTTTTCAGCGCAAAGTGGGAAACTCCCATTTTTTTTGGCTGTTCTATAGGGGGGAATTACACCCACGTTCACGTTAGCCAGTACATATGCAGTTATGTAGATTTTTCAGCACATGTGTCCAAAAGGTGTGGGACTGCTTATACACGTTAAGGTGGAATTTTTTTTTCAGAAGGTGCCGCACAGGGTGTGGGAGGTGCCGAATTGGGTGTAGAAGTTGCAGAATAGGGTGCGGAAATTGTCGAATAGGGTGTAGGCGGTGCCGAGTGGGGTGTAGGAGATGCCCCGTTGGCTGTGGGGGGTGTCGAATCGGGTACAGGAGGCCATGTAGATGCGGCGTGTAGCCCAGATGGAAGGAACGCACTTTGCATCTATGTTGCGATTTTGAGGGTGGGGGGAGGAAGACCCAGCCGCATGCACAAAATGAACGCGACTGCACAGTATGAATGCAACTGCACAAAATGAATGCAATAGCACAAAATGAGCGCATCTACACACTATGAATGCAACTGCACAGAATGAACGTAACATTCGCCACCATCGTCCTGCTGCTCTCTCTGCTGCGTCGCCAACTGTGGGAGGTAACCTGCGTGAAGAATGTAAACGGGCCGAAAGTTCAAATCTCAACAAATGGGGGGCGGAGGGGGCCACTCGCGCCACCCCAAAAAAACGGTGCAAAAAAAATATACCTCATTTGCAGCGGACCCATTTTTAAAAAAACAAACAAGTTAAGAAAAAGTTACGCATTTCACGATTTGGTTTATTCAAATAGGAGAAGAAAAATAGCCAATTTGATTTACATAGATGTAATGAATGAAGATAAAAAAAAAGTCGCAGAGGCATTGGAAAAGATCTTTCAGAAGCAAGAAAGGCTAAATTTCCCACTAGTATTTAAGGAGGCCATACACTATTTCCACACCAATTTTGTGTATCATTTTGTACTTCTCTCCATTCTAGATAGTAACCCCTGGATGTTGCGCCTACTTAAAAAAGTCAGCAAATTCTTTCGTGCGAAATTCAGAGCCAATCTGTTCACAAAAACGTGCGACATTTCTACGTTTGAGAGGAAGTACATCTGGAATGGAGCCCTAATTGGTAGGTACTTCAAAAGGATCTTAAAGAAGCACCATAGGAAAGTGCAGGTTTTAATGGATGGTTGCTTGAAAAAAGATGAATACTACTGCCACACCGCTGAGCAAAGCAGCTGCATGTACAGTCGCGAGGATAACAACTGTGATGCTGACCAATTTCTCTGCACACTACGTAACATACATGCCATACATTTTTACAACATTTTTGAGGAACATTTTTTCCAGAAAACCATTAACAATATTATGAAAATGATTAACACTAATGTGAAATTCACTCTTTTGAAAAATTTCATCACTGATAGATATACGGCTCAGCAAATTCTGTACACACACAAAACATTTTTCACCTTAACTGTTCAGAAAAATAGTACGCCTTTGTTCAGCTCGTTTATCGAAGTGGAAAAGCTGAAGGGAAAAATGTGCCACCTTTTGGAAGAAACGGTGAAGAGACAACTAGATGTAGCCATACCCAATTTAAGACTAACGAATTTGATAAACTTGTCTCTCATAATGACCAAGTTGCTGCTGAACAAGGTCACCCAAGTGGCGTTCTACTTCGTCATGCTGTACATAAAGAAAAAGGCTCAGGAAAGGGGGGGACCGCTCATGCGGGTGCTAGGTGCCCTTTCGTTTGGCTAGCTCAGAGGGGGGTGTCTGCACGCATGTGAGCACGTACGTATGTGTGTACGTATGCGGCAGGCATAACCTAGTTTGCTAATGCGCGGGGGAAAGTAGCCTATCGCACCCCCACCAAAGGGGTTAAGCGGACACGTTGAAGCAAAATTATGCGCAAACATCGGTGGAGAAAAAAAAGAGAGACAATATCCCCCCGTGGGAATCTCCAAAAAGGTGAATTCTGCTCAAACGTATAAGTGCTGTTTTATAGGGAGTTAAAATTTAAGAAGGCCAGGCGCGCACACATATGTGAGTATATTTGCCCACGCGCTGAGGGAGCTCAAGGGAAGTTAACAAACCGTAAAAGAGAGGGTTAAAAAGTGGAGCAGCGGAGAGCATATCGAAAGGTAACTTCACACAGCAGAACCAAACAAATGAAACTCCCTTTACACGTTTGTCAAACTAAAGAAGGATATGAATTCACTCGGGTGGAGCAGTGCACGATGTGTGACGTGTCCACGAAACAATGAGGAGAATTACGCAAGCATGTGGACGCCCCCTCCCCGATACCCTCAAGAGAAGTGACCCAATTGTAGGGAAAATTTAACTAGCGAAAGAAATGCCCAAGCTGTGTAAATATGCTAATTTTTAGGAGCGACAAATTGCTGGGGGCGTAGAAGCGGTTTTTCTGAAGGAACAGGTTTACTCGTATGAGCAGAGCACATTGCATACGTGGACACACAAACGCAGTTAGCATTTCGCCGGTGTTACAAAAACTGGGTGACAGAAAAAAAAAAAAAAAAAAAACAGGAAACAAAAAAAAAAACGCGAATAGTCAGTCGCTTTTTGGCTAGCTCCTTTATCGGACAAGGGGACTCTCCAAACGCAGCAGCAATTTCGAGGTTCACAGAGGGGGGCACTTCGGTGGGAACTTTTTTCCTAACAGTGCTTGAGAGAGACCGCTCCCCCCGCAAGATGGGTGTCGAATGGGTGGGTCCACTTCCCCCCGCAAGATGGATGTCGAATGGGTGGGTCCACTTCCCCCCGCAAGATGGGTGTCGAATGGGTGGGTCCACTTCCCCCCCTTCCCCTCTCCCGCTAGAGAAACTTCACCAAAACGGGCAGACAGATAATAATCACCACGATGAGGATTCCCATGGAAATGTAGAACATCCACTTGGAGGTGGACCTCTGAATATTCCTCGCGTCAATCAAATCGACATTTGCCTTCTCCGTAAAGTACTGCGCATCGTTTACATTGTCGTGTATGTTACTTATAACCTCATCATTCATCTCGATGAGAGCAGAGAGTTCAATTATGGTTTGGTGTAAATCGCAAACATTCTTTTCAAGTGTCTTAACATCTCTATATTTGGATTCTACATGAGTTAAGGCATTTTTCAAATTGTCATGTCCTTGCAGTTTCCACTTGACTAAATTCTGCGTACTTATATCATCATGGTTAAGAACAGAACTGATATCTTCATCTGTGTATTGTGGGTAAATTATTTTTATATGTCTCGACATTTTATCCTTCATACTTTCATTATAATCATTTTGAATCTGTTGGTAACTATGTAGCGCTTTTTTGAACACATGTATTAAATTGTCGTGGATATTTTTTTTCATTATTTTATTTTGCTGACATTTGAGTAAAAATTTTTTCCTCACATTTTTTATTTCCACTTTGATGGAGTGAATGATATTATTTCCATTTTTGATTTGCATATTTAGTAGGACACTTAATTCATTTTCCTGTTCTGTGGTTATTGCTAAGTTGATTTTTTTTCTTAACACTTCTACATCATCAATCACTGTGTAGATTTGTTTAATTTTTTGTTTTATTGAATGGACTGCATCTACGTAGCTTCTCAAATCGTCCTTCCCTTCACCCGGGATGTCTATAACGGTGTCCCCAGGGGGGTCTAAAAAGTTATCTATGATTTTTTCATTTTCAAACTTGAGCGCCTGTGTCATAAGCTCGGCATTCTGCTGCTTCTTGATCGTGGCTAGCTGCTTTACTTCATCAAACAGGTCGATCATTCTTTGGGCCTTGGGGCGCGGCGCAGGGCCAAAGAAAAGGTGCTGCTCCCCTTCGACCTCGTTCCGCCTCTCTACTGCGTCTTCCCTTCGCTGCCCCCTCGTTGCGGCTTTCACACGTGCTCGGTTGGTACCCCCTTCAGACGGCTGCTCATTTTTCAAAACAGCCGTTCGGGGGGTCGTCCGTTTCGCCACGTAACAGCGTAGCAGTGTAGCAGCTTAACGGCTTAGCAGCGTGACGGATCAACCGCTCAACCGATAAACCGCTTAACCGCTTTGTCTGCCAAATGGGGGGCCGCCAATTTTGCAGCACTCCCGCATTTGCTCACGCCGAACTTGCGGGGGAAAACTGGCCCAGTGGGACACGCGCCCAGCTGCGAAGCGGCTACGTCGAAAGTCTGCGCCTGGCCAAGGTGAACTGCTTTCCGCTTACATATCGCAGATCAGATAATGCGGCATCCGCGAGGGGAAAAAAACAAAAAAAAAGAAATTGGAAGTTTATGCCACTGGTGAAGGACGCACCTACGCTTCTTCCTCTTCCTCTTCCTTTTCCTCTTTTTTTTTTTTTTTTTTTTTTTCACGTTGTAGGATTTTTTATTTTTTAATTGACCCCCTCGTGAAGTTGTGGCGAGGAAAAAAAAAAAAAAAAAAGGGAACAAATGGGAGGAGTGCAAAACTGTCAAATTGCAAAACTGCAAAATTGCAAAATTTAATGAATAAATCGTGGGCGGCGGGCGAACGGATGAAAGGGGAAAATAAAAGGGGGAAAGTTTGCAGCAAATCCCTCCTGTCGTTTAATTTGTTTGCAAAATTTGGGTGAACTGCTTAAAAAAAATGCCCGCCCTGTAGGAATTTTACTTCGCGCCGCGCGCAGAGCAAGTTTGCCTTTTGACGCTGCTTCGCATGTTTTATTTGCTTAACGTGTTTGGTGTGCGTAACGCGTTTGACTTGTTAACTTTTTTGGTGTGCTTAACCTTTTTGACCCCCCTTTGGGAAAATTCCCTGTGCTGTGCTTCCCCGTCCGCATCCGTTCCTCTTGAAAGTCGCGCGGAAGCGGCTCCCCACCTTGCGAGAAGAGAGCAGCTATGCAAATGGACACATGGGCCAAGGGAAAAAAAAGGCGTTAGGCGATTTTTTCCCAGCGAGGAAAATGGCTGAATCACGCAAATGACCGAAGAACCAGCTGAAAACAACGTCAAACAGAGCCACGCCGCGTGAAAAGACGCATGGCAAATGGCCCAACTGTCCGCGCGGTGGTTAACTAAAGGGGGGCATTTTATGCACACACGCAGAAAGAGGCAGCTTTTTTTATATTTTTAAAAAGTGCGTAGTGTGACATCAGCAGGGGGGGCGAAGTTCCAAATGAAAAAAATGCCATTTAAATAAAACGGAGTCTACACATGTGTGTGTACATGTATATGTAATATAACGTACCTTTGGGGAAGGTGAAGGAGGGAATTTTTTTCTGTTTGGCCAATTTTCCGGGGGTTCCCAATTGTGGTGCCATTTTCGCTGACAATTTTTTCCGCACTTACTCGGTTTCGCCAGGGGGGCAGCAAAGACGCGGCAACAAAGACGCGGCAGCGGGTGGGCTGCGCGTTTGGAAGTTAGGGCGTTTATTTGTTCACGCGTAGCAACAGGTTAGCGCGGTTGCGCTGTTTTTTTCACTTTCGTTCGTTCGCGCCTCTAATCGCTTCCTCACCCATCGCGGCATTCGATTGGTGCCGCAGTTTCCCACAGGGGGAGAAATTCCGCCATTTTTCCCCCTCACCTGCATATTTGCACACACACAGGAAAACGAGCGCGTACACTCGCGCAATAAATTACGGCGTCAATTTTTTTTTTTTTTTTTCTATAAAAGAATAGGTGCATAATTTGATTCAGAATTTTCCTTCTTTTCCTTCGCCACTCTTCTAATGCAACGGTTAATAGGAGTTGCAAACTGTCACAAGTCTGACATTTTTTTTTTTTTTTTTTTTTTTCCCCATATGTAGATATGTACACATAAATGTACATATAAATGTGCGCATATAAACGTACATTTGTGAAACCACCGAGCAGGGGAACGAATGACCAACTTGCCATTCGCATCACCCGTCCAGATGCGTTGCCCCTATTTTTTTGTCACATTTAATTGATCTGCAGATTGGACACTGCTTTGCTTGCCATAACGATTTCGCTGTAGCTTTTTTTTTTTTTTTTTTTTTTTTTTCCCCCAAGATGTTTTACTTCGATCCCCACAATTTTCTCTACGTGGGGGGGTGCTTCCTCGCATCCGTCTGTACCCTCTGCGTGTGTAGAAATAGGGATTTGTTTCCTCATATCAGTGAGAATAAGCCAATCGGTAAGCTCCCCCCCGAGTGGAGTTCCATCGCCAAAAAGGAGGAAGCAAACTGTTGAACAGGCGAGGGAGCCATTTTGCCCAAATGGTGAACACCGCTCGTCGTTGTCTCTTCCCCATTTTTGTGGCTCACGTGCAGAGAGAAGGGAGTGGCGCCAATTGGATCGTCTGCCGCTTTTTTCACACCCCCCCCCACGCATACATACGTACTACCGCACATACTACCGCACACACACACACACACACACACCTCTCCCCAGGCCAGCTGTACCGCCTGCTGAACATCCACAAATACGAATCGTTCAACATCATCATCCAAATTCACCACATCAACTTAAAGGTGGGCGACGATGACAACAGCAAGTACATCGTCCACCTGAAAATCGGAAACAGGTATTCCTACACGCACTACTACAAGCAGTACCTCAACAAGGTGCACATAGAGGTAGGAGGGAAAAAGGAAAAGGAAAAGGAAAAGAAAAAGGAAAATGTGCACAAAAAGGGGCACAAAAAGAGCAACAAAAATGTGCACAAAAATGTGTACAAACAGGGGACAAAAAATAGGGGAGGAGCAGTCTCTTCCTCCCCCCGGTTTGTTCCTCTCCACGTGGTGGCCGCAAATTGGTGTGCCTCCACAAACGTTACACATCTGCCTATGCGTCCCACATATGACCGCCCCCCCTTCACGCAAGAGTAGGAAAGAAAAAACATGGTGGTCAAACAGAACAACGACACCATCAGAATCGAAGTGTACAAAAAGGGAACGCTGAAAAACACATTCATCGGCTCAGCTGATCTCCACATCTACACAGACATCGTGAAGAAGCTGTTCCCCTGCAACATGTATTTTAACATAGCAAACAAAAACCAAATAGTAGCAACGGCCTGCTTGTCCTTTCACTACATTAACTTGGATTGCATAAACAAGGAGGACCAGATATACACCTCCCTATTCATCGAAACCATAATCGCTGTTCAGAAAAACCAGAGCAGGAATAATGAGATGATTGAGAAGCTCATAAACGAGGGGGTGGAGCACTTCGACGCCATTAAGGAGACGGACGTCAGCTCGAGTAGGCCCACAAGCGCTTTGCGGTGCGCCAGGGGCTGCCAGGGACCGCCAGGCGGAACGCATCTCACAGTGCAGCTCCCGCTTCTCAGATCGCCGCTCCCGCTTCTCAGATCGCCGCTCCCGCTTCTCAAATCGCCGCTCCCTCTCCTCACATTTGCGCCTTACACATTAACGCCTCACTCATTGCCGCCTCACTCGTTGCCGCTTTTTAGCCATCTACAAGAACATCTCCTCCCTGGCGATCGAAGACAAAATTCGGCTCTTCTGCAAAAACCTGAACGGCCACCTGCTGCACAGCAACTTCTACATCAAGCGCTTCTACAACAAGTACTTTTTCTACATGCACTTCTTTAAGGGGAAGTTTTACTGGTGCTACTACAATGAGGAGGCCGACGCGAAGGTTCGTTTGGGGCGCCCCCAGCTTTGCGCTGCGCGAGTGTCTCTCTATGGGGCACCTTTGTTTGGCGCGCGTTACGCAGAGGTGCACCCCACCGCTTCACCCGCACGCTCACTTCGCCCCCCCCCCGCAGGTGGACAAGAACCGAGTGGGGTACATCCGCCTGGAATACGTGGTGAACGTGTACAGCGACGTCTACAGCCACAAGTATTTCTACATCAAGTACCGGAAAAAAAGAGAGAAAAAGGAAAACTACCTATACCTTAAGACGGTCGACAAGGATAGGAACATCTGGGTGAACATCATCCACGACTTCATCATCCTTGTGAGTAATTACAGACGAGAAAAAAAAAACAAAAGAAATAAAATTAAAGAGCTCACAGATAACTACGCGGAGGGAGCGTCTAAAGAGGCCATCGAAATTAACAAGCAACTCTCTCGTTCCTTCTCCACCAATTCTATAAAAAATAAGTACCTTAATAAAAAGAATGCCGTGGATACCCTGAGCAACGTCGACAAGGATGAAGGGCACACCGGGGCAGCCGAGCTGGACCAGGTCCTGGGCGAAGACGCGAAAAATTTGTGCAATTACAGCGATTAGCCGGTGCAGTCACCCCAGTTGGACAGTTGGAACAACTGGTCTAGATGTCCCCCTCTTTTCCGCTCTCCCTTTGCACATGGGGGGGCTAAACAGGTGCACGCCGCCCATCTGGGCAAACGCCACGACGCTCACATTTATCGCGTCATCTTACAGGCGATGTGTGTGCACATGCCGTATATGTATGTTTCTTCTTTTTTGCATGCCGAATGGTTTTAAAAAGGGGCAAGGGGACTCCATCCCGTATTCACTTTAACTTTCACATTAACTTTCACTTTCACTTTAACTTTGACTTACTTTTGTGCATTCGTTTATCTTTGCTCCTTCCTCCCCCGTTGCTCACCCTTTTTGTAATTTAGTAGGTCTCTTTGTTTGGCACAAAAACGAAAAAAAAAAAAAAAGCAAACCCGAGAAGGGGAATTACACCGATTGGTACACACATATAACGAGTTGCACCCTGCGCGTGGAGAGCTACGCCTTCGAGATGGCCTCCAAAAGGCGGGTGGCCTCGCGCATGCCGCGATCACCATCGGGAAGGCCCCCCACCAAGGCATCTCCACTTGTGTATTGGCAAAGTTTAACAAACGGAGTGGTATCCACGAGGCTGAAAAGAAACTCGTGCCGAAAATGCCTCCTCAAAAAATTGTAAAAGAAAATCACCTCGGTGCTTATGAGAAGCGATTCATCACATTCCCGTTTTAGGAAAATCCTATTTCCACACTTCCTTACAACTGTTTTTTTCAATTCGTGTGGGTAAAATAGAAGAAAGTGAAATGATTTTTCTCCCCCCTTTTCGAAAATGAACGCTACATCTGCTATCAAGAACCCGTTTATCTTGTAGAATGATTCCATTCCGTTCAGGTAATTTCCGCTACTCTTTGGAGAAACGCCTGCAGCATTGCTACACTTGTGCAGTTGGAAACTCCGTCGAAGGAGGTTTATCGCCTCCAGGACACTTCCATACAGGTACCGATTAATCGTTTTGTTGTTGTGGACCGTGGGGGGAGTGGCGGAAGGGCTGCCTTTGCCGCCTCTCGACCGATTTAGGAATTGCAAGTCTTCCTCTTTTAACTCGAAGGGGCGTTTAAGGGGGGCGAAGAGGTTTCCCAGTTGGTCTCTCAGCGGGTCTCTCTGCTGATCTCCCATCGCCCTCACTATATCGCCGTGCACCTCTTCACTTATCGCCTCTACAAAACGCAGCAGGTAGTCCACTTGGACGGAGAAGTCGCTATGCAGGTTATTTACGCTGCCCAGCTTAGCTGCCTCCTCTGCGTGAGGCCCCCGATGAGAAAAACGATCGAGCTTCTCAAACAACTTAACGATGGTGCCCCTCTCACGCCGCAGGTTCTCCTCTAACCGCCTCGTGTACCCATCCAAAGTTGCGTCCATCCGCCCAATTTTCACAAGATCATTTGCCCCCTTCGAAATCAGCGAGCGGAGATTAACCCTCTCACTTGCATCTCCCCTCCAGTTGTGAATCAAAATGAGCAGAAAGTTCACATAGTCGGTGAACTCCAAATGGCATGGTAGCGTATCCGTTTTTTCTATTTTGTGGAACAGATTTACCTTGCTTGGTAAGGCAGAATTGGGGTCCTCCTCCGTTTCACCCATGGGGGGGGTTTTCCTAGGAGGGGGCTTTTCCCCCACAGGGGGGCTCCTTCCAACCGAATCGTCACCATCAATTGGAGAACTGCCAGTCTCATCATAAACAGCGTTAGGGGTGGTCCCCCTCGAGAGGTGATCCAGCTCTACGATGCTTCTCCTCATATTTATTGCTGCGGGGATTTCCCACATGGGGGAAGCATCCGAAAAAAGGGTTTCCTCTTCCAGAAAAGAGGAATCATCGTGTGAAGTTAGGACGCGGCACAATTCCTGCACCTCCTGCTCGTTTATCCTTTTAAAAATGTTAAAAGACAGCAAAATAATTTTCGCTTTTTTCTTCACATCTAGCAGATGTGCATTCTGCTTCATGTGTTCTACTAGCCAAATGAACAGCTCATAATCGTACATTTTGATTCTGTGAAAAATTTGTGCATAGAGAAACAAGTTGTTAACGCTGATGTCCCTTTTGCTTTCCTCCACCAAGGTTAAACACAAGGCGTATAGATTTGCAGACCTCACAGGGGAGGATGATAGGGAGAGGATCAATTTGTGGAGGAGTAGCTTCAAGTGGGGAGTTCCTAAATTCTGTTCTATTTTTTTTCTTACCCTATTGCTTACATCATCCCAGAGGGATTCAAATTGGCGTTGCTCCTCCGTTGGTGTAGACCCCATAGAGAGGTACTCTACCATAGGTAGGTGGCTATCACACGGGTCGTATCTGCATCTGTACGTGAGCATCTCCTTGTGAATGTCCTCACTGTTTAGCACGTGGACGTATGTTGGTTGTCCCTCCTGCTGGGAGGGATCCTCCCCCTTTTCGGTGTAATTAAAGCATATAACACTTTTGTAGACGCATCTGTTGAACGTTTTTAATATGCTAGACACTACCTTTAGGGAATCAATTTGGTTTTCTAACGATTGAGGTTCCTCCAATCGGTTGATCCCGTTAAGTAAAAAGTGAAAGAAGCTGTAATTTAAGTAACTGCAAAGTAGGCAGCTTCTTATAATGTTCGTTGCTTGGAAGAGGTTAAACGTGTCGGGTGTGTCCCCCCTGGGGGGACCTTCCCACTTGGGTTCATCAAACGGGTTAGAATCTACAGAATTAGATCTCCCCTGAGTTAACCGCTTTTCCCCCCTTCTGCTTCGTTCCATGAGGTGGCTAGCCAAAATGTTAAACAAGTCCTCCACGCCATCGGGTCTAAACTTGGAGAACCCATAGAACACATTCGTCAGATGCACCGAATTGTAGAAGCGGTAATTCTGCAATACAACCACTTTCAGCTTTCCCCACAGCTCCTCACTGTAGACGTTTAGGTTGGCCAGGTAAAGAAGAAGAGACGGGATGAGGAAGTAACTCTCTTCCTTCACTTTTTCATTTAAAATTTGCACAACGCATTGAAGGATCTGCTTATTTGTTATCCTTAGTTTGTGCATGGCTCCGAGGAGACGAAGGACATCCTCCAGCCGCACCTTCCCCTTGAGGAGGATCTTCACCAGTTTGTTCTGTTGCCCATTTGGTTCCGAAAAGGCGTTGCTGATGGTTTCTTCAAGGGGAAGACGCCTACAAGTGGGACCTTCTCCCTCCCTAGATGTGTTTGAAGCTCCACTCCTCGCGTACACGTGGAGGACACTAGAAAAGGCTCTCGCGCTTAGCTTCTTTAAAGGCGTTCCCTCCAAAATTCGGCAATTAATTTCGTTCACCACATGGTTGTACCGCTCCATCCTGTGTAACTTTCGGATGATGTGCAGTAGGAGGCTCCTCTGACCGTTCGTCAGTCGGTCTATCCTCTTCGATAGGATCTCTATAAGGGCATCCACTACGTCAGCTTTGTGTGTTTCTTTTGCTTCCCCCCTAAGGGAGCCACCACGCAGGACGGCCCCCACGATATGTTGACTCTTACACAAACCTAGCAATAAGAGAAACAAATTTTTTGTGCTAACCAGGTGGAAGTTTTTTTTCTCTCTTTCTGCTTCGAACAAGTGATGCCTCCACACGCTTTCATTTTTCACCCCATTCTTGCTTAGGAAGAAGATTTTTTTACACAAGTTGTTCGCTGCGTTCGGGTCTGGCTCCACCGTTTGGCTCTTTCCCCGTGATGGAAAATAAATGGCCCCCCTGGACACTCCCGTTGACGCCCCCACTTCTGTATTGCTGCTCATAGCGGTCCTTGCTTGCTTCGCTGCTCCCCTGATTTGCATCAAATTGGGTAGCTCGTTCCTGTGGCTATGGCGATGCAGCGGGTTCCTCGCACATAGCCCCATTCTGCTTCCCTCCACCCACGTTTCGGGGTTCCCCCTTTTTGGGCCCCCATTTTGTAGAGAATGAAAAAACGCCTGAACGGCAAGGCGATACCTTTTGATGCGCCGAGGGTCACGTGTTAGCAGCATAGGCCTCTTTCGCGCCCCCGTAGAAGGGAAACACTTTCGCAAAATGGCTTCCTCAATTGGGCCTTTGCTTGCTTTTATTCCCCTCCCTTGTGCTGCTAAACTGTGTGATGAAAATCCTCTCTTTGGTAGATTAGCAGCGGCGTGGCATTTCCCCTCCCTTTCACCTTTGCACTTGTGTAGGATAGGGTACACGTATCCCCTACCTTTTTTTTTCCACGCAACTTTTATGGGATATATTTTTTTTTTCCCATTTCGACCAATTCGAAGGGTTTTCGTGGAGAGTTCCCCAGGGAGGATTCAACAAAGGTGTGTCGCAGTTATGGCTCTTAAGAGAGATGTGGCAGTTGTGGCGGTTTAAAAAAAAAAAAAAAAAGAAAAAGAAAAAACATATCATATCATGGCACAGCACAGCACAGCACAGCGTAACGCACGGGGGGAGACCCTCTTCGGGGAAAATTTCAAAACGCGAGTTGCGCCCCTAAGGCAGAGCTCACATGTGGCACATTAACCATGGAGTACTCCCACAGGTGAGAAGCAACCACGTCTTCTCCTTCCCTTAAGGGCATCTTCATCATAACTTGCACACTTTGCAGAGGTCGTCCCGGACCGTTGGTACCACCCCCAACGCGTCAACTCATCCTTGGCAGGCTCCTATAAAGCAAAAAGGAAAAAAAAACCAAAAGTGGAGACAACCGTTTAATGGTTTTACCAAATAAGACCCTCCACAAAGGCAAACTCATCGGGGTGGAGGGTAGCAGCTCACCAACTCTCCTACCTGTAGGTGCTGTCTATGAGTTTGTTGAATTTTCCAAACAGGTAGGACTTCTCCACCCTCTTCAGCAGGGGCCTCAGGTTTTTGTTCTTTCCTGCGGGGTGAGCGGTGGATGGGAGGCGGGATGAGCGGTTGCATGAACAGCGGGACGACTGCCCCCAAGTGAACCCTCCAAAGGGGCCACACGCACCTGTGAAGCGCGCATAATTAATCCCGTGCATGGTGAGTCTCTTTTTGGACTTTGATTTTGAGTGCTTCTGGTAGAACATTCTGCAGAGGGGGGGGACGGCGCGTCAGAGTGAGTGAGGGGGAACAGGGGTACGCCCATAAGGACACCTTATGGCTGTTCACGCTGTACGCGCTTTGGCTGGGCACGGACACGTGGCGGTTAACTACGGGGTCGTGCTTCCTGAGGGAGAGGCGGAACTTTGACTTGCTGGGCGAGATGTACGTCGAATAGATGTAGTTGCTCGCACAGGAGGAAATTAAATTCACGTGGACCCTTTTGCTTTTGGATCGAAACAGCACACTGCTTAGGAAAAACATTTTCTTTTAAGAGCTCGGCTCTGCAGGTGTGCGCTTAGGTGGGCAGAGGTACGTACGCGGAGGTGTAGAAATTTTTTTTCTTTTTTAACCCTATTTATCTGTTTTGTGTACCCTCCTTTTTTTTTTCCCCTTTTTTGTCGCCGCTTCGATTCTCTTTCGCCATCCAAATGAACGTTCTCCTGAGCAGTGGTGGTATGGAGGGAAGTGCCCACGGGTGACATGCTCTCTTGGCCCCAACTGCTTCCCTCTGGAAGTGCACCACAGATGGGTGATTTAGCCATCACGATAACGGATCTTTCCAAACTGGGGTGGACGCTTCAGGCACGTTCGCAAAAGCGTGCCCACGCATGTGTGGCCAGGTTACGCCCCCCCGTTTCTCTAAAGGTACCGCAAAAATGGTGCCACTAGTTTGAGGCAAACACGCTGCGATGATGTAGCGCTACTGTGGCACTACCAAAGGAGAGTAAAAAAAAAAAAAAAAAAAGAGAAAAATCCAAAGGAACCGCAATGCTGCGAACAAGCCAGCTAGCAAACCCTTCGAACCAGCACGCATCTCCCGCTAAACCCAATTCCGCGTGGCCAAAGAAAACACCTTCGAGCTACAAGCCACGTTTGCCCTGTGTACGCATGCTGTGTAGAGGTTGTGCCACCAGGCGGGTGTGTGCGCCGGCTCCTTTGTTCCATGTCGCCTCCTTTCGCGTAGCTTCTCCCTACACTACCTTTTTTTTCTGTGCAACTTTTGCGCCGCGCGCGGGGAAACTTGGCATGTTAGCCCCCTAGCGGTTAAGCAGCGGGAAGTCCGCCTCCACGCCCAGCGGAAGATGAGCAAAAGGAAAAGCGGAAAAACTGCAAAGCGGTAAAACGTGCTAAGCGGCAAAAGTGCAAAACGGTGAAACGTGCTAAGCGGCAAAACTGCAAAGCAGCAAAACGAGAAAAGGCGCACGCGAAGGGGAGCATTCGGGAATCACTTGGGAATCACTTGGAAATCACTTGGCAAGCCGCGTCACCGCCGAGCCGACACGGGCAAAACACACACGTGGGTGTGACGCAGTTGTGACTGTCCAGAAGCCGCCCTGACGCGAAGCCGCTGTGACCCGAAGCCGCTGTGCACCGAAGCCGCTACGAACCCCCTCCGAAATGAAAAAGGACGAGCACGCGCAGACGCTATCAAAATGTAAAGTCATTCTGGGCGGGTTCCTGATTCACTGCACGCTGGGGAGCATCTACTGCTTCTCCAACATCAGCATCTACGTCATCTCCTACATGAAGATCATAGGCTGCTCCAATGTAAAGTACAAGGATAGTAGCTGGGTGTACGTGCTTACGCTCATTTTTCAGTGTTTTTTTGGGTTCTTCGGGGGCATGCTCAATCAGCACTTGGGCCCCCAGATTAGCGTGCTGCTGGGGGGGTGGCTGATGTGCCTGGGGATCCTGCTCTCCTATTTCACCGTCTTCAATTTTTACTTATTTCTGATGACCTACGGGATTTTGTGCGGGATTGGCTGCGGCATTGCCTACCCGATTCCGCTCTCCGTGGCGGTCAAGAGGCACTACGACTACAAGGGGGTGGTGAGTGGAATAGCGGCAGTGTGGCGGCTGTGAAGCGGCGGTATGGCTGAACGGTGGCACCGCCTGCCCGCTGCCCCGCTGTGCACCCACATCTACTTCTACCCCTTCCACCTCTTCCACATCTTCTTCTCCTCCTCCTCCTTCGCCTCCTCGCAGATCAGCGGGATCATCTTCGTGGGGAGGGGCATGGCCGTGTTCCTCATATGCCCCCTGCAGAACTACTTCATAAACAGGTACAACTACATGCCGGATTACACCCCCGAGCTGGACCACACGGACGACAAGTACTTCAGCAACCTGGAGATCCTTAACCGGGTTCCCTATTTGTTCATTTACGAAGGGATCTTTTTTGCAGTCATCCAGTTCATAGGCGCCTGTTTGATCGCTGACTCTGGAGATACCTCAAACGAGTTTTTACCCTTCAATGATAAGAGCAGCAAAGTATTGTACCTAGACGATAGGGGATATGCAAATAAAAGCCCCAAAGGAATGTCAAGCTCGTTTAGGACCTTTTCTAACGGATCTAATTTCTCCCTTAGAGAATCCAGTAGCACCTTCATCAATCGAGATTTCATTCTCATCTGGCTGATGGTCTTCTTTAACTGGCAAGCTATTTCGTATACGCAAGTTTTTTGGAAAATATTTGGCCTCAATTATCTAAGCATTGATGATAGATCTTTGTCTCTCCTAGGAGCTGTATCCTCTCTCTTCAACATCATGGGGAGGATTTTCTGGGGATTTATAAGTGACATGACTAGCTTTAAAACGGCACTCATCCTCATGAGCATGTTAATGAGCTTCCTAACAGTTACCTTAACTCTCTCTGGTTTATATGGAAAGGTTACCTACTGCATTTGGGTTTGCCTCATTTTCTTTTGCCATGCAGGGACCTTTTCTATTTTCCCCTCCATTACGGCACATACCTTTGGCACCCGTAACTTCGGCCCCATCTTTGGTCTCCTCTTCACTGCGAGGGCCTTCTCCAGCATCATCAACGCGATGCTGGCCGCCGCCATTTTGAACAACGTTGGGAATATTGCTATGTGTGCACTCGTCTCCATTTCGTCCTTCGTCAGCATCATGTTGGCGCTGGCTTTTTAGCGGTAAAGAGAAAAAGAAAAAAAGAAAAAAAGAAGAAGCCGGGGAACCGCGCAAGGTGGGGCGCCCCCATGCGCACCTGCGCGGTGATCCAGTGAATAGAAGCCTGACGAAGGAGATGACTGCTGCCCCCACCTGAAGACGTGCGCCAAATGTAGTCTTCCCTTTTTTTTTAAGTAAACTTTTGGAGAGCCGTAGGAGAGTAGGGGTGGCGGTGACCCCATCTCGAAGGGGCGTGCAGCAGTGCTGGCGGGAAGTTACGAAGGTAGGGCAAGGCGAACATGTGACGATGTTACCACCCAGACGTGCTGCCCTTTCACCCCTTTGAAGACCCAAGAATTGAAACAGATGGAGCAGCCAAGCGGTTAGCCACACATACGTAAGCTATTACGTTCATTTATTTATTATTTTTTATTTTTTTTTTATTTATTTTTTTTCCCATTTACCCCATACCGTGGGCGGTTCGTGGTGGCCTAAGGAGCAGCCCCGCCTTACGAACAGAAATGTGTCTAATGTGTACGTGCCGCATGTGGGGATAGCACATCCACGTATGAGAGCTTCCCCCGTGTGGTTAACACACCCACGTATGCGAGCATCCTCTGCGTGGCTCCTTTTTTTTTAATTTTCCATTTTTTTGTTCCTACGCATGCATAATGTTGGGACCATTTCCCCGGCGCTTCTCCTCTCGCGCTACACTTCACTGGTGACGCTTTTCCCCTTGCGCGTCTGCCCCACGCGGGGACCACTTTCGATCCACCCCTCATCGCGATCTCCCCAAAGATCCATTTTCCCCCATTCTGAAAAGAAAATAAAAAAAAAGTTAACCTTTTTAAATTGTGAAAAAAGTTGTATTCGCATATGTGAGCAAATTTTTTATATTTTCCTTTCGACTTGTCATTTTTTTTTTTTTTTTTTGCGTGGAGAAGCGCTTTCTTGTATGTGCAGTGCCTCCCCGCGGGGTATTCCCCACTGGAGGGTTTCTGCGCGGTGCACGCCAAGGTATTAGGGGGGGGAAGGTGCCCCAAAATTAACATAAGATTTATCTCCGCCGTAGCTAACTCCCTTTTGCATCACGTACACGTCAATAGGACACTTTCACATGGGTAGTCTATTTTTTTTTTTGTGTACCTCATCATATTTGCAATATTTTCCCGAGAAAAAATTCCACGCGTGTAATCACCAGCGTAACGACCAGCGTAACCTCACGTGTGAGGCTCTCCTCCCCAATTGGGC
Organism: Plasmodium vivax; assembly: GCF_000002415.2. Classification (NCBI taxonomy): domain Eukaryota; phylum Apicomplexa; class Aconoidasida; order Haemosporida; family Plasmodiidae; genus Plasmodium; species Plasmodium vivax. The sequence goes on from NC_009909.1 coordinate 461,240, forward strand.
TTAACGGGAGGGACGCCTTCTCCCCCGCTTCTGAGATACCGAAGAGAAAAAGCTTTAGCTAAGTAAAAAAAAAAAAAAAATTCTCAATTGACGCCCCTCTTTTGTGCATTGCGCGGTGTGCGAAGTTGAGCGCGCGAGTGATTAATCCCGGTAAGGGAAAAAAAAAAAAAAAAAAGAAAAGAAATAAACAAGTAAATAAGGAAATAAATAAATAAGGAAATAAATAAATAAGGAAATAAATAAATGAGTAAATAAAGGAGAAAAAAAACGGAGTAACGGCGCAGCGAAACGAGGGTCAACGGAGGCGAAAAAGACACAAGTGAAGCAAGGAGAAGCGGCCCTCCGAAGAGGAACACCCACAAGGGGATACATATGCATACAAACATATATATATATGTACCTACTTATACATACATATATATATATGTACATAATTATACGCACGAACCCCCCCTACGACTGCACCACGTGAGCACCGCAGCGACATGCCCAAAGCAGGCGAAAACAGCTACGAGCAGAGTGAAGAGACGGAGGAGGAGGGGATGAGGGGGAAGGGGCCCCCCCGGAGGGATAGAGGCAGCTCGGCGGGCTCAACATATTCGGAAGATGACGGTGGGGGGGCCAGCGAGGAGGGAGAAGTGGAAGAAGTGGATGAAGAGGATGAAGAGGATGAAGTGGGCGAGGAGGACGAGGAGGACGAAGCGGATGAAGCGGACGAAGCGGACGAAGCGGATTTGGATGACGACCTCGATGAGGGAATCCACGGGCGGAACGAGGAAAGCGAAAAGCTGGAAGAAGACATCTTCAACGAAAATAATTTGCTGCACGCGATAAAAACGAGGGAAGTGCTGGAGCAGGAGATCCTCGTGCTCTTCAGCAATATGCTGAAGAAGGAGGTCACGTTAAGCAAGGATATGAAGAGTGCAACTCGGGAAGAGATATCGGCTTACAAAGGAGATCACGTAGATGAGGGGGGAGACGAACCCACCCTGGAGGGGAATCAAAAGGGGGGTGCAAACAAAAAGAAAGAGCCAGAAAAGAAATCCAATTTGAAGATAAAGAATAAGGACGTATACAATTTTATATACAGTAAGATGAACTTAGGCGCGGACAAGAAGAGGGAAGATAAGGGGGCGGACGGCCCAGGTGCGGAGGCGGGTCTCTCCCGGAAAAAGGGACACGGCAGTGGTGGCAGTGGTGGCAGTAGTAGCAGTTGGAGGGGCGGAAGCAACCATCTGCAAAGCGGCACTGAGCAGGCGGAAAAGGAGCACTACATCCTGGACACCAACGTGGTGAACATCCTAAACGACATCAACACGTATTTGAAAAGGGAGAGGGACTTCCTCAATCGGAAATTTGGAAGCCACATAGACTCGACCTTTAAGAACCCAATGTATGTAACTCTCTACATCTATAACAATGATATCTTGAAGGACATAATTCTTCAGATGATTAACATCGTAAAGAACGAATTTGATAGCTCCATTTATAGGGACATCGACGAGACCATGTTGGCCAGGAACATCTTCATCCTCATCAACCACCTCACTTCTAGACCGAGCAAGGAATGGTTCAATTACTGGAATAAGCACATGCCGACTTTCAATAACAAGAGGAGCGAATTTAATGTGTATAGTTACCTTCAAATTGAGAAGAGCGAAAGGAAAGTATTTTCCGGCGTCCTAAAGAAGGACATCTACTTCAAGGAGCTACAGAAACGGTCCAACATCATCGAGCAGTATCAAAATGGACTGCAAAGTTTGAAGTGCCTTCTGTCCAGTCGCAACTTCCTAACCTACCTGAACGAGTTCAGGTACAATTGCCAACTGTTCATCGACGCTGATTATCGCGGCATTGAGGAGAATGAGAAGGTCCTGGAGATGCAGCGCAGGGACGCGGAGCTGGTCGAGGAGAAGGCCCGCCTCAAGGAGGAGCTCCACTTCTGCCGCGAGCGGCTTAGGGGGGAAGCGGCGGAGGGAGGCGAAGCAGGCGGTGATGAAGTAGACGGTGAAGGCGGTATCGACGGTGACGAAGCAGGTGGTGAAGGTGGTAACCTCTCCTCCGGGGGGGAAGAGGCCGGCCAAGGGGACGGCGCCGCCAAACCGAGGAAAACGAACAAACTCGTGCGCAACAAAATGGCCAACCTGAAGAGGCGAATCGACGAAATCAACGAGGAGCTGCTCGAAGTGGCCAACTTCTTCCTGGAGGACAAGAAGAAGCGGGAGAGGCTGGTGCACGAGTACCGGGAGAACGTCCACCTGGTGCGGAGCATCCTGACGCAGGTGCTGGGCATTAGGAACCCCCGCAGGAGCAACGCCATCAACTCCAGCAACGTGCACTACGTGATTCTGCAGAACGTGCTGGACAGCCACAGCGCCCTCACGCTCATCGTCGAGGAGATGAGGCACCTCTTCGACCGGGAGCTGAAGAAGTACGACGGCGAGAAGAACATCCACATCCCCTACCTGCGGCAGAACACGATGAAGGAGATATGGGACTACGTGCGCCTCTTCTACAACGTCGTGTGCTACATCGACCCGATCGACTTGGTCCGGTCCCTCACGCACCAGGCCCCGCCGCGGAGAGCCGGCATCGCCGCAGTTGGCGGTGAAAGGAGCGGTGATAGAAGCGGTGATAGAAGCGGTGAAAGAAGCGGTGAAAGAAGCGGCGAAAGAAGCGGCGGCACAATCGGCGGCACAATCGGCGGCAGAATCAGCGGCGGAGTTGGCGGTGGCGACACTGCGCGAGGCCACCCCTCAAACCCCCCAGCGAAGAAGGCGGCTGCGGCCGCGGCCGCGCCCGCGGCCAAGCGGGCGAGCCTGCTGAAGCCCAGGAAGAACAACCAAATGATCATGCACCTCTCGAGGATAAACCCACTGCTAGCCAAATCGAAGGTGAGAAAGCCAAATGAAGAAAAACACATGAAAAAAAAAAAAAAAAAATTCATAGAGAGAAAAAACCTAATAGATCACTACGAGAACTTCTCCTTCGAAGATCTGTCCTTCGACATCTTCGAAGAGAAGAAGGGGGGGTCCTTCCTCAAGGGGAACATCCTGGACACGTTCGACCACAGCAATTTGTACCGAGTGCAGGAGTTCCTAAACAGCATCATAGGGATAAATGAAGAGTTTGAGAATGTCTACGACGGGGGGGGGGGCCACCATGGAGGGGATCACCACGTGGAGAGCGATCGCATGGGACAGGGAGACGAGGACGGGTTCAACTACTCCCTTAAGGTTTTCCTAAACGTGTGCATCAAAGACCTCAGGAGGTGCATAGTCGAACACTACAATCACCAGTGGGATGTAAAGGTCATCCTTAATATACACGCCTGGATCGTTACCTATTACACCAATTTTTACCTGTACGAGAATAGGAAGCGGCTGAATAACTGCCGAATGGGGAAAGGCACCTCCGCTAGGTACTCGCCAGCTAGCCATTTTTACAACGGGGAAGAACCCGTAAAGGAGGGAAAACAAACGGAAGATGAGCCCTCCCTGTTCATCTCCAGAATTCAAATGGTCCTAGGAATGCAGGCGTACATAGGAGATAACAGCATCCACTCGGAATTCCTGTGCGACACTTTCCAGAGGTTAATAAGAGAGGAAAAAATGAAAAAGAACAGTAGCAAAATTATTATGTGCTGCTTAAGGTGCCTACATGCAGATCTAAGTTTGCTAGATTTGCATGCCCTGTCTACTGACGACAATGTGAAATCCATCTGTAAATCCTCTTTGGATAATCTTTTGAGGAGGAACATCTTGAACAGCTTAAGTTGGATTTTAAAAAACTTCAAACTGATGAGTCACGACAGGAGTATCTTCACCTACGCGCTTAAGTGCGCCCTGATGGTAATCGAGTTGCTGGAAAAGTTGGGGGGCAGCACGTACATCCTCAAGCGGGGCAGCAAGGTCTACGACGAGGAGGGGGAAGAGGAAGAGGAGGGAGAAGAGGAAGAGGAGATGTACAGCCAAGACGGAAGCGATGAGCAGCATGGGGGCTACAAAAAACACAGTAGAAACACCAAAGGGAGCAACCCAAATGGGGACTACGCCGCCGAAGCGATTGAGAGAGTCAGCGTGATGGACCTAATAGAAGAAATCTACAGCGGGAAAATCGTCAACACGTGCATGCACATTATTGAAGAGTACAAACGGAACAGCGTCCAAATCAACCACCTAATCATTAGCTTCTTTGAACTTTTGCTGAACCATAAAAACAACGATTATAATTTTTTACTTTTCTTTGATATGAAATATTTTATTATTTTTATGAACATAATAAATGACCCAGAGAGCTACACCAATCCGAGGTACCTCTGGATTGCCTCCTTCTTTGAGAATCTAGTGGCCTGTTTTTTTAAGCTCTGGAATAGTAACTACCTGCTGCCTGTGGAGCTCTTCTTTAGCAAGGCCATCAATAGAAACGCCTTCAGCTTGCTAAGCGAGAAATATATGCTCTCCATTTTTAGCAACTACAGTGAAGGGAATGATCACTTCGTTTTCGAGGAACTCAACAAGGGGACACACATCAATGACATCTTCATAGAGATGAATAGCCGCAAGAGGTTAGAAGCTCTGGAGTGGTCAGCTGAAGATTTGGAGAGCTTAAAAATTTACTTTAAGCAGTTCAAGCACATGCACAACTTCCTGCCCTTCATTAGCGAGATGCTCAACAAGTCCTCCAGCAGCGTCAAGAACCAACTCATCTTCCTCAACCTCATGGACCGCAGGGGCAACGTCATCGACGACGAGGCGGACTACGACCTGTCCGACTCGTCCGAGAGTTCCGGGGGCAGCGAAGTTGGCGAAGAGGTTGGCGGAGGGGACAGCGGAGTGGACGGCGGAATGAACAGCGGGGTAGACCACATGGCGGACCGCATGGCGGACAGCGGGGCCGACACCGAAGCGGGGTCCACGCCCACCAGAGCAGCAGGCCGCACCGAGGCCCACGAGAGGAGGAAGGCCAAGCAGCCGCTCCTCTACGCCGTGTACAAGCTGAAGAAGCTGAACCAAGTGCAGGAGGAAGAGACCAGCCTCACCTCCAGTGGGATCAACTGCAATGTAGATGCCGTGCTGGAAGAAGTCACCTCCAATTTGAAGTCCCTCTACGAACTGAAGAAGCTATCCAAAAATAAGTTTTTCACCTATAAGGCTCTCCTGTTTGACATCCCCCTGAGCATATCCTCGGAGCTGCTCGAACATAGCAGCTTTAAGAAGCTGCTCAGCTTGATTGGGTTCCTCTATAAGGAGAATGGCGACGAGTGGGTTCTAAATGAACACTTAGATGTGGACATTTTCAGGAGCATTGTGGAAAAGTGCGAGGAGCTCTTTCCCCTGTCGCTGGAGGAGTTGCGGGCGAGGTTGCGCGCCCCAGGGGGGGACAAGGCCGCCCAGGGGAGTGGCACTGCAGATGAGGGAGAGGAGCGCCAGCAGCGGGGTGGCACTGGAGATGGCGGCGAAGTTGACAGCTCACTCCCCCCCCACACCGACGCGCAGCTGCACCTGCTGGAGCCCCCCAAGCTCAAGGGGACCTTCGCCCTCCTCAAACTCATGTACGACCTCTTCATCTCGAATGAAGACGACTTCAGAATCTTCTTCAACGACGTGGTGAACCTCATTAGGGACAAATGTAGTTCCATTTTCCAGAGCACCACCACAGAGGGGGATACAAAGGAGAGGAAGGACCTCGGCACAGAAAATGGCACATCTGCTTCAGCAGCTAGCCAAAAGAGTGATGATCCCAATTTAGACCACTACACAATTTTCCTAGAACCCAAAGATAGACAGGTTCTGAGAAGGTGCCAGAAGAAGCAAGTCCTCTCACAGTTGCTGCAATACATCTGGGTGTTCCTCTCCAAATCGGAGCATCTCATCATCTCCAAGCACATAAATGAAAAGAATTTTTCCGAACGATTCCGAGTGATTAACAACTACAAGACCCTGGGGGTGTCCGAACTTGAAAGCATCATCTGTCAGAAGCAATCCGAAATAGATGAGAAGAAGAAACAAAAGAAGGAGACCAAACCGACCTCTCAACAGAAGTTTTTTTTTATAAAACGCGTTTGTGAGTACCTACACAGAGCATACGTTCCTGTCAGTATGGGCCCCATCAGCACTGGACGGAACTGCCCCCTGAATGAGACCTACTTCGGGGGAGACAAACTGCTCACCTGCATTTATGAGAAGCTGAATTCTTGGAACGCCAAGCGGAGCAAGAGGGGCGACGACGCGCAGTGCTTCTCCGTGGTTGCCAGGGATTTGCTAAGCTACGTCGCCACGCCGGCTGAATCGAGCACTGCCCCCGACGCTGTCCCTAACGCCGTCCCCGCCGCTCAATCAAGCGCCGACGCGCATTCCTTCCTCCCCCTGGTTGAAAACATCTGCGCCGCTCTGAAAGCCTCGGAGGAAGAAGGGGGGGTCCTGAAGTGGCACCCCCAGCAGGTGCAGAGGCAGTGGCTCAAAATCATGCTCAAATTATTTTACAATGTGCTCTACGACAGCGAGTACAACACGGTGGGGAACCTCTTCCTCGAGTATAGGAACATTAAGGAGATCCTCAAGGACAAGTCGCCCGACTTTTTGTCTCCCCAGGGGGAAGCGACAGGAGTAGCAGCAGGAGTAGCGACGGGAGAAGCGACCGGAGCAGTCGACACACTCGGAGCAGCCGCCGCAACGGGGCTGTACAGTGGCATGGAGGAGCTGCAGAAGGAAGACCCCTCGCAGCCGTTCACCGACGAAATGTACCTGGTGAGCACGCAGCACGAGGCGCACACCGGCGGGGCGCCAGCCAGGAGGGCCTCGCGGGCCGGGGGTGCACCCGCAGACCAGGGCAAAATGGACGCAGCTACGAGAAAGGCGGTCGCCGCGAGAAAAGCAGATGCCATTTCGAGCAAACCGGTCGCCGCTCCCAGCGAACCCCACTCCGGGGAGATTCCCCCCCATAAGAGAAAGCTGGCGCACACACCTGGGGAGGACTGTTCAGAATTCTTCAAAAAGAGGAAGCTGCAAAATGCCTACATTAACATGTATAGGAAGAATCGGAAGAGCATCATCGACTCGCTGCTTAAGAATAAGAACATCGCCCAGTACAACGAGAGTGACATTATCAATCGGGTCAAGCAGGTTTTTATAAAGGCTCGCCAGATGGCTTCCACGGGGGTACGCCAGAGGGGGCGTCGATGCGGTGTAGCACCTACCACGTTGACTCCTATCCCCCCAATGTTACTCGCCCCTTTGAGGCGAAGCGAAAGAACGAGAGATCCTTCGAAGGGGCTGCCTCCATCGATGTTCCTGCTCCTATGTCCCAACCGTACGAAACATGCCTCCCCCTATCACCGCCTTCTCACTGCCCATTTCTTCCACCGCTTCCCCTTCTGCAGGACCTTCGCAACCGATGGAAATCTCGCGATGACGTGAAGAGGATACTCCTGCTGTGAGAGGGGGCACCGGTAAGCGGGATACGCGGAGCGGGAAGAAAGGGAAGACTTGGACGCCTGTCCGAGGGGAAGAACCGCCCTTTTAGCATTCCCACCAAAGCGAACACTCCCAGCGATGCAAAACGTTCCCGCTTCTCCCACTTTGCAATCCACTTAGCATTTGTTTTTTTTTTTTTTCATCACTCAAAATGGTAAACTCAACATTCGCGTTTTAAAAGGTTCTTTTTTTTAATCACTTTTGTGTGCAAGCCATTTGGTTAAAAAAAAAAAAAAAAAAAAAATACACCATGCAGGTGAAAAATGATCCGATCGAATTGGACACTCCGCGTGCGTAACACTGTGTATGGGAAGAGGAGAACTACGTTGTGATGGAGAGGAGTGATGCACATCCCCAACCGATTATACTTCGTCACTACCTCCTCCTTCTGTGCCTCCTTCTTTACCTCACGACTTCTGCGCCTCCTCCTTCTGCTTTCTCAGCCTAATGATGGTCGACTTAGCTGCGACCGCCGCGGGGGTGGTTAAACTCCAGGCTCCCCCACAGACCTTTCTTTTGCACTTCTTGCACTGCCATATGCCTACACAGGTTCTTTTGGTTGCCGTCTGTAAAGCAGGGAAAAATCGGTGATGATTCGTATGAGGGTTGGCAAACGGTATAGGGTATACACACCCGCAGGGGGGAGGATTCTACTTCCCTCTGCCTTCCCTCCTCTCTCCATTTCACATTCCACGTGAGCATCACACTGCTCCGCCCCGCTTACCTTTCCACAGAAGCTGCACATGTACTTGGCATGTTGCATAAGCTCGATCTTCTTGATTTGCTTTCGGAGGGAAGACCCGTACCTCGTGCCGTACTTTCCCGTCAAGCCGACCTAAATGGGGAAGAAAATGGGCAAACGAATGGGCAAGCGAATAGAGAAATGAGTAGAGAAAGGAATAGAGAAACAGGTGGGTATCCCCGCTTGGTCCTTCTCAACCAGGTGGGTACGTGGCAGCAAAGCGGGAAGAATCGTCGAGCTGTCCCCCCTTGGCAACAACAATACGCCACCTAACAACATAACGCAGTGATCATCACGATGGAGTTCGCCCTACTCCACTACACATGGTATGCTGCATATGGGGGGGTCCCCTGCTCTCCTCTCTGCAAAAACCATTTGAGAAGCGCCCCATATCCCCTCCTCCTTCCCACTTGGCTACCACATACTGTAAAGAAGAGGGCATGTTACTTCTAATCTGATCGCCCCATTTTTTTTCTCTTTTCATGCTTCCTTCTCCTCCCTTCTTACCTTTTTCGTTCTTCGCGACATTTTTTATTGAAGCAAAAATGGGGGTTAAAAAATGGGAGAAAATTATTCTTCGCTTTTTTTTTATTTTTTAATTTCTTCTATAATTCCAAATTGTGGAAAAGGAAAAACACAGAAAAAAAAAAAAAAAAAAAAAAAAAAGTCAACTGCTAAGTTGTTTTATTTTACTTCGTTTCCTTGTACTTATTTTGCTTCATTTTTTTTTTTATTTTTTTTGCATATAAAGGGTGCGTGCCAGTTGCCCCCATCTCGTAACGCTTTACCATTCCCCAGCGCAACAACCTTTGGTGATTAAAATGCCCCACACGGAGGTGAAGCAGGAAAACGGGGGCTGCTGATTCGGCAACGCGTTTTAAAGAGGACTCACTCGCAGCGGGGTGCGCCCACCTCAACTCGACTGAGCATACGCTGACGGGGGGAGCAGAAAAAGGAAAAAAAAAAAAAGAAATAATAATAAAATAAAAAACCACTTTCCCCTCTCCCGCTCCGGGGGTGCCGGGGCAAGAAAAACGCCCTTTATCGCTTTGCCCCGCCGGGATGGAAGTAATTACCTTCCTGCTGGTTGGCCTCAATTTAGGGCTTCCAACTATGTGCACAGAAAAAAAAAAAAAAAGGCCGCATACATATGCCAATCTTTTTTTGGATGTACGTACAGATAAATATGCAAACGTTAAGGTAACCATTTGTTTAAAAAAAGTAACCCAGTGGGGGAATTGGGGGAAAGCTCAATTTTGGCGCGCCCCCCTGATATGTGGCCGTGCCATCCACGCGGAGTGCTATCCGTTTGGGAGGCCCCGTCAACTTTACCATTACTTTATGTACCTCTTCCGAAAAAGGCAGCGTGATGAGTAGCGGCCCCCCCTATTGGCAGTTGTTCTATGGAGTGACCCAACCGTTCGTTTTTTCATTCCCGAGTGGGGGTCCCCCTGGGGAATAACCGCCAATGTCACCACGGCTGCTTCCCACCCGCATATCGTACCGCTTAACAAAAGTTGAAAATCCGTTCAGCGCTTTTCCCCCCCCATAAACATTAATCCCAAAGAAACTACATTATACGGTTCGCATCAAAAGCAGGGTGCTACACTTTTTTTTTATATCCTTTTATGTTAACCATTTAACCATTTCAGTTGGGGAAAGATAAAAAAAAAAAAAAAAAAAAAAGGGCAATAAACCGCTGGTCTACGCATACACAGGTGCTTCGTGCTTCTTCACACATGCTGCCGTTCACGGCAGGGCTCTCCTGCACCTCGCGGCGGTCCCTCCCCCCACTGGCAGGCGGGCCATAGAGTGACCACCGCGATATGCAGGGGCACGTCTGCAACAAAAATACATTTAATTATTTTTGAGGGGAAACTTAAAAAAAGGGGGGGAAAAAATGGGCGAAAAATGGGCGAAAAAAAGGCAAAAAATGGGGCAAACAAAAGGCAAAAAAATACACTTCCCTAAAATCACATGCATCACATCACATCACATTCCTCCAGCCGCCCGATGCAGTCGCGCGTCTGGCTCGTGTGCTCCGCTAACTGTCCATAACACTGTGCGTTTAACTTCTGCGTGCGCCGGGCAACGCAACTGGTTCTTCTTCCCCTCAAATGGGTCACCTACACAAAGGGGGATTCTCCTCCACTGTGCAAAGTCAAAAAAGTACCTACGGGGTTCTCCCCAACCCTGCCGAGTCCTCCCGAAAGGCCGCTCAACTGACCCACAAACCACAACTCCGTCAGTATGAACCCACGAAAATGTTATTTATCGGGATGAAGACAAGCTTGATGATGTATCCAATGAATCCCATGATGAGGAAGCCAAAGGAGCAGGCATAAACGATGTTCGTGTACTCCTTCTTATTTGGCTTCGTGCATTTCCTTATTAACCTGACACTGTCATGGACGAAGGTTTGCATGCTGCTGACGAGGTACCCGATGGGGTGGTTTTCATCAACTACAAATTCGGGGAGCTTCACGTCGAACATGGTGAGTGGTGCTATCGATGGAATGTGGGTGAGGGGTAATCTGCGCGACTGTCTCGTCTCTGCAAAAGGGGGGGGGGGGGAAATAAATCCACGTGATGCGCGTTCGCAATTGAGCAGTTATGAAGTATCTCGGTAGTGCGGCAGCACGGTAGCAGAGCAGCTCAATGGCGGATAGGCAGGCCGGGACGCGGGGCGCTTTTCCCGAGCTGTGCTTCCCCTCTTCGTACTTTTGCCTTTCCAACTGTTGCGGTACTTTTTTTCCCACTAAGTTGCCTACCTTGCTATTCGCGTTTTTTTTTTTTTTTCCTCTTCCGAAGAGTAAACCTGTTCGAATTTGCTTCTTCTCTTTTTGGAAAATAAAAAAAAAAATAATGATAAATCAGATCATGCGATGGGGGGACGAGGGGGTAAAGAAAAAAAAAAAAAAAAAAAAGGAAATAAAAAGGAAGTAAAAAGGAAATAAAATAAAATAAAATAAAATAAAAAGGAAGTAAAAAGGAAATATAATAAAATAAAATAAAAAGGAAGTAAAAAGGCAAATAAAAATGTTCACTTTTTTTTTTTTTTTTGATAGCTTGTCAACAAATCAGTCCAATCGGCGAACGCGTCGGATGGCACTTCTGACGAGATGAACTTGTGAAGATTGCAAACGCGGGGGCACCAAATGAATTGAGCGATGGAACGATAGAACGAACGAGTAGGCAGGCGACAAAAAAAAGGTAAAGGTAAAGGTAAAGGAAAAGGCAAAGGAACGAAGGCGATAAAACCAACTGAGGACGGAACCGCTCGTGCGATTTTTCCTCCTCCTCAAGGCCGTTTTGCGAGCTGCGAATCTCGGGGAAAGGCAAACAGAAAAAAGAAATAAAATAAAGTAAAAAAAAAAAAAAAAAAAAAAAATCCCAATATGATGGGCAGTACCCCCTTCATATGGCATTGCCCATACGTATGCACCGCATACGTGTATATGCCGAGGAGGTATGCCAATTGATTGCGGTAAAGGCGCAACTGTGAACTTCCCTTTCACGCTTTGCAAAAATTTTACCAAAGAAGAAATAAAATCACCCATTTGATGGACTACTTCAAGTTAACAAAAAGTTGATCAACCGAGCAAAAAATAAAAAAAGAAGAAGTGGGTTAGAAGAGGGGGCTAACTGGAAGGGGGAAGTAAATAATTTTTTTTTTTTTTTTTTTTTTTTTTTTCGCTTAGCTAGCTGGCGGGACTGTACATACAGGTAGCTTTTTTCCCTTGTGCATTGGCATACCCCCCGATCTGGTGATTTTTCTCCCCTTTGGTTGAAGCGACGTTCGGTGGGGTTGTCTTACGGCGCGGTTTACGTGCCCATTCCGCAGTAGGGGTACCCAAAAGGGGTGAAGTAAAATCGGAAGAGACACCCCTTTGATATATATGTATATAGCATCCGACCGAGGGGGAGAAATCTCCCTCTTTCCCGTTCACCTAGCAGCGGAGAGTGGTCATATTTTTAGTCACATATAATTTCATATAACCTTTCGCGATGTTCATGTGTGGGATGTGGTAGCCTACCGATGGAGGGGAAGAAGCGCAACTTTGTTTTTCTCTCCCCCTACCCATCTGTCATCACGCATATATTGTAGTTACGATTGGATTTACACAGATAACCTTTTCGCGTATGCTGTACTGGGGGGGGAGCTTTACCACCATAGCGTCTTCTTCATTCACGTCAGGGGTTGCCAATCGGGGAGTTCTTTTCCACCATATCAGATCATTGCGTCGTGGTTTTTCCCCCCCAGTGAGCATTCCCCAGACATGAGTTGCTAACATATGTACGTCTTACGAGTGTGCTTGCATACATGTGGGGGCGTGCCACCTCTTTTTTAAGCCCATATGGCAGAATAGCGTGCACCTCTGGGACTTCACCCCCTGTTGGTGGGCCCCTCCAATCCGCATTCACATCAGCAAGTTCGCTCATGAAGGGTTGCCATGGACGCATTTGTCTGAAGGGGCAAGCACACCGTTGCGTTGTTCCTCCACGTGGGTACACTTTGGAGGAGAAAAAAAAAAGAAAAAAAAAAAGAAAAAAAAAAAAAAAAAATCAATTCGAACGATGGGGGGTTATTCACCAGTCTGTAGGAAACTGCGATAAGGGGTCCCTTGTGTAAAGTTACACGGGGCCATCTCACCCGGTGTGGCTAGCTTAAAGTAGTTATATATAAAAGAGGTACTCCTCCCCCCCCTGGGGATGACTCATTTGAGGGGTAGTCACCACAACAGGTGGAGCTCGCACCGAGCATGCTTTTCCCCGACGCGGCGAGTTTTTTCTTCCCTCATTCGATTGCACAAGTGGGGAACTGCAATAAGCTGCCACACCCAGTTGTGCATCCTTGTACCTCTTAACTTCGCGGGAGTAGTCACGGATGGAGGTACCCACGTACACGTAAATAATTATTCCCAACGGGGGTTCGCAAAAATGGGCATCGCGGGGTTGCACTTTTGGGGTAATTTTTCTTAAAATGTTCACCGCTCTTTTTTTCCCCTGCGCTGGCGCATGAAGCATACGCGCATACCACCCCTCTCTGTATGCGCTGCTGGCATACGTGCATACGGTCGGATGTCCGTGCGCAGGGGGCGGCTAGCGACATACCCCCCCCCCCCCCCCCCCCCGTAGGCAAAAGTTCACAGTACATACGTTACGTACATGTTGATATGCACATGTACATGTACAAACATACGCGCTGCATTTTTTTCCCTCCCCCCGTTTGTTTTGCAAATGCATACTTCCCCGAGGAGGAGAAAAGTAGGCCCTTTTCTTCACCTCAGGAGAGAAAAAAAAAAAACAATAAAAGGTAAAAAAATGCCAAATGGGCAACATAACCAAAGTTAACCAACTCCCGCAGAAGGGAAAAAGCTAAGCGCGGGAATAAAAAGGCAATAAAAGAAACGGAAAAAAAAAAAAAAAAAACGAACGGCCGAGTGAACAAACGACCGTACAGGCGAATAGTCAAACGGAAAAAAAAAAAAAGCGAAAAGCAAAGCGGTGAAAAGGAAGCGGCGAAAAATAAAACGGTGAAAAACAAAGCGGTGAAAACCAAAACTGCCAAACCAAAACTGCCAAACCAAAACTGCCAACCCAAATTACGAAATTAAAAACAAAAACGCATAAAACAAAAGGAACAAAAACGAGCGAACAGCTAAAGGAACAAAACGAGCGAACAGCTAAAGGAACAAAACAAGCGAACAGTTTGCCGAACTCACTCTTGAACACAAAAGGTATGTTAAGCGATTTACCAGGCCAGCAGGAGATACAATAACATAACAATAACATAACAATAATATAGCAATACCAATCGCAGGCAGTCGCGGAGAAAATGAATGAGTGATTAAACAGCCGTTTTGCAAAGCTACAAAACAAGAGAAAAAAAAAAAAAAAAAAAAAAAAAAAGTTTAATTCATCTTTACACGTTATATATAGAGAGGGCCCGTGCCATCCGTTTTTCGCAGATTGTGAGGAAGCAGTTCTTTAAAGGCATATTTTCGTGAGCGAGTTGGTAAAGCGCCATTCGCCCGTCGGATTTTGCAATTCGTATTTCTCAATTCGTATTTCCCCCGCCCGAAGAGGCCCTTCATTTTTGCTGCCCCTATTTCAACCCCTGCTTCTCCTCGGGCAAATCCCCACCTGCCGTGCAAATCTCCACATACGTCGGTTGCCCCGCGAAGTTCCAGCTCCGTAACTCCACCGCCAAACAGCAGGATGGCCACCATGGACCACAGCGTGCAGGACGAACTCGTAGACTACGAAGACGACGAAAACATATTAGATGCCAAGGATGTCAAGGGCACTTTGGACAACAGTCTTTTAAACAATAACAACAAGGGGGTGAATGAGAATGGGGCGATGCGGGGCAGCTATGCCACGGTGCACACGGGAGGGTTTAAGGACTTTTTTTTGAAGCCGGAGTTGCTTAGGGCGATAAGCGAGAGCGGCTTCGAGCACCCCTCGGAGGTGCAGCAGGAGACCATCCCCGCGGCCATCACGGGTAATTCTCGGCCGAAGGAGCGTCGCTAAGCAGGTGTCGCTTCAGCACGTATCACCTGAGCATACCCACACACTTCCTTTCCACTACACTTCCTTTCCACTACACTTCCTTTCCACTACACTTCCTTTCCACTACACTTCTTCCCCCCCGCAGGCACGGACATCCTCTGCCAGGCGAAGAGTGGAATGGGCAAAACGGCCGTGTTCGTGCTGTCCATCCTGCAGCAGCTGGAGACGAACGACGGGAAGGACATAAAGGAGGAGAAAGAAATGAACAACAGCGCGGGCAGCAACAACATCGGAGGGGACCTGACCAACGGCAGTGGTGCGTCCAAAAATAAATTCGTGAGATGCCTCGGACTGGCACACACAAGAGAGTTAGCCTACCAAATTAAAAACGAATTCGATCGATTTAGTAAGTACCTGAAAGGGGTCCGTTGCGAAGTCGTCTATGGAGGAATCTCCATGAGCAAGCATATAAAGATGTTCAAAGAGGAAGGCATCCCACATATTATTATAGGAACCCCAGGACGTATCCTGGCACTCATAAGAGAAAAATATTTATTAACAGATAAAATTCAACACTTTGTTCTGGATGAATGTGATAAATGTTTGGAAAAATTGGACATGAGAAGTGACGTGCAGAAGATTTTTATTTCCACTCCTTTGAAGAAGCAGGTCATGTTCTTCTCTGCCACCATGGCAAAAGAAATGAGAGATGTATGCAAAAAGTTCTTGCAAAATCCGGTGGAAATTTTCATTGATGATGAAGCTAAATTGAAGCTACACGGATTGCTGCAACACTATGTGAAGTTGCAAGAAAAGGATAAGACGAGAAAGCTAATTGAAATTCTGGACGCCTTAGAATTTAACCAAGTTATCATTTTTGTAAAATCTGTCACAAGGGCAATCACCTTGGATAAGTTACTGACCGAATGCAACTTCCCCTCCATTGCCATCCATGGTGGCCTTGACCAACAGGAGAGAATTGAACGATATGATAAATTTAAAAAGTTTGAAAATCGAATTTTAGTTTCCACGGATTTGTTTGGAAGAGGTATTGACATTGAGCGAGTGAACATTGTCATCAATTATGACATGCCAGAAAATTCAGACTCCTATCTGCACAGAGTCGGTCGGGCTGGTCGATTTGGTACCAAGGGACTCGCCGTTACGTTCGTTTCTTCTCAAGAGGATACATTAGCGTTGAATGAGGTGCAGACCCGGTTTGAAGTTGCCATTTCGGAGATGCCCAACAAGATCGACTGCAATGAGTACATTAACCAGTAAGAGGGAGGGTGTGGCGAGCAGCCCGTGGGGTGGCGTTTTTTTTTTTTTCTACCCCTCCTATATTTCCTACCTTTCCTACCTTTCGTTCATTTGGTTTGCCAGGCGATGGCATGTTGTTTAAAGCGGCTCCTATAAAACAGCGCCACGAAACGGCCGAGCAACGGCCGAGCAACTGTGAATATATTTATTTTACGCATCGCCACGTGCCCAGCTGCGCCCATGTGTCATGTGCGCCTGACGGACGTGCGCGCACGCCAACCCCACGTACACCCCCTTTACGTACTCACGAGCATACGCGAAAAATGCATTTAAAAAAAAAAAAAAACAACTTTTGCAAATTCAATTTTGAAAAACCATTTTAAAAAGAGGCCCCGCACGTGGGCGCCATTCGAGAACTGTGTATACCGCCCTGCGAGCTTTGCCCGACCAGGGCGACTAGCCATTTGGCGGTTAAAATGGAAGAAAAAAAAAAAAAAAAAAAAACTTGCAAAACAGCGCAAAATTGCCCAAGTCGCCTGAACGGTTCAGGTAAAACAGTGCCCACCGCACCGCGCAGCTGTGTGTGCAGCTCACTTTTAATACGCCCGTCTGGCTAGAAAGCACAGCAGCTTTGGATAACAATATCGATGAATGGACAAACGTGCAACGTTTAGCCTCCCCCCCCTGTGAGAAGTACATTTTCTCCATTGCGTGTCCAAAAAGTGGAGGTTGCGAATGTGGTGGGTGTCTACAAAACGTCTTTGGTAACTTCGAACGAGGGAAGTTCCCCCCTTTAAAAAATTAAAGTAATGCTGCTCATTTGATGCCAAGTGGAGGGAAAAAAGAAAAAAAAAGAGGACACTGTTAACGTGATTACTAAATGGTGAGGGCGCATATTTCCAAACGGCAGGTCAGCGGGTCGGCGGCTTCTCCCGTGGCGACGTGGGGTTTTCCCAGTGGAGAATTACGCATTAAACATGTATTCGAATAAGCGTACGTTTTTATGCTTTTCACTGTGCGAAGGGGCATCACGCGGTTTCTTCCCCCCCTCTCACGCGCAACAACTGTGTGCTTGTGGCCCACCACCAACACCGGATGATAACGCCACCCCCAATTGGAGCAACGATACACGGGCGACTGTTTCGACTGCTTCCCTTTCGAGAGAAGTCCCTTTATTGGGCATTCTTCCGTCTGCATAAGGTTATTCCTTCTTTGCCTCTTTTACCGTCGCGTACCCCCCGTGCTGCATGCCGAGGGGCCAATCAGCTCAGCCGCTTCGAGCGAACGGTGGGCGACGCGCCTGGGCGGACGTTCTCTGTAGCCATCTCTGTTCTTCCGACCATTCAGAAAATTTCCGTTTTTTTGGTCATCCGAAAGATCACTATTTTTTGGTCATCCCCAAAATTTCTGCTTTTTTACCCTTCCCAATTTTTTCGCCTTTTCAAACGCCGCTTAACTCCACAAGTGCATGCGCCAGAAAAAAAAAAAAAAAAAACGCCGCATCGCCGAGCTGCGAATCTGCTCAACAGGAACGTCGCATTTATGAGTCTCTACCGCAGTTCGGCGAACATCCTTTCCTCTCGCGCGGCATTTTTTACTCCATTTTGGTTGCCTTTTTGCGTTACTTCTTCGTAGCTTTTTGCGTCATTTCTGCGTAGCTTTTTGTTTCCCCCTTACAACGCCTTTTTCGCGTGATCCGTGCCGCATTTTTTTCGTTCCATTTTGCATATCCCGTTTTGTTCCTTTTATGTTCCTTTTATGTTCCCTTTCTGTCCCTTTTTTTTCGTCACGCGGCAACTTCGCAGGCTCGACTGAGCGCCTCCCCCGCTGCAGCAAATGTGCCGTTGGTTGAGCGGCCATGCCACTCGGAGTAAGCAGAGCCGCTTTGCTGTTTTCGTCCATTTGTTAATCCCCCATTTGGAGTGATACCGCTCAGTGAATACGCTTCTCCACGCGACAGCTGTGACGAAGCTGATCAAGCAGCTGACCAGTGAGCCGCCCCAGCTGCACGTCCAAAATAGGTTTTGCTCCTTTCCTACATTTTGTATAATTGGGGAAAGTTGCACCTCCGCAACCTTTGCTGATTATCTACTGGGTAGCGATTGCAGTGAGGGGGGGGAAGTCCGATCGGGATTATCACCGTCCTCTCCCGTAGCATCATCAGCAGCAGCCCACTTTACGCAGAAGGCTCTCGTATTCCCCCCTCCCCACCTCTGCTAACGATGAAGTTCGGGAAGAGCATACGGAGGGAGATGCAGAACCACCCGGGGATGCACTACCTGGGTTACAAAGGGTTAAAGAGGATAATAAAAAGGATTAGAGAAAGTCAGGTGGAAGGAAGGCCCATCGAAAGGAAGAACCTGAGTGACCAGTTCGAAGACTTGTTGCATTACGACTTGGGAAAAATTGAAAAAACATTTCAAAAATTATTTCTCGAAATTAATGACATGAAGAATGAAATTGAGGAGAAGTTTGCCTCTCGTATTTTTAACAGTGAGGAGTTAAAAGTGAATAAAAGAATTTGTTCGTTTGACAATCTGCTGGAGATGTTGAAGGAAGGGGGGGTGGTGTCTGAGGAGGTGCTGGACTTTTGCGTCCGGCTGAGTTTGCTCTCCAGCAAGTGCAAAGTCATTCGGACCTACGTGGTGTACAACTACGTGGGGCTGGTGAAGATCCTCAAGAAGAGGCGGAAGCGCTGCGGGGGGGAAGCGGCGAAGGAAGCGGAGCAAAACGCGGAGCAGGAGGCGGAGCAAGAGGCGGATCAACACGTTGATCAACACGCTGACCAACACGCTGACCAACACGCTGATCAGTCGGAGGGCCTCGCTCAGCTGGACCTCCCCACCTCCCCTCCACACACCGCTCCCCCCCCCGTGGCCAACGTCGTGGCCAGCATCGTGGCCACCTACTCGTGGTGCCTCTCCGACGAGCTGCCCCAACTTATAACCTCAGTTAATGTCATCTCGGACGAGTTCATGCAGCAGCTCTGTAACTCCCCCGTCAGAGCGGACAAATACATGTGCCCAATCTGCCTCTGCCTTATACATGACCCAGTTACTTTAAATTCCTGCTTCCACTCCTTCTGTTGGAATTGCCTAGCCACGGCCATCCAGAAATACTCCATCGACAGCTGCCCCTCGTGTAGGACCAAAATTGCTTTCGATCGGGAGTCCTTCAAAATTGACGGCATTTTGTGCCAATTTTTGAAGAAGCACTTTGTGAGTGAGTCAGCAGCGGAGTGGGGCAGCCCCCCTCGAGAAGAGGCGCACCAAGGGGAAGAGGCTCACCAAGGGGAAGAGGCTCACCAAGGGGAAGAGGCTCACCAAGGGGAAGAGGCTCACCAAGGGGAAGAGGCTCACCAAGGAGGTGAGGCATACCAAGGGGGCGAAGCATACCCAGGAGCCAAACCCGACGCACCCATCATTCATTGTGCCCTTCAAAATGGGAGAGAACCCCTGGAGGGAAGGACAGAGAAGCTTACCGGGAGAAGTACAAATTATCGAATTGGTGAGGGGATGCCCGGCTCAGCGAGTGTAGCGAAACGAAGAACCCCCCCTGGGAGATCCCTCGATGGGAAGGATCCCGCTGCCCCCATTTTACCGAACGATGGGGAAGACACACCTGATGAGGCGAGAGAGCATTTCTTCGCGTGGTACTCCTCCCCCCCCGATGAAGGCGAAAGGGACCCCTGGGAAAATTTCGACGAGTACCTGACCGTTTTGAATAGCGTTGATAAGTACGTGGTGGAGGACCGGGGGCGGGAGAGCGACTCCTGTTGCAGCGACGAATGTCGCGAAGGAGTCTTTCCGCAGCCGGACGCGACAAAGCGGGGGCCCAAGGGGGGCGCGCCCGACGCGTCGTACAGCCTGGTCAGCGACGTCCTGAGCTACGCCTTCAGCTAAGAAGCGTGCGGGGCAGCAGCTAAGAAGCGCGCGATTGGCAAAGCGATTGGCTAAGCGATTGGCTAAGCGATTGGTTATGTGATTATTATATGCTTATTAACTGCCTATCAACTGCTCATTAACTGCTCATTAACTGCTCATTAACTGCTTATCAACTGCTCATTAACTTCTCATGTGCGCGCCTGCCGGGAAGGTAACCCCCCCGAGGGGCGACTTTTAATTTTTTCCAAACTTCTCCCCAAACGTTTGTTCGGCCGGGCCACCTGAGTTGCCTCTGAAGGGGAAGCGTGCCTAGGAAGCGCGCCTAGGAAGCGCTTCGCAACTGCTTAACCGCTTCTTAACTGCTTAACTGCTTAACCGCTTCTTAACTGCTTAACTGCTTAACCGCTTCTTAACTGCTTAACTGCTTAACCGCTTCCTAACCGCTTCCTAATCGCTTCCTAACCGCTTCCTAAGTGGGTGACTTATCCGCGGAGTTGCCCCCCCGGGTGAGCTGGCAGCCCGTTCCTAGTTAACGACCAGCCGCTGGTTAGTGCACCGCAGAGGGGTAAGCGGCTGGTCGGGGGAGCCCCAAAGGAGACTAATTAGTTTGAAGTGCAACAGATCGATCGTTCTCTCGCTCTTGAACTTTTTTCTTTTTTTTTTTTTTTTCCCCTTTTGCTATTCTCCGCAGTTTCCTTTTCCCCTTTCGGTTGTTCGCACGGTGAGGGCCGAGACGAAAAGGGGGAAGCGGCATTTTGCAAATGGGCAACTTTGCAAATTAGCATTTTTCCAATTTTGCAATTTTCCAATTTCCCACTTTGCACACATACGCGCCTTTGCCCTTACACCCGTGGGGATTCCACTCCAACGTTTCGCCACTCCACCGCGTTGCCGC
Source organism: Plasmodium vivax (assembly GCF_000002415.2). Classification (NCBI taxonomy): domain Eukaryota; phylum Apicomplexa; class Aconoidasida; order Haemosporida; family Plasmodiidae; genus Plasmodium; species Plasmodium vivax. Next base: position 482,012 of record NC_009909.1, read on the forward strand.
GTTGCCGTGTTGCCGCCTCCCCGCCATGCCCCCCAAGCTCAAGTCCAGCTTCAGCAGAAGCAGCAACGAGCCCTCGGAGGGGGAGCTCAAAAATGGAGAGGCGGCGGCGGCCCCGGAGAACATCAGCATGAAAAAGGTGCGCGCGGTGCTGTACGACGAGGCGATCTGCTACAGTGAGAGTAATACCTACTATAAGATGTCGAACGTGCATAATTGCAACACCATGGATTCTTACATAGACTATGTGAAGCGGTCCAACTACACGAGGAGCTACGAGCAGGAGATGATTTATAACGAGGCCCTGAGCTTGTATAGCAACCGCAACAGGTACATCCGGAAGAGGTACCAAAATGACTTCTACGTTAACATCAAGAGGAACTTGCGTCGGGGGAGATACTTTGGAGATGACAATGACGATTTGCAGGAGGGAGAGGCAGGCACAGAGGGGGACGTAGGGGGGGGGGCACCCGAGCCGATGGACTACACACAGGAGCGGAACCTAAATGAGTACCTCTACCGGGAGAGGAAAAAAGAGCAAGGCGTCCTCTTCAGGAAGAAGTACCTGGAGTTGTTCTCCGACGGGAGGTCCTCCGCAAAAGGGATGCGGGACGCGCAGCAGAGGAGGCGAATGATATTGGCGGGGTTAGCCCACAACAGTATTGCCACCACTGGCATTGTGAAGAAAAATGATAGCTTGCTTTCCCAAAGCGGAGCAGATGGGGGTCTCCCCCCAGCGACTCGCACAGATATGCCCCATGGAGGGAGTAAACCCAAAACGAACATACTAAACGATCTGCGCGAGCTAAACAGCATGAGCGATTCGAGCAACTTGTCTCATGAGGAGGGAACCAACCTATTAGAGCAACTGATCAAAATGAGGTACACCCCAGAGTACATCTCCCAGCTAAGTGACCTATTTGAAAATCCAAGGACCTTAAAGAGAGCGAATGTGAAGATGCTCAAATGGTTGGATTATCAGTTGAGGAAGGGGTACTGGTTGGAAAGACTCTCCCTTTTCCTCCTCGGGTTAACCATCGCCATTGGTGTTGGAAATATAGAAACTTTCTGGTCGTTGATGTCTACCTGGCATGGAGTCATTTTTGTTCTCCCCTATATCATCTGCTATTGCTTCGTCTGCCACCCCATCCTCACATTCGAATTGTATATAGGCCAGTTGATTAGGACCTCCTCTCCCTTCATCTTTTACAGACTGCTAAAGCAGTGTGCATCTGTTGGATTTTTGATGGTCCTCACGTGTCTTATTAATAGCTACATAAATACCTACCGAACTGCTGCAGAGTATTTTGTGTATTTGATTAACTCCTTTAAGAGGGACCTTCCTTGGAAGTTGAATCAGAAGGAGATCAACTTCTGCGCGAGCTTCAAAAACGATTTTATAAAATGCCACAAGTACAGACCGCTATGCTTCTTCTCGAAATCTATTTCCTCCTGTGTGCCTAACAGCTTAGGGAAAGCCTTCCTCATTTACCAGAACAAATTTTTCCCGCCAAATTTCTTTTACGACCGATTGCTTCACATCGATGGCGGGGAGAATTTCGCTCACATCTTTTCCAGTGGGAGTTCCTACATTGACAAGGACACGTTTATCTTCCTCTTTGTGTGCAACTTCTTCGTGACTGTTTTTCAGCTCCTGGGGCTGACCAACTTCGCCTTCTCCTCCGCCCTCGTGCTGCTCCTCATCGGCTTCCTCTCCATCACGCAGTTCGCCACCATGTTCAACCTGACCAGCGCCACGCAGGCCTACTTCTACGTCCTCAGTAGGTGCAGCGGCAAGCGAGAAGCGGTTGCCCAGTGGCGGGAAGCGGTTGGCGGCTGCCCAGTGGCGAGAAGTGGCTACCCGTTGGCCACTACCGCTTGGCGGCTGCTTCACAACGCCGCCTCTCCCCTTCATCACTTCTCCCCCGCGCAGAGTCCTGGAAGTTCTCCTACCTGTACACCTACTCGTCCATCTGGTCCCAGTGCGTCTCCTTCGCCCTCTACGAGTTGTCCATCGGGATGGGGATCTACTCGTCCCTCGCGACGAAGACGAGGTAGGGGGGGGGGAGAAAAGAGGAATGCACTGCCTCCTCGGGGTGGTCCCCCATTGGAAGTTACACACGCTTCGCACTCCTCACGCTTCTTTACCGCTTCACCGCTCCACCACTTCTTTACCAACGCAGAATCGGAACCAACTTGGCCTTCGACGGATACGCAATCACCACGTGGAACTCCATCATCTCCTCCCTCATGTTCTTCTCGGCAGGTGGCTTCGCGCGGCGCCCCTCAGCCGGAAGGAGCTCAGGGGGCTCCGCCGGCAGGGGGCATTGCAGCACTGGGTGTGGTACCACCCTGATGAGCGACTCCCCCACACTGCTAAGAACCCCGCGGAGTGACTTCCCCACACTGCTAACCACCCCGAGGAGCGACTTCTTCCCAATGTGTATGATCACCCCCCCCCCCCCCCTCTGCCACCCAGTTGCCGTCATCGGCTTCATCGCCAACAGCATCAACTCCAACTTCGTGGACATGCTGGAGTTTTCGAGGAAGGACTGCTCCTTCATTCTCTTCCCCGTGGGGTTCACGTACCTGCAGAGGATGGAGGTGGGCGGCGCGCGAGGGGTGTGCCCCGTCACTTCGGTGTGCCTCCTCACTTCGATGTGCCCCTTCACTTCGGTGTGCCTCCTCACTTCGGTTTGCTTCCCCCCCCGCAGAAAACCCTGTGCATGCTCTACTACGGGTCGTACACCATCCTGTCCTGCGCCTCGCTAGCCATACAGTGTGAAGTCCTAGTGATGACCATACGGAACTTCAAATTCTCGAGGAATGTGAAGAAGCGAACGATCATTTTGACTCTCTCCTTCTTCCTGTTCCTCTCGTCCTTCTTCATCTCCAACAAGGATACCAAAAACATCCTCTGGTTTTTATCCCTCACCATTTCCGAAAATGCCCGCGTCTTCGTCTCCCTCTTGATTTGCATCATTTTGGGTTGGCTATACAACATCGATTCGCAGTACCGGCGTTTGACCAGGAGGAGTAAAGCTCGAGAGAGGGGTAGAGACCCCATCTGGCGAGTTGTCCAGACGTTTTTCGCGCAGGAGAGTCGTATCCTCTGCAGCGTCAAAAGGAGGGGCGCAAAAGTGAAGCATCGCTTATTAGCTCGTCAAGCCGCACCTCGTCAAGCCGCACCTCGTCAAGCCGCACCTCTTCAAGCCGCACCTCTTCAAGCCGCACCTCTTCACTCGCACATCGTCGCTCCTCCCCCCCTGACAGGCGTCCTCTCTTTCAACGTGACCTACTGGGCCTTGAACCTATCCGTCAGCGTCCTCTTTAACTACCTGCCCTACCACGTGTACGTGCTCTACATCGTGCGGGTAGGCATCTTCGTGGTGAGCACCCTGGTCGCCACCTGCGTACTGAAGAAGGAAATCAAAACGAAGAAGGGGAGCAAGCAGAGACATTTGAGCAGTCTCACTTACAAGGTAGGGGGGAAAAGTGGGAGATATGTGGAGGATTGGGGGAGCCCACATAGGGTCGCTCCGCTTACTCTGCGGTTGCTGCTAGTTGCCACCAGGGTGGGTGGAAGTCCCCGCTGTGCCTTTTCGCTTCTTCACCTCTCCACTTCTTCACTTCTTCGCTTCTTCACTTCCCCTTTTACTTCTCCCCCCCCACCGCAGCAAACCCTGTACATCCTCTACATCGGGAACATCGAAGAGCTGCGCAAGGAGCTGCAGCGAATCATTAGCGGGAACGTGCTCATGGGCAACATCTCCATGGCCTGGTCCGTGTGCATCAAGTACATCGGGACGTCCATTTTGCTTTCCGCCTTCATAGAATTTGCAGACGGGGTGTTTTACGGTAACGAGTTGAAGGAGAAGGTGCAGCTCATTCCCCAGGGGTGGGTCGTCTTCGCGATTCTCTTCTGGGTGTTCACACTACTGCTGCTGGTTATCTTCCCGCTATGCACCACGGTAATTCGCTCGGGAAGGGGATGTAGCGGTGGACCGATGCAGCGATTAGTGCTTATGAGAAGGATGGCTCTCCTGACCGTATGCCGTAATGTACCTGCCACATGTCTGTACCCTCCACCCCCGTTCCGCAGGTTTTCGAAAAGTGGTGCGCCCACGAGGACTGCTTCGCGGACTTCGCCCTCCTCCCCTCGAAGCCCCTCAGGGAGATCCACAACTTCAGCATCCTCTCCTACTTCTGCGAATTTACGGGCGCGGAGGCCCCAAAGGGGAAGGGGCGCGCCCAGAAGGTGGCCGCGGAGTAGCGGTGGGAAGAAGCCAATCAAAGGAACGCCAATCAAAGGAACGCCAATCGAAGGAACGTCAATCAACGGAACGCCAATTTGGGGAGTCACCTCCCAGTGCTAGTGAACAGTGAAGCGGCTGCGATAGTTGCAATGTTGGCGGGGGTGCCTATTCCTGTCTGTCCACGTGACTTTTTTTTTTTTTTTTTTTTTTTTAAATCGCACTGTTCGAGTATGCATGGGTAAAAAAAACAACTCGCAAGATTTTTTTTTTTTTCTTTTTTTTTCCTTCCATTTATGCGTTTTTCAAATTGGGCAGCGCAGTATAGGGGTATAACCCACGAGGGGGCGTCACCCAGGTGGCTAATTTGAACAGTGGCATGGACGTTCGCACAGTACACCAGTGGAGGAGCGGCCTGCCAAGTGACCATGTAAAAAATTGCACACGCTTTGTTCGTGAGGAAGCAGGAGAATCACGCGTGGGTCATCTTTCCGTAAAGGAAAAACTTAACTGACCCATGTTGGTAATCCTTTTTGGGAAATTTTTGTGGACGGGCCTCTGCATCGCAGCCGCTGAGTGGACAGACTGCGCGGTTTGGTTCCCTTCCAGATTCCCTTCCAAATTCTGCTTGCACTTGCGTGTGCGCTATTGCTGGGGGGGTAGCCATCCCGCAGACGTGAGGGTAGGTATATGTACAAGTGTACATGTACAAGTATACACCTGTACAAGTATACACCTGTGCAAGTATACACCTGTGCAAGTATACACCTGTACAAGCACACTCGTGTGCTTATGTCTGGTCCCCCTTCCCTGAGCTAGCCACTGCAAAGACCACCCTTATTCACGCGAAAAAACGTTTACGATGTGTACCCGTTGTTACATTTTTTAAAGACACAATTAAGTCAGTACTGTCCAAAGGGAGAACATAACTTCCCACGTGCGTGCGGCATCCGTGTGTGTGCATTCACTCGTTGAGTTGCCCATTTGAACATTTTGCCTGAACAAGTCAGAACGTTTCTGCAAAATGGGACAGAAAAAAAAAAAAAAAAAAAAAAAAAAAAAAGAAAAGAAAATGGTTAGTCGTACAGCTAGATGGTCTTTTTAAAATGGGCCGTCACCCCTTGGGTCATTCCTCCACTGTGTGTAAGTCAGTCTATCTATCTGTGGGATCATTCCTTCTTCCCGCTCGTCCCGCTGACACTTGGAGTTTTTTTTTTCTTTTTTAAGTTATTATATTTTCCATTTAGTGAGCTTACCACGTTACGTTGCCCACTTTTTTTGTGTGTGTTGCCTTTTTTAACGCGATCCACAGTCCCAGACGGGGATGATGGAAAATCACTCCAATTCAGTTTGACTCACGAGGGACTGCATATAACGCAACAGCGGGGAAGGTTCCCACTTGGCATGCATGTACCGTTTGCGTTTCACCCGTGTATATATACAGCCGAGCGCTTCATTCCTTGTGTTCCCTTTGTAAAGACTTCTTTTTTTTTTGCGTAAAGAAGTCACCATTTTGCGTGGCGCCCCCGGAGGTACACACCTACCCAAGTAGGAAGAAAGAGGAAGCGCATCACAGCAAATCAAAGCAAAGCATACCTTGGTGCAACTCGGCACAACTCAGCGCGGTAGGAAGGCAGAATTGACAGAATTTACCCCTTCACAGACGAAATGAACCTGAGCGTGACGATACGAGGGGGCCTGACCGGGTCAGATAGCGAAACTAGTCAAAGTGGGTCAAAAAAACATGGCAGTAACGTGCTGCACAAAACGAAGCTAAAAAGGGACGTTCCAGAAAAGAGGAAAGGAAGAAACGCAGCAAAAAAATCTAAAAATCTGAGTCCCAAATTGACAAGCAACATTTCTGTCTCACCTTCAGATAAAAGAAATAACTTACATGCGTTGGAAGGAGCCCTTTCTGAGGTGGTGGATGGGAACCACCAACAGGGGTGGAGGCAGTACGCACACAAGTTCGGCCTCCTGGGCAGACTCGTTTCGAAGGGGCACGCGGGGAGCGCCAGTTCGGCAGGAACTCCACACGGTGGAAGTCTAAAAGGAACAACGCACAGCGGAAGCAACTCGCAACGGTCCGCGAAGAAAAGTACCCAGCCAAAACACAGTGGAAGCAAGTTGGTAAGACAAGACGGTAAGGCAAACACACAAGAGGAAAAAAAAAAAAGCCACTTGACTAGTTTGCAAAAAAATGTACCTCCAAAGAAAAACAAAAGTTTTTACTCGTCCAACTTAAACACACCAACTGTTGCCACCGGAGGGAAGAAGAGTTACAAACTGAGTAAGTTACTAACACCACTGGAAAAGTTTGGGAAAAATAAAAAAAAAAATAAAGCTAGCCGAAATTTTTTGGCCTTAAAAAAGGGGGTGAACATGTCTAAGGGGGTGAGCGGCAAGGCGGAAGGTGAGGCTTCCCCAAATGGGGCCTCCCAAAATGGGGCTTCCCCAAATGGAGCCTCCCCAAATGGAGCTTCCCCCAATGGAGCCTCACCAAATGGACTACCCGTTGAGAAGACAGGCTCTGGGGAGAAGCGCCAAGAGGGGGACTCCGCCGATGGAGCGAAGCAGTCAGTCATGGCATCATCTTCACTCGGGAAAGGAGCCGAAGGGGAAAACACTCAAGTAGATCACCTTACAGGGAAGGCACCAGAAGACCAGGAAGACCCGTCCAAAGAAGCACCCCTCGAGAGGTACACAGCAGAACCAACCGATCCCTATTTCACCAAAGGGGAGTACGACGCATCAAAGGATATACTTCGGGAGCAGACGAGTTTCTACGATGCAGGGAAGGTCTCCGCTAGCTTGCTGCCCGGTTATAAAGAAGTAACCTTCGAGGGGGTAGTTCAATCTGAAGGGAAGAACAACGCATCTGCTACTGAGTCTGGAAGGTTGCAAAGAAATGCCATGTACCTGCCCAACCGATTTTATAGTCCTCACAATTTTAACCCAATCAGAAGTGAGGGCGGTCCAGACGGGGCCTACTACATCAACGGGTTAAGTACGCTGGACGGCTGCCTCTTCACCTCGGTCGATGTGTCTCAGGGGACCATCCACAAGCAGTACAACATCGGGGTTACCTACCCTTACGGGGTCCCCTTCGTGGATGTGCAGCGGGGGGGCGGCCAGTCACGAGAGTAGCGGCGTTGATGAGGGTGGCGGCGGTGTTGGCGATGGTGGAGGGGGGAGCATAGCGCGCCGGGCGGTCATCTTTCCGCTCACGTTGTCCGCTTAGAGAATGGTGGGCCACGCGAGCTACTCCCCAACGTACGAACAGGCGTCCGCATGTAGTTGCGTACTTCTACTCACATGTGTGTAGCGTTCCCCATGTTGAGCTTTCTTTTTTTTTTTTGCTCATTTTTTTTCTCATTTTTTTGTTTATTTTTTTTTTCTTCACCCCGTCCGCACTTCCAAACGGGAAGTGGAGCAAAACATGTTTCCCTCCCCGACCTTTGCAAGCACGAATTTGAAGACAACTTATTTTTAATAAAACCGCTTTGCGAGCGTCCCCCAGGGAAAAAAAAAAAAAAAAAAAAAAATACTGCTTTTTTTTTCCGAACGGGTCATTTGTGCGGCGGTGGAGTGGAGCGGCAAAGCGGTGGTGTGACGGTGTAGTGGCGACGTTGCGGTGTGGCCGCTCGCCAGCTTGGCCGCTTTACCACTCCGCCGCACCGGCAGGGGATCGTTCACCCACGCCCTGGGGAGAAAAAAAAAAAAAATAAATCAGTGAAGGTTCTCATTTGAAAGGGTACCTTAGCTTCAAACAGATTGGTAATTGCAAAGTGGCATAGCCCCCTCCCAACGATTCATCCGCTCATCCGCCACAACGTCGAGCAGATATATACACCCTCGAGAGAACACACTTATTCGGAAGAGTATTTTTTTTTTTTTTTTCTCCTTTTCGCTTCCTCTCGACGTGACTGTACAGAGAGCCGCACGTAGTCTCCCCCCTCAAAATGTACTTCCGGCACTTTTATAACAATTTCAAGGAGGAGTTTGCCTACCTCCGGGGGGAGGACGAACCTCTGCCGCCCATCTTGACGTGCGAGCGGCCGAACACCATGGTACTGCTCGCGTCGTAGTGAGTGTAGCGGCGCTGGGTGCGCGGCCCATCGGTTTGCCTCCCCTATGCGTGCCTCTCCTCTGCTCTCCGCCCATCAACGTGCCTCCCCTGGCGCCCTACCCCGCTCAGGAAAACGACACCATCGTGAGGCGGATCCCCCAGAGCATACTGAAAGGCGTGGAGGAGCACAACGCGGAGTACACGAAGGAAAACCAAATAGACGTCAAGCTAGCCAAAATCAGAGAGCTCTTTACAAACGGGCACAAACACACATACGAAATGCTGCACTGCAAGGAGGACCAACATGTGTGGGAGTTCCTTCTCTCCTATTTTATCCAATCGGACACAAAAATTGTTAACAACTCGTGGCTATTTAATGAATATTATTTCTACCGTTACCTGACCTGTTCATACGATTTTGAAAAAACGAAATATGATTTTTTTGAATACGAAAAGAAGGACTCCATAAATTGCAACAAAGAATTGATAGAAAAAATATGCACATGTGCGAAGGAGTTACTAGAATTGTACTCAAAGAATGAAGAAGCAAACGTGTTTGCAATTTTTTTTTATTTCTCCCTTTGGTCTAACCAATTCGACTTGAGTTGGAACCCCACCAAAAACAAGGGGGAGCAACATCGGGTGGAGGAAACGGATATAAAGAAGAAGACTCTCCGGGAGAAGCAGTTTTTCTTCGGCACGGACGACGTGCAGAAGCTGCACGACAGCATGTACTTGGACAAGGTCCTCGCCAACGATATGCAGGCCCTCCGCAGGGACATCACCTCCAGGGTAAGCGGCAAACCTACCATTTGGCTATCCCCCCAGTTGATTATCCCCCATTTGACCAACCCCCCAATCGGTTCCCCCGCTTCCCTTCCCTCACCGCAGCACTGGCCGCGCTTCGACATCGTCCTGGACAACATGGGGCTGGAGTTCATCACGGACCTCTGCCTCCTCCACATGCTCAGCCGCTACTTCGACGAAATCCACATCCACGTGAAGAAGTTCCCCCTCTTCGTTTCGGACACCATGGCCAAGGACATCCACTACGCGCTGGCATCCCTGAGCAGCGACGATAAGGTAAAGGAGGGGAGGAAGAGGAGGAGGAGGAGGAAGAAGGAAAGAGCCAATATATGTGCATCTCATCAAACGTTTTACTGCACTTCTCCCTGTGGAGCTTTCCCTGCGTGGGTTCCACCGATTGGTCACTTGCTTATTTTCGCTGTTTTCTTATTTTTTTTTTTTTTTTTTTTTTTTTTGAAGTACCCCAACACGGTGTTCATGGCGACCAAGTGGAAGGAGTTCCTGGAGACGCAGAAGTGGAAGATCCGGGTGAGGCTCGCCAAGAACACGGCGGATGACACTTGCAGACCGGCTCGCCGCAAACCTCGCCAGCAACACCGCTGATCACATTTGCTTCTCCCCCCCGCAGGAACACGTCTACTGGAACCTGCCCCTCCCCTACTGGGTGATGCCCAATGACCTCGTGGAGGAATTAAAAAGAAGCTCCTTCGTCTGCTTCAAGGGGGATGCCAATTACCGCAGGTGCTTGGGCGACCTGAGCTTCAACTTCTGGCATCCCCACAAGGACGTTTTGGGATATTTCCCCATCAGGTTTATCGCCTTGCGGTGCTTGAAGTCTCCCGTGTGGTGAGTCCTCCAGCCAGCAGCATGTGTGCCTACGTCGGGAGGAAGCGCACCTCCTCCCATAAGCGAATTGTGTAGTTGTCCAGCTATTCACCTCCCGCTTCCCCTTCCCCCTCACCTTTTTCTTATTTTATTTTTTTTTTTTTCTTATTTTTTCCCGTCTGACCAGCTGTGGCCTGCAGAAAGACGTCGTGGAGGAGCTGAACCGGAAGTCTCGGGACTGGTGCAACTACGGGGAGTAATGCGAAACGGCGGAAAGAAAAAAAAGCAAACAAAGCAAACAAATTAAATTATATTAAATCGATCCGACGGGGGTCGAAAGGCACTCCGAATTAACCCCCCCCCAAATGCTTTCCCCCCCCTCCACTCAGGTACGCCATTCTGCAGTACTGCGCTCCGGAGGGCCCCTCCTCCCAGTGAATTGTTCGCAGGCAAGAGGAAACCACAAAAAGGAGTTAACGAGGAAAAAAAAGTTACAGAGTTAAAAGGGCACAGAAAGGAAAACACATAACAGCAGTCCACACACATGGAGTGCAGAACTGTCAACCCATTTGCGAAACGCCGAGAAACTGCTCCCCATCCGCACGCACACGTATGAGTACACCGTTAGGACCACGTTGCCTGAGCGAGAAAGCGAAGTTGAAGTCTCCCCGGAATGTGCAAAAAGGAAAGAAAGAATAAAAAAAAAAAAAAAAAAAAAAGAGGCCCACTCCGAACAACTGATGATTATTATTCCCCGCGTGGGACGGGGCAGCCCAATTGACTGCGTTGAGGGAAGGTTCCTTTGCCAAGTTTTACGAAAAAATGTTATTGTTATTGTTATTGTTATTGTTATTGTTTTTTTTTTTTTTTTTTTTTTTTTTTTTTTCCTATTTTTTCCGATTTTTCAAACTCGTTATGATTGCTTTCGAATTAAGAGCGCGTTTGCGAAGCACTCGATTGCCTTTTTCTGTCCGACGGGGCCGAGCTGCTCGTGAGTTTTTCCTGCGCGTGGGGGAGCAAGCGTGTGGCGATGTGTGCCCGTGCAGTCAACACTTGTGAATGCGCTTCTGTATGCACACTTGCACACAGCCTACATGTGAGCACCCGCTCACCGCTCGCCGCCATACCTTTGAGGGAGACCTGCGATTCCGAGATGCCCAGAGCAGAAGATATGTTGCGAACAATTTCCTCGCGAATGGGACTTATCTTGGGAACTTCCGCGATGACGATGATGTCCACATTTGCGATGGCGTAATTCCTTTTATACAAAAGCAGTCTGGCATATCTTAAAAAGGAGAGTGAGTTTTTATTTTTATATTTTGGTGAGCCATCAGGAAAGAGGGTTCCCAGGTCCGAACAACTCATGCCGCCAAGTAGGGCGTCCACTAGTGCGTGGAAAATGACATCCCCATCACTGTGCGACAGCACGGAAATGGTCTCCACTGGCACCCCCCCGATGGTCAGCCTTTTGAAGCTCTGCTTGTTGGGATCAGCGGTGTTCGCGGCGGTGTCTGCGGTGGTGTCCGCGACGATGTCTTCCGGGGGGCCCACCCGTATCTGGTGAATGTCATAGCCCTGGCCTATTCTCACCCCGTCGTACGGACGGGGCAGTTCCAACTTCGGCGTTATCGCCGTTGTCGTCGGCGTCGTCTCCGTTGACGTCGATTTTAAGGTGAACTCCAATTTTACGTCCAGCTTTGATTGCAGTTTTTTTTTTTTTTTTTTCCACTTCCCGTGTATCTTCACTTCGCGTATGTTCACACCCGGACCAAGAAAGGAGCACCGGCCGGCGAGTTCCTTTTGGACACCTTTTTTTTCTCTCCTTCCGTCTGATGAAGCAAGCAGAATGATAATCACGTAGGGAAGAAGCAGCACTGCATAGGTGTAACGTGTCGGTAACATCGTTTGGTTAGTACAATAAGGGGGGGATGTTAATGGGGAAGTGCAAAACAAGCGGAACTGGGTAGAAAAAAAAAAAAAAAAAAACACACAAAATAGGGGAGTATACGAGTGAACACCCGGAGGGATAATCACCCAACGGAGTGGCAACTCTTTTTTGCAGAAAAGGCAAACAAAACGGAAAACACATAAATAGTCGCATGACGCCAGGCGTTCCCACTTCTGCTTCTCACATGCCACTGCTGCGCTGCGGGGAGGTCTGCCAAGTTGGATCGCGCAGCTGGAAAAATGTTGCCATCTCAGCAGCTATCACCACTGGCGCGGAAAAAATATGAACAGGTCAGGCGATTTAGCCACGTTTGTGCACAAAAAAAAAAAAAAAATATGATATAATAAAAAAAAATAATAAAATAAAATATGCAGGAAGGAGCATACGAATAAACTTGCGTAAAAACGTGCATAGAAACATACGTACTACCGAACAACCTCGCTCACCCGCGCCAACACTCCGAACGGCAGCCCTATATAATCGCCACTACAATGACAAATCACGCAGCGCTTCGCAAAAAAAAAAAAAATCGCAATTCTCCCCACAAGTGAGAATTACCAAAGGGTATCACTGCTCAGGTTATTCTCACCCCCTGAACCCAAAACAACTGTCGTAGGAAATGTCGAAGTATAGAGCCCCCCTCCCTCCGTACAATTTCAAAAGCAAAATAGAGAAAATCGACGAGGAGTTCCGCAGGAGTGGCACCTTCAGACGGATAAACAACCGCAAGAACAATGAAATCAGGGATATGTGTAAATTAATTATTACATGCATGCTATGTGTTTGGGAGAGGCGGGCCTAAACCACCAGCTTTGCAAAAAAGGAAACATCGTGTAGATTGCCTGCCCCCACCACAAAATGGTGTGCTGAACTGTAATGAATTCTCCCGCATATGATCGAACCCCTCCTCCCCTCCTTTTTCTTTTCAGTCATAAAACTGGGGTCCGATGGATATTCTGACGCGTCCTGTTTCTACTCCCTGGGAAACACCAAAATATTGGCACTCATGTAAAATTGGAAATTTTTGTGCTGCTCATGCGCTGCGATCAGTATTGTCTGTGCACATGTTCTCCGCGCACGCATGCTACCTCCGCTACACCTTTCTCCACCGTTTCCATTTCGAAGATACGGACCGAAACCCGACTCCAAGAATGCAACTTACGACAAGGGAAAGGTCTTTTTGGAAATCAGAAGTTTGAATATGAATGACGATGGGGCCAACGACGAGGTATGTTTTGCAGCCCTTTTCGCGCGAGCATTCACGCGTTTTTGTGCAGTCTAACGTACATTAGCTAGCTAAATTGCTTTTTTTTTTTTATAATCCACCATTTTGCCTGAACGTTCATAAGTTTTTGTTTGGTCTAACGTTTATCAGCTAGCTAATTTGCTTTTTTTTTTCTAATATACAATTTTGCCTGAACGTTCATAAGTTTTTGCTTGGTCTAACGTACACCAGCTAGCTAATTTGCATTTTTTCTTTTTTCCCCCCATTACAGAGCGATGAGAATATTAAAAACCTGCTAATAGAATGCGTTTCGAGCGTCATTCTGCTGGACCAGTACCCGCAGTGCTCCATTAACATAAAGTGCCTAATCATTCAGAACGATGGAGGTAATTTGGAGGCGCGCGAAATTGGCGTGCTTCACGTGTGCAGTTGTGGGCGAAAGTCGCCATATGTGCGTGGGGAGGCCAGGCAAAAGCACCTCCTTACCGTTGTTCCGCAAAAATAAACATACCACCTTCTTACCTTCCCCCTAACCTTATGTCAACCTTTAAGGCTGTCTGAGTGCCACCCTGACGTGCATATCGCTTGCATTGACGAATGCCCAAATTAAAATGCGGGACATTATCGTGTCCGTAAATGTGGTAAGATGAAGAAAAAAACAAAAAGGGGAAGTACCAAATGTGCGTACACACACTACTGTGTTTATCGACTTAGCGATAATATGATCATTTCCCCCCCCCCCCTTTTTCTTCAAGAATTCGATCATTTGCCCCAACACGAAGAGAGTGTTTCATCTTGTGGACGTGGACAGTTTGGTAAACACTGTAAAGGGAGAGAGAGACTCCTTCGCTCTTGTGTGCGCGGCGTCTACGGTGAACGTTTTTTGGGCGCCCCACTGATTAACCTCTTCCCAATGTGTGCACAACGCTATTTCCCTTATGCAGGAGGAAAAGTACTACGGGGGGAAATACGACACTAACAGCATAACCCTGGGGATCTGTCTGAACCTGAGAACAGTGTGTTTCTTTCACGGGTCCGGGAATTCCTTTAACAGCAAAACGTTGTCCGAGGTATAGGCAGGGCATTCCGAGCGGACTGTGTGCTCCTCCGCGAGGGGGTTATCTTGCATCCTTTTTTACATTTGTATAAATTCGCCTAAAGCGTATCCATCTCAACCTTCCCCCCCTCTCCCCACCTGTGCAGATTATCAGCTACGCCGAATGCGCGTGTAGATCCCTGGGGTGCGAAATAAAGACGGTGTTAAAAAACTACATGGCGAAGAAGCACGAGATTTCGTGCGCCTAGGGGGAAAGGCAGAATGAAATGAAGCTTCTCTGAATTTTCCTTTCGGGGGGGGACAAATCTGTTGTGATCGCAAAGGGATTGGCGCGTTTGAAGGGAAAAGCCTCCCCGTGTGGTGCGCATCCACCTGGAGTTCCTCCGTGTAGGTGTCCAGATAACCCCTCTGCTCCTTCAGCAGCAAGGACCTATCGCTTTAATAATAACCCGTCGTAGGGGTAGAGCCCAATTCGGTTGTCCAACTAGCTAAATTGAGCAAAGATTCTTTTTTTTTTTTTTTTTTTTTTTTTTCCTTTTTACGCCCAAGTTGGGTCTTTTTTTTATTCGCATAGAACACACCAGTTAACATATGACTCCAAATTTTGCCTCACCCGAAAGTGACAAAATGATGAAGGTGAAGATGGACATACGCATAAACATGCGCATGAATAGGTTGGCCCCTCCGCGACGACGTCGCACATTGCGTCTTTGTGTGAGGATGCGGCTGCCCGTTCAATTGGGTTAAATGCTACTTTTCGTTTTGCCCATGTGCAGGAAAGGCACAATTACGAGGTTTTTTTTTTTTTCTTTTTTTTCACTTCCTGGTGGTCGTACGGCAAAGCCCCAACCCCGCGCATTCCCCCGGAGGGGCTGCTCACAAAAAAGGGGTGATATGTTCGGAGGCAAAATGGCCATCCGCCAGGTGACGACTTGTTGCTAGTAAAGTATGCATGCGCGGGATGAGGGTGATGCGCGTGATGCGTGTGGGGTTGGGGCCATTTTCTTTCGCGAGAGGGGAGTTTCCCCACTATTGAAGTGTTTCCCTTTTGTGGCGCCTCCCCATGCGTGAGTCGAATGTAGGGAGAGAGAAAAAAAAAAAAAAAAAAAGAGGAAAAAAAAAAGAGGAAAAGAAAAAGAGGCAATCACGTATGTATATACCTTACCGGAATGACCATTTATGCGAGCTCACCGAACATGCCTGGGCGCCCTGTTCAGTCGCCTTGGGAACGCACTGCCAGGCGAGTTGGCACAGAAGCGAAAGCGGCACTTTCTTTTTTCATTTCTTCGCAATTGCTCCAAGGTTTGCTCGCGCGCGCTTCGAGGCGTTCCTACTAAGTTTTTGGCACGTCGCTGTTGCGTTGCTTCCATTTCGTTGATAATTCGCCGACGCGTTGGTGATTTTTTTTCCCCGCTTCCTCTTCCTCGTCGTCTTCTTTTTCTTGCCAACTGCCCGGCTGCTCGTCTCTTCCCCAGCAGAGCGAACTCTCGTGAGCGGACTTCCCCTTTTTTTCTTCGTTAACGCCAGCAGTTGCAGCTTCCCCCCCCTGGACGGTACTATGCTTAATCCGATCGACGTGACAGTTAACCCCGTGATAGTTTTGTTTGTTTGCCTCTGGAGCACGTCTCGCTGCTCGCCAAGCGATGATATATAAAGGAGGAAGGCAAAGAGAAAGGGAAAAAAAAAATATAAAAAAATAAATAAAAATAAATAAGTAGCCTCAGCGCAAATTGAAACCAAAACGGACGTGCCACCCAGTTTATGTCGTTTTGATAGCGAAAGCGGTCAGAAGTGAGAGGTGAAAGCGCTGCAACTTCGCCGCAGTTTCCCGGCAATTTTCCTGCAGATTCGCCGCGATTTCCCGGCAATTTTCCTGCAGATTCGCCGCGATTTCCCGGCAACTTCGCCGCTTCTCTGGTGTGACGCCCCCAGGCGGCGTAGCACCCATCTGGCATAGCTTAACAGTTGAAGTCCCCCATCTGGTATCGCTTAACCGTTGAAGCCCCCCCCCCGAATCGCTTCCTAACCCCCCAAGCAAAGGATGAACGATGAGGAGGAACGGATCTACATGTACCATGACATTTTCTCTCATAGTCTGAGTGGCGAAGAGAACAGCGATGGAGGAGAAAGGGAAAAGAGGAAGATTCAAAAAAAAAAAAAAAAACTGAGCGATAGTAACTTAAAGAATGGAGAGAATGAATACAGTAAGTTGAGGGCAGAAACTTCTACCATTTTAAATGACTATTTTGATGTAGAACCCTCCAGATGTTTTAACCCTGAGGGGGGTGAAGCGTCCTTGGAGAATGACTTCTTGCAGTTTCCACAGAACAAGGAGCAGACACTGGATATCTTTGATGGGGAGCTCACCGGGAATAAGCACTCCGTGCAGTTGCGCAAGCCCGGGTTTTACTGCATCTACGTGGAAAATGGCAACAATGTAAGTGGCGGGGCAGGAGGAGCGTCCCTCGGCTCCCTTACGCATGGCGCTTCTTCACGTCACTTCCGTTACATCACTCACTTACTTTACATGACTCACTTACTTTACATGACTCACTTACTTTACATGACTCACTTTTTTTACATGACTCACTTTTTTTACATGACTCACTTCCTTCACATCACTTCCTTCACTCCGTCCGTTCGCCCCCCCACCGCAGAGCAAATGGGACAGCATCTACTTCGGACTGTCGAAGATGCAGGTGGAGCTGAACTACAAGCTGATTCTGCAGGACGAGGAGAAGGCCCCCCAGGGGAAGGCCGAGGAGCGGTGCAGGAGGGCCGCTCGGGGGAAGCCGCAGCGGAAGCGGCAGGTAGCCGACCGTAGGGAGGAGGAGGAAGAAGAAGGAGAAGGAGAAGAAGACGGCGAAGAAGAAGATGCAGACGAAGAGGCAGACGAAGAAGCAGACGAAGATGCAGACGAATACGACGGCGAATACGACGGCGACGCGAACCCGAAGAGAGACCCCCTGACGACGGAGAGCGCCAACCTAAGTGACGAAATTAGCAAAATCTGCAAATTTAACTTCGCGCAGACGGACGGCCCGTTTGACGATTCCAAAGAAAGGAGAAACCCGAAACAGATAAGCAAAATGAAGGGGAGAAAAAAGAGCTACTACGATCAATTGAGGGAGAAGCCTAGGAAGAAGAAGAAGAAGAAGAAGGAGTCTGCCCTATTTGAAGAGAACAAGACGAACACGGAGAGCTTCACCTGCACATTCCACAGTGAAAATCAGATAAGGGTCTCTTCTAAGAAAAAGAAATATGTTTATATGTATAACAAGAGTGCCAACAGCATGCTGCACTTGAACGTGAGCACCTGCATGTCCCTGGGCATGAGCATCCAGTGCCGTTACGGCTTGCTCTACTGTGGGAAGTACCACCAGATTCCGCGCGACCCCTACACGCCCTTCAGGAAGCCGTAAGTTGATGAGCGGCCGGGGAGCGGCGGATAAGCGGCCGATAAGAAGCAGCCGATAAGAAGCAGCTGCGAATCGTTTCCCCCTCGCTTCGCACTCCCCACTTCTCACTCCCCACACCAACCGCTTCCCCCCCATAGTGTGTCCATCCTGTCCCTGGACGGAGGAGGCATCCTGGCCATGTCCACCCTGATCGTGCTGAACCGCATAGAAAACGAAATCCGGAAGGAAATTGGGAACGACGACGTGAAGCTGATCGACTGCTTCGACATGGTGTGCGGCACGAGCGCAGGCGGGCTGATTTCCCTGGCGCTGCTCAAAGAGATGGGGCTCAGAGACGTCACCAACCTGTTGCCAAGCACCATGCAAAAGATATTCGAGGGGAATAGGAACATCATATCTGGCATTCTATTCGAAGGCTACGACATTAACAATGTGAAGGATTTATTTATGGAGAAGATAGGAAGCAGATTCATGTCCTCCCACAAGAGAGTCTACTGCTTCGTGACGGCAACGGATGTGAAACATAACCCGTATAAGTTGTTTCTGCTGAGGAACTACTCCCATAAGTATAATGCCATAAATGGAGAGTCTTACGAAGGGATCAATAAGGTTCCTTTGTGGCTAGCTGCCTGGGCTACTGCATCTGCTCCGACGTATTTGAAAGGACCTAGTTCGGAGGACATAAAAAATTTGGGCTTCCACATAAAACCGGAGATACACCTGGTGGATGGAGCTCTCAAGGCGAGCAACCCAGCCCTTATCGCTCTGGAAGAGTGTGCCAGGTTAAGCAACAAAAATCTTTCTGCCTTTATTAAGGAGGAGCTAGATACTCTCGTTTCAATTGGCACTGGAAAGTCACCCACGAAATTGACTCAGTCAGGGGCTAGCGGCAAGTCTGCTTCTACGTTTGAGATTTTGCTTAACTCCGCTCACCTACTTACCCGAGCGAATGAAACGCATCGAGAGGTGCTGCAGTGGCTCTCCGACAGGGAGAACACCTACTTCCGCTTCAACGTGCCGAACATTGGGGACATAGACATTGACAGTCAGGACGTGCGGGACTTTGATATCATCGCCAAGGCCACGCGCGACTACCTCTTTGATGAGAAGTTCTACGAGATTAAGAGGCTGGCCCATAAGCTCGCCAATAACTACATGCGCTCCAGGTACCTCTAGGAGGGGAGCGGTGCGAGAGGTGGTAGGAGCGAAGCGGCACTGCTCGAGAGGTGTCGCTTTTGTTGGCCGCCTCCCCACTGCTCCCGCCGGGTCTGATTTGCCCCCGCCGCGCCGCAGTCCGCGGTGGCCACTCCCCGTTTGTTTTCCGAATTTGCAATTCATGTGATTCTTTTTTATTACGCTTTTTTATTACACTTTTTTACTACACTTTATAATTTTTTTTTTTTTTTTTTTTTTTCCATGTCCACGTGGAGGCCCCCCCGAGGGGAGCTTCTTTGTCAAATCGGGGGAAAGACCTGCCCCCCCCATTCTTTCTCCCTTTTTTGCCGCCCTCCGCGCGTTCGGCTGGCCAGCGACGTGCAGGAGCGCAGTGGGTTGCGTCACTAGATGTGTACCTCCGCAGCGGCGGCGTCGTCGTTATCGTCACCGCCATCGTCATCATCATCATCATCATCACCATTGTCAACTTGTTGTTCTTTTTCTTTTCTTTTTTTCATTTTCTTTTATTTAATTTTTTTTTTTCCCCCGCCTGGGCAGGGACCGCCCCAGTGAATACCTCGCCCGTGGGCGGGGAGAGAACCTACAGCGGAGACCTCCACTAATGTGATTAGATTTTTCTCCTCCCCGCTGTCCCCAAGTGCCATTTTTCACACACGCGGGGTTAGCGGCCCACCTGTCTATCCTGTGGTCTGACCGCCGCGCCTTTCAAACGGTTTGACTGGCCAAAAACAACCCGCGGCACCCCCTTAGGTAGGCAAAGCGAAAGTGTTAGCCAAAAAAAAAAAAAATTCGATTAATCCGGGGTGAAGTTTCGATGTGCAGGCCCCCCTAAGTGGGTTTCTCTGAGTAGGGCCACTTAAAAGGGCCACTTAAAACGGTCGCTGCTTCCACTTCCTGGGCAGCGAGTCGACTGCGCAGGGGCGCCTTCACCGCCCCGGAAGCGCGGCTTGTGGCGTGACGCTCATTGTGTGGGAGCTCCGCCCCGGTGAGGGCCTCGGCAGGTATGGCCTCCACTGCGTTTCGCCTCCTCACCGCTTCGCTTCTTAACCGCTTCTTCACCGCTTCGCTTCTTTACCACTTCTTCACCACTTCTTCACCGCTTCTCTTCTTAACCGCTTCTTCACCGCTCCGCTTCCTCACCGCTCCGCCGCTTCACCGCTTCACCCCCCGCGGAGGTGCGAGCTGAAGGAGGCCCTGCTCAAGTCGAAGTAGCGTATGCGAATGCGCGTCTTGGGGAGGGAGTGGTCCGCGTCCGGCTCGAAGGTAACGTTGATGGTGTGGGTGACCTGGGGCGAGACGCACTTGCAGGAGACGCTGTGCGTCTTGGTGTCTCGCTTAAAGGTGAGGTAGGAGAGGCTGACCCCCCTGGAGTTGTATTGCACGAAATCATATTCGGCTTCCTCGGACAAGTCCACGAGCTTCTTCACCTTCTCTCCATCGTTTCTATCATAGACGGAGGCAAAGCAGTTGTGCGGGACGATTTCAAATTTGGTGGGGCAAGCAAACCCAGCATAGCTATTGTTCCCGAAGACAACAGAACAAGTCTTGCTTTCCTTCAAATTGGGAGCGAAGTTGTGGCTGAACAGGTGGTTGTACTGACCGGTAAAATCACAGCCACTGATTTCGGTGTAGCCTTCTCTTACGTGAATGAAAATTTCCACAACCCCCCCGTAGGCCACATTATAGTTAACCATTTTTGAGGTAAGTGAATTGTTAAATTCGATGGAGAAATGAACCTCTTTGGAAACGTAAGGAGGGACTCTCAAGGTGTATTCAATTATTTTGGTTCTAGAATCTAGCTTATTGGTGGTGATAGCTCCTGGTAGGAGGTCCTCAATGTGAGTAGGGACCTTCCTAAAGAGGACCTTGTCTTTTATGTTAATAGGGTTTATATAAACCTTTTCGTAGTTTTCCTTTTCATTTGTAGGGTACTTTAAAATGAGCTTGTCCCATTTGGCTAGCTGCACACTGTAGTGATTCGTCTTGTTATCTTTCTGGGCTAGACTCTCCATGAATTCTACGACATTACAGGTGGTGACGTTTTTCACGCTATCGTAGGAGCAGCTTTCCTTATCGACCCGATTGTCCTTTTCTCTCTTCAGGTAAATGGTATTAACTTTCATTTTTATTATCCCCTCATTGCAGGTGCAGTAGAAGTGCTTATTTAACGTGGCGACACTCTTCATATCCTTCGGAAGGATCAAATAGGTGTAGGTGTTTTTCTTATTCGCAAAATTAGACAGCGGTATAGCTCCCTTAATGACGTTTGTAATTTTCTCCTTGGGCAGGCTGCCCACTTGGTTGGCAGCTGTTACTGCTTCTGACTCGGCTACATAATACGTCTCGTGGAAGCAGCTATCTGGGAGGAGCTTCCCCGACGGGCAGTTGATTCCCACCACGGTGTTGGGGATGAGGGAAATGGGGCAAACTGTATTACTAGCAGTTTCTCTCTTATTTGTGAAAATAACCAAGTGGGGGTCCTCCTTTTCATTTACAAAATCGCACCCCTGGAGCTCCTTCCTGTTGGCGGACACGTTTACGCGGATCACTCCGAGGGACGTGTTCTTCCCTTGTGGCTTCGTCTCAGATGACTTTCCACAGAAGAGGTGGAACTGGAAGTCGTTTCTCACATACGGTGGTACGATGAAGCGGACTACCCCATCGGCTATCAATTCGGTGGTCTTCAGTTCGTCGTTCACTTTACTCTGCAGGAGCAGCACTCCTGGCAGGGCCTCTTCCAGCTTGGTCACCTTATTCGCCACGACCACGTCGTTTAGAACCCGTTTGGGGTAATACACTTGGTGCTTCTCCCACCCGGCGTCCACCTTTCGCAGCTTGACCACTTCCTCGCTAGTCATGCCGTAGTACTCCTTATCGTAAATTTCTTTCAAAGAGAAGGTCTTCTTCTTAGTTTTCTCCTCCTGGTAGGTTACGAACTGCTCGTCATCGATGGTGATGATGACCTTTTCCGTTTCAACCGCTTCATCCGCGATGCCCTCCGCATGCACGTGGTTCGCTATGGCCGGGCATTTCACAGTTACCACGTCGAGCGCCCTCGCATCTACCGTGCAGGTGTTTCTCTGCAGCTTCCCCTCGATGAGGGTGAAGAGCGATTCTTGGGAGAAGTCGCACGTGTAGCTGATTCCCTGGGAGAGCATGTTGCCGCATGGCCCCTCTTCTTTGCACCCCTCTGAGCCAGTTGCTTCTAAATCATCCACTGCGTCCGGCTCTACAATGGGTTCTACCTCGTCTGCATCTATGCTAATTTTGCTCCTCAAGGGGAGGAGCTTATTTCGCACAAAGGGGTCTGCCCGAATTGGGGGCTCCTCTTCGGAAGACGCGTACTCCGTCTCGACGTCCATCGTGCCGAACACCTTCTTCTGTGGATTATAGCAGCTGCAGGAAAATTTGATGGCGCTCCTGAATTTGGTTGGCACCCTAGCGTAGGCAGATGTGTAGGCCTTCTTAAAATCTAGATGCATAGAACCCAAATGGAAGGTCTCAAAATTGAGCATTTCGGGGAGGTTAGAAAATTCGGAAAACTTTTGCAAGTCCTCCATTTCGGTGTCTTCGTCCCCGAGGAGGTGCAGCAGGTCTTTTATGCGCATGTTCGTTTGGGTTCTCTCTGCGTAGTTGATGTCAGCATCGTATCCTTCTACTTCTGCTTCTCCCCCCACCGTTTGAAGCTCCCCCTTGTAGTAATCCAAGGTAACGTTGGAGAAGCAGGCCTCCGGGTAGAGGAAGAACCCCTTGGGGCAGGTAATTCCGAAGAGGTCCCCTTTGGCTATCCTAACACTGCATACCTTCTCATTATTGGTGTGGTCTAACTCAGCAAGGGTATTTTCAGGAGAGGTAAAATCACACAGCTTAACAGAGCCAGGCTCTGAGTTCTTCCTGACGATGATGAAGACGATTCCTCTCTGCTTGTTGGAGGAGAGCAAGCCCGACTGGTTGATCAGTAGCTTAAAGTTCTTGTTCTCAAACGTGGGAGGGATGAAGAAGCTGAGCCCGATTCCCTTTTTCGAGTTCTTTTCGAAGGAGAAGACTCTACTTCCGTACACTCCTTTGAGAGCGGTGGTTAGAGACACTTGCGTTTTCTCATCCGTAAGAACTTTAATGTCTTCTCCTTCGGTTAGTGGCGGGGTGACAGATAAATTCTTGTGCTCCGCTTCTCCGCTGGTACTTCCCATCTTAGGAAGGATGACGACTACCTCTGAGAAGAGATCTGCATCTACCTTACACTGGACTATTTTTTCTGGGTTCTTTTCAAACATGAGAGCTTCATCATCTAAGAAGTTGCAGAAATTCACCTGACCATGTTTCACCGCATCTGTGAGCTTCATATCTTCTAAGGAGGCCTCCTCTTTATTTACAATCACTTTGATTGTCCCCTTCGTGGAGTCATCCGCTTTGGTGCAAGAGCAGGAAAAATTGATCTTATTTACGTAGTCCAGTGGGATCTTCCCGTAAGCCACTTTGGTCTTCGAGTTGGGTAGAGTGAATACCTTTACATCTGGGATGAGTTCTTTTATTTTTTTTTTCCCCCCCGCTTTGTCATAAATTTCGTGGAAGCAATTGGTTGGGTCGAATGTAGATTCGTTGCTGCATCTGACTCCGAAGATGTCATTTTTGGTAGCCTCCACTTCGCATTCTTTGGACTGTCCGCTGGGGAGCAGAACTCCCTTCGTGAAGATGCTACTAGTCTCCGCGGTGAAGTCGCACCCTATGGTCTTTTTCTCACTTCTGGAGATGTCCAAGTGGATGACCCCCTTGTAGCCTCCATTTTTTGCCCCCTCCTTATATTCATCATTATTACATTGCACTTTAAAAAAAGTGTTTCGGGAGACGCTCGGCGGGATAATCACAGCCGCGTAGGAGGTGAAGGGGTCCTTCTTCTTCAGCACAATCATAGATGTGTTGGCTGCTCCTGGGAGGACTCTCTCAATTTCTTCCTCTTTATCGCCGTCTTCGTTTAAAACGTTTTTAAAAAAACCACTCGGCTTCATGCTAACCTTTTCGAAGTACTTAACGAAGGAGGCATCATCCAGGGGGGGTGCACTGGGATCCCCAGCATCTGCGGGATCACCCTCCAGGAGGGCAATAATCCCCTTCGCTTCCTCCTCGTCTTCCTCGCCCGTTTTCCCCTTTGCTACCTCATATGCCGCCTTCTCCGTGGGGCACTTCACATACAGCGTGTCGAGCGGCTTGAGCGCACTGTAGCAGTGGATGTCCGGGGGGGACTCCTCTGTCAGGGGTTCCGGGACAATCAAACTCTTCTTGGAAAAGTCGCACAGGTACTCGTTATCGCTGAGCTTCTTCGGCTTCAGCAGTTTGGGGGCCTTCAAGTTAACCTTCAGTGTGTAGACCTTAAAGTCGGATGCGTTAAGAGACGATATATCCCTCGTTATGGTCTCCTCTAACAGGCTGTCACTCACGCTGGTGAATACAGAGTAGTCGTCCCCTGAGATGTGGTTGTCCCGAATTTGCGACATCGAGCAGGTGGCACCCGTCACATCGTCGTAGACCTCTTGGCCGGCTACTTCTTCAAATAGCTGCTCCGGGTTCGCGTCTTCCTCGGATGGGTTCTTCGCATCTACCTTCTGGAAGATGCTGACGATTTGCCTCTTCTTATGAGATAAGTGCAGGTGGAGGCTACTCATCAGGAATTTATTTTTTGGCTCTCCTTTGTTGTAGCCCTCCCCTTTCTTTATGCTCATCTTTTGATAAATGACCTCCAGAAGCTTCGCACTCGGGGGGGACGTCAACGCGTAGTCCTTCTTCAACTGCACGCAGATGCATTTGAAGGACAGGTCTTTGCTCACCACACTCGGAATTTCTAAGTAGCTAAATCTGTGGCTGTGGGTGTAATTTGCCATATTGTCCGTCAGCTCGAGTGCCTCCGAGATGTTGATGAGGTTATCTCCCACCACAGCTTCTTTAAAGCAGCTGGTTATTTTGACTGTCCCCGGGGGGCACACGAACCCGATTACGTCCTTCGGCATCGCGTCTACCAAGCAGTCATTTGCTGTAGACTCGTTTAGGAAAGCCTCCGATTTACTGGCGGAGAAGTCGCAGCCCTTAATTTTCTTGCTCCTCTTGGGGACCTTAACCTGGTAGGTTAGCAGGCCTCCCCTCTTCCCCTCAAAAACGGTATTGCTATTATCGCACAGGATGTTGAATTCTTGCTCTTCCTTAACATAGTAGGGGAAAAACAAATAGACGTGGGAGATGTCTACCATTTCTTTGCCACTTGTGCAGCTCTGCAGGGGGAGGATACTCCTCGTCTTGTGGAGCATCTCAGCATGTGGGATGAGTTTTTCCAGCTCGACTTGGTTGAGCACCTTCGGGCTTTCCACTTTGGTTGGCTTCACCGTATTGAAGTACAAATTAATATTCTGATGAATGGAGAGATCTCTGGAGGGGCAGAAGAGCTCCACGTAGCTGTGCATCTCTTTTGCATCTACATGGCAGGTGTTCTTCACATAGCGATCGTCCAGCTTCTCTAGTTTAGGCTCTATGAGGGTTTTATTTGCACAGGAGTAGATCATTCCTCCCTCGTCCTTCTCCTTTCCCGTGGTGGTTGCCTCCTGCTTCAACTCTGCGATGACTGCTTCTTTGCTCTCCCTCTCTCGACGAACATTCACCTCCATTTCGTTCTGCACCGATTCTATTTTGCATTTGCAGGAGAAGGTAAATTTATCTTTGAGTAACACTGGGGGGATTTTTATAAACGCCTTGGAGCTTTTCGCCCTACTTGTGTAGAGCAGAACTCCTGGGAGGATGCTGACGATGTCTGTCTTTTGCGAGCTGCTATACACTTGAGTGAAGCACCCCTCTGGTTCGATCACCACGTTGGAGGTAGCCGAGTCTTCCGCTTCGTCGGACGGTGGCAGGACCGTCTTGGAGCAGTTAAACCCGACGACGTCATTTGGGAAGGCCGTGATGTTGCACTTTTCCCCCGTAGAGCCTACATTGTTTGTGAAGTGCTCCATTTTTCCATCCGAAAAGTTGCAGCCCTTGACGAGGTGCTCGTTCTTCGAGATGACCAATTCGACGATGCCCAGGTTGCCCCCATCCTTCGTGTTGTTGCATCCGATGAGGAAGTACAGAGGTTCATTGGTGGTGATGTAAGGGGGGATCTGCAGCTGCAGGGTGAAGAGGTCCTCCGTGGATTGCTCAGTACTTATGGTGAGATCGCTAACTTGCTCATTTAGGATAACCGTGTCTTGCGCGTCTAAGAAGGAGAGTAGCTTGACGAACCCGTCAGATGGAGATGCCACTTCATCAAAGTAGGAGGAATCTTTGTGGTTTTTGAAGAGGGAGTTCTTTTTCAGCTCCAGTTTGGCCACCCGGTTGAGGGGGAAGCTAAAGAAGGAGGGATACCCAGGGAGGTACCTCCCATACTTATCGTGGAAATGAAAATACTTTTTAAACAGTTCGTATTGCACATCTAGCTGCACTTTGAGGACGTTTTTTTTTTTCTTCTTCTCCTCCTTTAGCATCTTTGGGATCATTTCTAAATTTGCGTATTTCGCCTTATTGATGGCGCACTTCATATTGAAGGAGTCAAACTCGGTTAGCCTCTTCCTGCAGATGATGACTTTCTTTTCGCTCTCCCCCGCCTTCTTGTCTAGCTGGTCTGTAAAATCGCACGTATACTCTTTCTTATCATCCGTCTGCTTGGCGATTTGTATGACCTTCTTCACATTTGCAAAGGCCTCATACAGATCAAACACGGAGAGGTTGAGCTCCTGGTTGATGCTGATGTAGACCATGTGTTTCTTATCCCCGTCCGTCAATTGGATGTGACACATCAAGTGTGTTGCCTCTCGGAAGCTCTTCGGAATGCTAAAGTACTTGACGGTGAAATACTTGGCCTTGAAATCGTTATTGTACACCACTGCCCCGTTTATGACTTGGCTGAGGCTTTTTTTTTTCTTGTCCCACTTTTCATTCGCCGAGTGGGGAACCATCCTGTCGAAGCAGCTAGTCGACTTGGTCCCCTCCGGAAACATGATCCCTCCTATCTCTCCAGCGTTTAACTGAAAGACACAGGGGTGCTTCATATCTGCACCTTCTTCATAATCGTACGAGAAGAAGTGTTTGCCCTTTCCCGTGTAGTTGCACCCTTTGACAGATTGACCATAGGGTTCTATGGTGATGGCGGCGACTCCTCTATCCCCATGGTTGCTCACTCCATCGGCTGATTTGCCGTTATCGCAGATGTAGTATAGTTTTTTTTTTTCCTTTAAAACTGGAGGCAGCACAAACTCGATGACCCCCTTTTCGAAATTGTTTTCCTTTTCGTTCACTTCTGGGGTGATGATAACCCCGTGAATGAGGGCGGCTAGCCGTTTCTCCTTCAACGATTCTTTCTTCTCTTCAGAACCTTCATTTGCATTCACCAGAGTAACGTAGGGAGCTTTCTTGGGGAAGAACTCCATAGACCCATATTTAATTACATCTGCGTATTTCGTAGGGCATAGAATTTTTACCTTAACGAGGGGCTCCTGAATCTTCATTTCGCAGATGACTACCTTTTTGGAGGCCTCCTTCATGGTGATGTGCTTCACAAAATCGCACACGTACTCCTTATTTGTGTTGCTAGATGCGAAGGTTTCGACTTCTGGGTCACTCGCTTGCAACACATTTCCATCCCCTTTGATCGTCGTCTCGAACGCCTCGTCCACCTTGTCGAAGACCCCATCGGAAGCACCTGCCTCGGGCAACACGAAACAATCGTCTTCCCCTGGTGGGCCTTCTAGATCTTCATCGTCCATTCCTTTCACCTGCGGCTGTGTGTGCGTTCCCTCCCCATCGTCATTCCCATCGTCATCATCGACATCCCCATCTTCATCATCCCCATCGTCCTCTTCTGCCAAGTGCCTGGCCACCCTCCGCGGGGTGATCACCATATCGCTGTCCCCAATCTTTGCCTGACCATGCAGGGGATATCTTCCCATGCTTATGGCATCCCCCCGGTTGTACCTCCCCCCAGTGGAGTCGCTCCTCCCACTGTAGGGGCGGCCACTTCGGCTGAAGTGGGTTCCTTCGTAAATTTCGCGGTGGATAACGCGGTGGACAACGCGGTGGATTTCCTCGCACATTCCCCGGTGGATTACATGGTGGCCTCCATCGCACCTTCCCCGGTGGATTACATGGTGGCCTCCATCGCACCTTCCCCGGTGGATTACCTGGTGGATTCCCTCGCACCTTCCCCGGTGGATTACCTGGTGGATTACCTGGTGGATTCCCTCGTAGCTTCCCCGGTGGGCTCCGCTGCCCCCCCTTCCTCCGCCCAGCACCCCGGAGGTGCCTCCCGCCTGCGCGCCATGGCTCTGCTCAAGGGCGATGCGGACCAGAGGGAGCAGAAGGAGGACCCTTTTCAACTTAGCGAGCTTCCCCATTTAGGAGGCGCGGCGGTTAGCGGCAGTGAGCAGCGGAGCGCGTCCAAGTGGGTGTCCAATTTAGAGTTCACGTAGGTCATCAAGTGGGTGTCCAATTTAGAGTTCACGTAGGTCATCAAGTGGGTGTCCAATTTAGAGTTCACGTAGGTCATCAAGTGGGTGTCCAATTTAGAGTTCACGTAGGTCATCAAGTGGGTGTCCAAATTAGAACCCAAATTAGAACCCACGCTAAAGCCCAAATTACAGTCCTACCTTTTCCTGTGGGGGGTGGACAGGTGGATGGAAACCCCCCAATGCGCTGCTGACCGGTGAGGCGGAAAATCACACAGATGCGGCCGAACTGTCACAGGCGCATTGTCAAATTAACATCACATTTGGCATCGCGTAGGCGTCCCTGATCCCCTGAAAACGGGAGAAAGAGAGTGGAGAGAAAAAAAAAAAAAAAAAGAGCATCACGCCAGTGCGTGGTCGAACGTGGTTTTTTCTTCTCCTTGTTTAGTTATTATTACTTCTTTTTTTCTTCTTTTTTTTTCGCTCAGCTCTCCCGTGATGGTACACATAACTGCGATTGAGGAGCGGATCCGCCGTCTACAGGCCACACACACAAGCGCACGTGCGTGCTGGCGTGTCTGCATGTTTTCGAATTTGCGAAGTTTTTTTTTAAGCGAGCGATTGAATGTGCTTTTCGTGTGTGGGTTTTTTTTTTTTTTTTTTTTTTGCCTGTCTAGGGGCTCCTTCCTTCGCGTTTGGTTACTACGTTTGGTAGGGAGCATCTCGGTGTGTGTAAGCGTATGTGTATGCCTATGCCTATGCGCATGCGTGTGTGTGGTGTCCCTTCTAGACTTCTCCACAGCTATAGGTGGAGAGACACAGGGGAAAGTGGGGACTCGCGATTGCACAAGGGAGGGGCACCCCTCCGCCCAGAGGTCTTTTCCTCTCCCCGAACACACACCAATGTGAGCATTCCCCATTTGGTCGCTTCACGAGTTACTGCGGGGCGATGTCGTTCCGGAAAAAGGGAAAGCCTCAAATGGTGAAGGGGTCGCCCATGAGGATTCTCCCCCTAATGAGAAGCTGAAATGAAGCTTCACCACATGTGCATACGTATGGACCCCCTTTGGTGGTTACACCTCGGTGTGCTTCACCAGAATGGCAGTTTCGCCTCGATTTGATGCGACCATGGGGAGGTCCTCCCCGGGGGAAGTCTCCCTCTTCCTATCCCTATCTCGCTCTTCTTCTCCCTTCACCCGCCGGAAGGCGCCCCTTCCAATTTGCTCCCGTTCGCTCTGCCAGCCATTTACCAGCCATTCGTGCTCCCTCCCGAGGGAGCCACTCATTTTAGACGCAAATGGTTGGGCGGAAAGGGTTGGACGGAAAGGATTGGATGCAAAGAGTTCTACGCAAACTGCTCGACGCAAACTGCTCGACGCTGCTCCCTCCGATGGAGCGGAGCCAGTTGTGAAAAAATGGTTTGGAAGGAGGTGCCACGTGGGGGCAGATGCAAAGGGGCACGCCCGTGAGACATGGAGACTTGCGCCGATCGCGCGCCGCCCAGTGGCCCGGCAAACGCTGCCCACCAAAAGGGTGCCAAGAAAAGGACAAAGCGACGTTTCGCATTTTTAAAAAGGATTAAAAAGAGTTGAGGGGGGGGTGCTGCTGAGCGGCGAGTCTGCTCCGGTTAGCGGCACTGCCACTTCTCCTCAGCGGTAACCCTGCTCGCTAGCTGCACTGCCACTTCTCATCCGCGGTGGCCCGAGGGCAGCGGCAGGTCCGCGTCGCGGTAGTGGACGACGGCGCCGCCGAGGCCCTTCCGGGGGGCGCCCATGACGTAGGGCTCGTAGTTAATTTTGATGGTGACCTCCTTGTAGTCCCCCTTGGCAGCGTGGTAGCATTTGCAGGAGAAGTGGCTAGCGAAGATGCGTTTCACCTGGATGAAGGAGAGAATCGGTTTGTTCCTCTGTTTGTATAGGAACATGTTAACCGCTTCTATAAAAGAGTCCTTCTTATGCACGACGTTCTCTTTGATGACGCTATCAAAGCAATCTGACGGATGCAGTTTGGTGTATGAGGGGCAGGCAAGCCCCACAATGGAGTCATCCTCCACTGGTACTTCGCACACGTAATTCTTTGGGACGTCTTCCCATTTCTGGCTGAAAGAAAAATGGGTGGAATAATCCCCAACGAAATCGCACCCATATATGTTCACATAATTGGGCTTCACCACAACTTTGACGATCCCCGTTTTTCCTCTTCTACTTTCATTTAATGTTAGGGAATTATCACAAGAAATAAAAAACTTGGCATCGTTCAGAAGGAGAGGAGAAAAATGAATCGTCCCTGCGTAGGTGTTTTCACTGACTTCCCTTTCGTGATTAACAAATTTGATGACGTCGTCTATATTCTTTATGGTTAGGATATCCTTTTTTGTTTTTTCCTCCCGATCGGAGGGCTGGTCCAATTTTTTTGCATCTTCAATTGTTGCTTTGGGTCTCTCCGTTTTTAAAGCGACGATTATTTTGTTCCCCATTTCGTCGTAATCTATTTTCATTTCGTCTTTATCTTTATCCTTTTCGTTTTCTCTTTTTTTGGAACCATCTGCAGGTCCGCCGCTATCTGGGGAGTCCTTCACTTTCCCCTGCACCAGCTCGATGACTAGCTTCTCCTTCTCCGCGTCGCTCCGCTCGTCTTTTTTGGCGCCCTCCACGACATACACATATTCGAAGAAATTTTCTGGGCTGATTTTGGACTGCCTGAAGTGCTGGGCGTTCCTCAGGGGGCACACGACCTTCACGGAGCTGAATTCGGACGCCGCCACGGTGATTTCGTGCACCTGCTTCGTCCGCATCGGGTTCAGCACGTTCTCCTCCTCCACTTCGTCCGTATCGTCTTCGTCCGCTTCGTCCGTATCGTCTTCCTCCGCTTCGTCATCCTCTCCGAGGTTGAGCAGCTCCACGGTGGTGCTGGCAGATCTGTTGGCGCCCCCCTGCGTGGCTTTTTCGTGCGAGTCTGCCCCCCCCCCCTGCAGGCGCTGGCGCTTCCCCATGGGGAGGGCGTCTATGTCCAGCACATTCTCCGAGCTGATGTTGAGCGGGCCGGAGGAGAAGTCGTAGAAGTAGCTGGCGCGCTCGAAGGCAAACACATTGTGGGTGATCTCCTTCTTAAACCAGTTGTTCAAGTCATCCCCGATGATGTTAATTTGGATGATGCCTGTTTTTATGAGCTTCACGGAGTTACACGTGCAGAAGATTTTCATCGATTTGGTAATCTTCTTGGGGAGGATAACATACGACGGGGTGTAATTAACATCGTAGATTTTGTTTTTGAGGATGTGCACCCCTTTGAGTAGCTTTTCTAACTTATGCGTTTCTAGTTCCTTGTCTACCCCCTCGATTTGCACCGACTCGAAGCAATTTTCCGGTGCAGTGAGGAAGTTATGTGGGCAGCTGAACCCGACGACGTCGTTCTCTATAGCTTCGATGTTGCAGTATATGTTTTTGCCCTCCACTAGTTCGATCTCAAATTCGAAGGAGTTGTTCCGATGTGGAGTGGTCCCCCCTCCCGTGGGTGGGTTCACCTGGCTGGTGCCCACATCGGAAGGGTCTATAAAATCGCAGCCCAGAATTTTGTTGCTGTTTTTTTTCACAAAAATGGAGGTATAGCCGATGACTCGATTGGCCCCGTCTTCCCCCATGTTCTCGCAGGAAAAACTTAGATTTTTGGACGAATCCGCGTAGGGAGATATAATCAGTTCGATCTCCCCCTTCTCGAAGAAGGAGACGTTCTTTTCGTTCGTTTTGTTAACAATGATGGTTCCGAAGAGCAGGCTGTTTAGCCCTTTGACCAAGGAGCTGGGGTCGTTGCCCAAGCTGGACGTGTACATCAGACGGGGTGCACCACTAGGTTGTGTCCCCTTAGAAGGGGGCAAACCACTCCCCCCCCCCGCCGCTTGCCTTGGGGGACACTTAATTGCCACTTTGTCGAAGGCACTTAGGTCTATGTTACATTTGTAGACGAGGGTATGGTCAGGGTAGCTCTCCACCATGGGAGGGTTCTCCCTGTAGTGCTGGATTTGCCGCTTAACATACTCTATGTACTGCTTCTTCATGACCTCCTTCCTCAGTTTAAAGTTCAAGCTGAAGTGGGTGAACTCATCGTGTTGGTAGGAGAGGATGTTTTGCAAGTACCTGTTGAGGAGCTTCTCCACATCTACTTGGGAGCGCTTCACAACGGTGTAATGCTGCTCGGTGAAATCGCAAACGTAGGTGTCCTTGGCGTAGTACGGGGGGACGTCAAGAATTAGCTTCCTCTCAGAGGTAGAAGCGGGGTTGTGGGACGGGTTCTGAGCCGGGTTGCCGGGCAGGCTCAGGAATATAGTGCCCACGTTCTTACTGTCGTAGTCCTCACAGGTGCAGTAAAAGTTGAGGTCCTTCGTGTGGCTCATCTTGGAGATGATCAAAAAAGCGGACGAGTTCTTCAACAAGTAATTTGTGTTAATCACCTTAACGTTTTTAAAAATATTTTCTACACTTTCTACGTTCTCCTGATCCATGGTGCTCCTTATATATACATTATGGAAGCAGTTTTTTGGGTTGATTTTCCCATTGGGGCAGTTCAAACTGACGATGATGTTTTCCTTTAACTTGACGTGGCACTCCTTATTGTCGCTCGTGAGGGAGTGCACCTCGGAGTAGTAAAATGTCTTGTTGGCGTTTCCGGAGAAGTCGCATCCGTAGAATCTCTTTTTCGTTACCCTTTTAGGGATTTTCACCACGACGACTCCTTTTTTCCCTCTCTTCTTCCCCATCACCGTTTCGGAGTTGTCGCAGAAGAGTTTTATTATGATGTCGTTTTTTACGATGAGCGGGGTGATGAAGGTGAACCGGCCCTTCTCCCCAAACTTTTTGCTCCCATCCAGGATAATCGTCCCTGGGAGGATGTCTTGCAGCTTCTTCTTGCTGTTCAGGTGGACTACGTCTTCGAGTTCTTCCGGCACGTATTTGATGTGCTTGTATTTGCTCAGCTCTTCCTCGGTGAGGAGGTGATCATCTGAAAGGAAGCCACCGTGGTTACCATAGCGAGCCCCCCCCACAGCGGTGCGGGCAACACTCCCAACGCTGTGCATCCCCCGCACAGTGCTGAAGCGGGAGGCCCCCGGTGAGTTTGCATTCCTCGGACAGCGCACCTCCACGAGGCTGAGGTTCTCCTCCAAATCGACGAAGCAGGAGTTGATGCCAGGCAGTTCATCTCGAGGGGCCAGGGAACTGTCCTCCCGCGTAAAGTCGCAGATGTGCTTCTTCCGCAGTATCGGCGTGGGTCTCCTGTTGGTGAACTCGTTCCCGATGAGGAAGTCCGCCTCGAACAGGTGGTCTATTTTCTGCAAATTGGTGATGCCCCTATTGGAGGTGTTCAGCTCGACGTTCATTAGGTTCTCCTTTTTGGGGGCCCCTAGGGACGCGGCTACCCCTTCCACCAATGGTGGGGCCTCCTCATTGCAGTAGCAGAAGATGCTCAGGTGGCCGACGAAGCTCTGTGGGATCTTCAAATAGGAGACCCCCTTATCGTTGCTGAAGTTTTTGAAGTCCCCATCGTAGCTACTCAGCTGGACAAGCGCATCTGAACTGTCGTAGGCCGTTTGGAAGCACCCAGGGGGGGTCAGATACAACCCGTTTTGAACCGGGCATATAATTCCAATGTACTCAATTTCGCCATTACTTTGCACGGAGCACTCTTGGCCGGAACCCACTTTAATCTTTTTCTTTAAAATGCTGTTTTCTTCTTTACCCTTGTAGAAGTGGCATCCGTGGACTTCGCTTCCTTCCATTCTGAGGTGCACAGACATGATTCCGTTGTTCCCTGTGTTGCCCATCTTTTTCGTTTTATCATTTATGCAGGCGAATTCTATGACGGCATTTCGTTTTATGAAAGGGGGGAGTTGAAAGATAAAGAGTCCGCGGTGAATACTGTTGGGGAGTCCCAAATGAGCGGCATACATCTGGTTAATTTCGTCACTTTCGTCTGGTGGTAGCGAAGGGTCTTCCACCCCTGCATCTGTCTTTTTTATTCTAGCTATTTTGATCCGAACGGTGTCTTGGACTAGAACCCCCGGGATCATTTCGTCAATGGTCTTCACATTTTGCATGTATCGGTTTATCACAAAAGCGGGTGCTGCCTTCGGGAGGTGAAAGGACTTGGAGTAGTTATTCCTCTTCTTTCCAAAGGCCCTTATCTGCTCCTTTATCCCTGGAGTGCCATATTGGTAGAGCAAATCGGAAAGGATCTTCTCATTCTGCTCGTCAATCAGATTGGTAGGACAGTTCAGAGCGATGTATTCCATCGGCTTGGGGAAAACGTCGCAGATGTAGTTCACTGGCTTCTTCCTCGTTGGCTTAAGGGCAGGGTTGTTTCCCATAAAATCGCAGAGGTGGGTCCTCATCGGGTGAGCTACCACCGAGGGGTAGGCCACCTTCGGAATGGGGTTATAATCATACAGTTGGTCTTCATTTACATAATTCACAATCACTCTCTTTTCAATCTTATTTTGATCTCCCTTCTGCACGCAGAAGCATTCTACGGAGTAGGATCTGCTGAGACTACTGGTGAAGGCAGCCAAGGAGAGACTAGGGTCCTTATAAGAGTAGATGACAATATTTTGCGCGAAAAGATCTCCTAACCTGTAGAGGTAGCCCAGATAATACATCTCGGTGAAGCACAAACTGGGCTTCTTAACCGTCCCATCAGGGCACCTAAATCCGAAGCTGCTAT
The DNA here is from genome assembly GCF_000002415.2 of Plasmodium vivax. Taxonomy (NCBI): domain Eukaryota; phylum Apicomplexa; class Aconoidasida; order Haemosporida; family Plasmodiidae; genus Plasmodium; species Plasmodium vivax. Next base: position 516,957 of record NC_009909.1, read on the forward strand.
TCGACGTTACATTAATTTCGCAGACGTCCCCTTTGATATACGCATTAAGATAGTCATACAATTTGGAGCTTTTAAAATCGCAGAAGGAGACCGTCTTGTCCTTCAAGTTAGTTTTCACATGCAGAAGAATGTTCCCCTTTTGAAACTTATCTTTGGCCTTATTCGGAATGACGCACTCGATGATGAGGGGGTGGGGCCCGTGGTTGATGTAGGCCGTCATGAAATATTTATAGTCTGGGAATTTCCAGCGCAGGTTTTCTATATGCACATCTTTAGAGAAGAAGGTAATATCACTGAAGTCTTCCAGCGCGTGGGTCCCATTTAGGTACCGGATCGTTTTGACTGGCTCTTCCAGGACCTGCCTACTAGCCGGGGTTTCGCAGTTATACATGAAGAGGGAGAACTCGTCGATCGTCCTTTCACACACCTGTGTGGATTCCTTTTTCCCCTCGTCGTATTCAAAATGGCACACTTTGTAGGGGACTCCATTAAAGTATTGAAACTCCTTCTTATCTGTGTCTATCATGTAGGCGTCCGTGTTGGGGGCGACTTCGTCCTCCCCGAAGGTGGCCTTCTTCTTCTTCCCCTTATAAGTGAATGAGCAGGAGAAGGTGATTTCATCTTCAAAGTGTTTATCATTGATGTAGAAGAAGCGCAGTTTGAAGTCTGGTCTATCCAATATTAGGCACCTAGAAAACTGGTACTCAAGTTCGAGCAAGAGCTTCTTCTCCCCGTCGTAAACCGTCTTGAAGCAATTTTCAGGATCTAGATCCGCATCTGCCAGCTTGAACCCTAGAACCCTATTTTTGAAGCTCCCAAATTCGTAATCATCTACATTTTCGTCCACAATCCTTTCGAAGAATTCCCTATCCTCCGGGTCGGTGCTCACCCCAAGTATTTTCTCGCTACTGCGTGGGATGCGAATGCGGATCTTAATCACATCCTCAAAGGTATACGTCTCATTTATTTCTGTGTTGGCACATCTAACGACTATGTCCGAAACTGTTCTGGTAAATGGAGGGGCAAAGAATTCTATGATTCCAGTCGACAAGACGTTCTTCATCCCCCAGCTAGCTTCATCCCTATAAAACAAAACGGGGTACTCCTTCGTCGTTAATATTTCCCCCTCACCTACTTTTATAAGCTTGTGCACCGCATCACTAGGCTGCGTAATGATGTGAGAGAAATTTAGAGTCGGCTTAAAGCATATCACTACGATCCTGTGTAGGGTCATAATGTGATTTACAAATATTTCGTTGTCCCCATTATCTCTCTTCTTTCCCCGAACGAAGTAGTCAAACAGATTCACCACCGTGTGGTTTCCATTTCCCAAATTGACGTACGGCAGCAAGTCTTTGTTTTGCTCATCGTCGGAGAGCTTCCTCACTTTGTTTGCGTTAATTCGGTGCAGCAGCGCTGCGTGGTGTTCATTTTTACTGCGCGGCCTCTCCCCGGCTTCGTTCTTCCCTCCTTTGCTACACCCAATTTGGAGCAACAGGCAGAGGGCGTCGCCTCCCCATGTGCCCCTCCCCCAACCGAGCAGCCGCTTAACGCCGCCGTAGCTGGCCAGCAGGGCCGCCACCAGCGCGCCGTACAGCAGCAGGCCTCTCGCCGCCCTGCTCATCGCGCCGGGGCAGCGGGGGGTCTGGGAGGCGCTTTTAACGTTGTCTTAACGTTGTCTTAACGTTGCCTATCGCTTTGCCCCTATTTTTGCCCAATTTTTTGCCCAATTTTTTGCCCAATTTTTTGCCCAATTTTTTGCCCAATTTTTTGCCCAATTTTTGCCCAATTTTTTGCCCAATTTTTACCCTATTTTTGCCCCTAATCCCCCCTTTGCTTTCTTCTCGTTCCCGTCTGCACCTAAAGCCGAAGCGTTCGATATCACGTTAGCGCTCCTACGTTGGCGCTCCTTCGTCGTTGCGCTCGTTGTGCCTCCCTCGGTTATTCTCGCGTGTCTACCGTAAGGGCTTGCTCCTTCGCTCGTGCATCATCGCTTTCGCCCTTTAGCCGACTGACCCTCTGTTTGTCTCTTTTTTTATAATCGCGCTCTTTTGAGGGGCTCGTTTATACGCACAGAGGTGAGACTTACGTTTGAAATTTTCACCCACACGTGAGGACAGATAACTCCGCACGTTGGCACCACGCAGGGGGAAGCAGCGGTCGAGAAGGTGCTCTCTCTAGCGCCGCTATTGGCTAGCTCCTCCAATCGAACCGTTAGATACGCACACGCAGGTTCGTGTCGGTCGCTTGCACTAAAATTGCAGCACGGAAGCGGTGCGTTACGGGTACTTCTACACATGTGGGGGGAGGCAGAAAAAAAAGGAAAAAAAGGGAAAGAAGAAGGAGTAAAAAAGGAAAAAAAAGGCTACACTATTGCCAGCTCGGTCGCCTGTCTCTCACCCTTCTATCCGTATGCATATGTACGCACCCCTACTCGCAAAACGCGTCCCCTGTCTTGTGCGCGATGCGGTTCGAGTACCCTTATTAGGGGCACCGCGCAGGGGAAGCAAAGCTGCACCTCGGGGGGTTCATTTCTCCCTCCCCCTGGAAGGAAGCGGGAGAAGCGCGGCGCGACATCTGCGTGGGGCGCGCAATTTTGCGACCCATTTTGACGTTCCATTTTAACGTTCCATTTTGGCCTTCCATTTTGGACTGCATTTTAACGTCCTTCTCTCCCTCCACGTTGATGATCCTTCTCTCCCTCCACGTTGATGTTCCTTCTCTTCTCCACTTTGATGATCCTTCTCTCCCTCCACTTTTCTGCTAACCATTCGGAGGCTCCAAAATTGGAGAAGGCCCCCTCGGGAGCCACCAGTTGTTATCACAAAAAAAGGGTCTCAAGAAAACACGCAAATGGATATAAACAGAGTGGGCACAAGCAGTGTAGGCAATTGGGCACTTCGAACTTCTCCCTCTTTTTGCCTCAGCACAGTGGGAGTGAAAAGAATGCCAAAGGAAGGGGGAAGCCCAATTTGGTGAACAAAAAAAAAAAAAAAAGAAAGAGTGCAAGGCAGACGAATAAAACGCCATAGAGAAACTGCATAATTTACAAACGTGCAGCCGAAGTGATAACTGCTCAAAGTTTCCATCCGCTGGGGTTACCTGCCCCCCCCCTGCTGCATACTTTCCGTGAAGTGCTTCGATATAGACAGGGATAAAAAAAATATGGCCACATAAATCCAGTACTTGCGAATAAAAGATTTGGGCTTCTCCTTCTCAGCTTGCTCATTCGCCTTCGCCTTTGGCTTGGCAACATTCTCCTCCGTCTTCAGGTTAGCCATGGTGATGGGTACAGAAACGGAGAGAACTTTAACGGCGAGCATGCCGGAGAATATCTGCGTGTCCTCTTCCAACTCCTCACTCGTTCGGTAATTTAAAATGTAGGGCATGTAGTTATTATTTAATCCTATAAGTAGGAAAAAATCATCGACGTTTTGAATTTTCTTTTTCCCTACATATGTTTGTATGCACGTCTTCTCATCTGCGTCGTCACACAATTGAAATAGGACGTAGTCAAAATTTGGTTTGCGTAACTGCTCAATGAGTTTATCCTTTTCTTGTTCATACGCATTTGATGTGTTGAAAATTTGATTTTTGTCCAGAACAAAGGATCCCAGCTGACTCCATTTTGCCTTTTCCCCTGCGTGGGTGTTTATTTGGTAATTCAGCTCGATTATGTTTTTGTTGCACAGCGCGAGTGTTAGGAGGAGCGTCACCTGTGCGAGGAGCGCGAGGAGTCTGAGCCCCATCTTTTGCTCTCTCTGTTTTTGTGCGTTGGTTGGAGGCAGGGCTGATGGGGGGTAGGTTATCTCTTCTCCGTTGAAACTTCTTAACCAAAATGGGGATGTTCTTCCGGGTGGCGGCCGCGGCGATGAAGTGATGCAAACGGGCACCCCCCAAGTGGCCCCTCACGTGTCACAAAAGTTAGCAACTACACGAACATACACTTGGCATCAATATCTTTACGAGAAGAAAAAAGCGTTGCCAATTGTAATCAACCTTTTACCTGCACTGTTCAGAAGAAACAACCATGCAATGTAGCATTGTATGCAAAAGGGGGAATAAAAAAAAAAAAAAAAAAAAAAAAACAGCCAAAATGAAACTCCATACGGCGCATTATTGCTTACATTTCACCTGAACCGTTCAGAAAAAATTGCCAAAAATGTGAACGTTCAGGCGAAAAAAAAAAAAAAAAAAAAGAAGCAAACACCAAGTGTTTACTCGCTGCAATAGCTTCGTGTACCAGCAGGTATAGGAGATCCCTTGAGGGGCACGTCAAAAATTATGCTTCTCCCCCCAAAAGGATGCCCCCTTTTTGCGTGTAGAGATTAACATCATGAGAGGTGTATATACAACATGCCGAACGGTGGAGCAGCGCTCTTTTCACTCTGAACGCATTTTAAAGGGCACATAGAGAGCTACACTATTATATGTAAACCCCATCCTTGAATGGGAGGAGAAAATCATTTAGCGTGCTTCTCTCCCTACTACATGGCGTGATAAATACCACCATATCATATAAAGAAAACCATCCCACGCACGAAGCAACCACATGAGGATGTTTCGCGGAACGAAGAAGGAAAAACCTTTTTGCAAATTTGCCCACATTCACCAGCGTCAAGAGTGGTAACATGGCCCAAAACCCATGGTACGTTCAAAAGTCGAAGGCACTAAGAACGAGCAAGTTGGGGAAGATCATTAACAAGTTCAACGAAGGTTAGGGTTGTCATGCATTATCCACACGGGAATGTCATCCCACTCGCAAAATGCATGTGTCCCACCTACGATTGGTCCCCCCATCCATTTTTTGCTCCACGCAGCTGTGCCTACACGTGCATGCCATCTTTCCCCCCTCCCCCCAGAGTACGACCACTTAATGTACATATCAAAATTTATGAACATCAGAAATACGCTGGAGAGGATTTACGAAAGTTCAGAGCTGATCATTAACAAAAAAAGTTTTAACATCGTTCGGATAAGGTAAAGACTTTTCGCTCGTTGCGCTCCACAGGAATGTGGAAGCTGCTGTGTGTGCGTGGACTTGTGCATTTCTCTTGCTGCGCAGTTGTTCGAGCCATTACATTGTTCCCTCCCTTCTTACCGCCCCCCTCAGCTGTGTGGCCCAGTTGCAGCCGAGATACCTGAACAATGTGAAGGACGGCTTGAGCGTCTACCTCTCCAACTTTATGCTGAAGTAATGAGGAGGATTAGCGGCCCTGTCAGGCGAGCCTCGAAGCGCCGCCCAGATGAGTTGTGAAGATGTTATGTTCTAAGGCTACACCGCTCAATTTTGTTGCACCCTTTTTTTGCGTTCTTCCTCCCACACGCAGGGCCAACCACGACGTGGAGGGATTCACCATCTGCTTCAACGGCATCAAGCTGAAGGAGAAGGAGCCCAGAGTCATCAATGGCGACCCGTCCGTGATGTTCTTGAAGATAACCTTCAAGCTTCTGCTTCTGGTGCTGAAGGAGGACTACCGGATAAGTGAGCGCCGAGGGGAGAGGGGCGAAAAAAGGAAAAAGCAAAAAAAGCAAAAAAAACACGCAAACATGCAGACGCGCAGATGCGCGGAGCAGTAAATGTACAGGCGCAGCTGAGCTGCCGCGCGATGTTGTGACCCCCTGCGGAAACGCACCCACAACGACGCCGCCTGCGCCGGCACACACGCCTTCCACCCCCACTGCCACTCCCCCCTTGCAGAGGTCCAAATTAACAAAATTGAGCCCCTAAAGATTCACCTGGACGTTTTTGGGATCATCGAAGCCACCTTCGCGGAGGAACTTTTTAAGCAGTTCTCATACAACTCTAGAAATGTAATAATTTGAGGAGACCTACCTGTCGGTGCTGCTGTCTGGGGGGAGGACTCTCACTCATTTGTGCTTCGATTGAACTCTCCGTGCTTTGTCCCACTCATCAGCTACGTCTACCCCCCTGGCAAGCACAAATGCAACGCCTGACCCGTCTTGCAAATGGGGACCCTTTCTGTTCGCGCACATTTGGTGTGTTAACCATTTTATGATGGCCTGACAAGGGCCCTGCGCTTAGGTGCATTCGTGGGAGGCTATCGGTTAACCTTTTTTGTCTTTATACCCTCACCAATGTTTCGTTTGGTTTCTTTTCTTTTCTTTTCTTTTCTTTTCTTTTCTTTTCATTTCGCTGCCCCTCCCCTCCGCAGAACACCTTCATAAGGGACAACAAGACGTATTCCCTCAACGATATTATTAACTTCACGATTAAGAAGTAGGCCCAGGAGAGGGAGAATAATGCGGCAATGGGCGAGGCACCTGGGGGGCAACACCGGTTCTCCCCCTCAAGCCCCTCCATTTTGCCACTCCCGTTCGCCACTCCACTTCAACACGTCATTTCACCACTCCATTTTTCCGCTCCCCCCCGTGCAGCGTTACCTACTCGGCGTGCGGCTCGAATGTGAAGCTCATCGGATGCATTTAGGACAGCAGGGAGGAGACGCGAGCGCGCCCATCCGCTCCCCATATTGTTTTAGTAACCAAGTAACCTCTATCGCCAAACGTGCTCACGATGGGGGCCCCCATGAGCCCCCCTCTTTTTCCAACTTTTTCATTTTCACAATTTTCGCCAAGTGCGAATGACTCCGCTCAATCGCGTGTTTGTGCATTTGTTTAAAAACTAAGAGGAAGGATAACGAAAAAAAAAAAAAAAAAAAAAAAAAAAAAAAAAAAATATCAAATTGGGGACAGCCTTTTGAAGGCCTCCCGGGGGTAGCAGTGGGTGGACGCGCGAACCAAGGCTTAACTGTGCTTGACCCTGCTTGACCCTGCTCAACGCCGCTTAGCCCCGCTTAACCCCGCTTAACCCCGCTTAGCCCCGCTTAGCCCCGCTTAGCCCCGCTTAACCCCGCTTAACCCCGCTTAACCCCGCTTAACCCCGCTTAACCCCGCTCAAACCTCCAACACCGCTACCACCTCAGCGGAGCTCGCTGAGGAGGGCCTCAATGCGCTTGCGCGTCTGGTCGTGCAGACTCTGTATGTGGTTCCTCTGGAAAAAGTAAATGTCCTTCCCAATTCGACCGCGCAGCTTTTCCAGCTTGGCCAGCATCTGCTTCCTCACATTTCGCAGCGTCCCCTTGGAGTCCTCCACTTTTTCTTTAATTTTTATTTTAATTTCGTTCTTTAGATTTTCTGAAAGGGGAGGGACAACTGCATAAAGGGACCTGTCCTTGACGTAGAATTTGAGCTCCTTATACTCCTTCACGAAGTGGTTATATATGAAGTTAACGTAGTAGGGGTCGTAGGGGGTGATGATAAATAAATTTTCCTTCTTCCGGATGTGGCTCATGTGTTTGATGGTCATAAGCTGGTCGTTTATTTTTACCTTTTCATTTTCAAAGAGGGTATTCGATATGCTGTTCAGGTTAAATCGGTAGGACTCCTTCTTGATGTAGCTGTAAACGCTTTCCATTTTCTCGGCGCACGTTTTGCTCAGGCTGTCTAGGTCTTCTTCCGTGACGGGTTCGTCCGCATGGTCCTGCTCATCGGGGGGTGCGTCTCCCGTTGAAGCGGCATCTCCCGTGAGGGGGTCCTCACTGGAGAGGAGTTCCCCTTCTGTGCCCCTTCCCACCGCTTCATCCCCGTCGGCCTGCCGCTGCTCCTCCTTCAGGCTGCCCTTTATTTTGATATTACTGCGCAGGTGCAGGTCTGCCGTTTTGTTTTTCCCCCCCGGTGCGCCCTTCGTCATGCTGCCTCCCCTGTGGTTTTTCTGTTGTCCTGCGCGGGGGGTAGAGGTGCCTCTGCGTGTTGCCCCCTCGGAGTACTCCTCCTCCTCATCGCCATGCTCGTCTGCCTCATTCCCAGTGCCCACCATTTGCCTGTTTATAACTTCACGCACGTGGAGTAACGCCTCCTTTTTTTTTTCCTTCTTCCCATGGGCATGCAGTGTGTTGCGATTCTTCCCATGGGCATGCAGTGTGTTGCGATTCTTCCCATGGGCATGCAGCGCGTTTCCATTCTTCCCCTGCGCGTTGCTCCTCTTTGTGAGGTTGCCCCTTCGGGGTAGGTCGTCAGAGAGCCCCTTCTTTACGCCGTCCCTACCAGTCAGGAATGCCTCCAACTTGGGGGAGCGCTTTAAAACGAACCCGTCACAGAGCGCATTGGTGGTGATGCTGCAAAGGGGGGCCATCAGGAGGAGGTAGCACAGCACCGTCTTTGAGAGGGGGGTCCTCCTCGAGAGTGCCATTTGGAGACCGTTGGGGGAATCTTCAAATGGGTTTTATTTCATACGTTGTTACTCTCGATGGTAGTGTTAACCAGGAATGGGGGGGCTTTCCACTCCTACATGCCCCCCTTTTAAGCGGCACAGAGGCGATGTCACTCTGGTGGGGGCTTTAACTTCGTCGGGTACATGCACATGTCAACGCTCTTTCATTTTGCAGCATCTTTTGGGAAGCATTTTCGTCGGTCATTCCTCCTACGTTGGGCAGCCAACGAGCATTTGCCCCTTCTCCGTCGGCCTCTAAGAAAGAGAGAGAAAAAAAAAGGGAGCAGTCGAGTAGCTTCGCCATGGGGAGAATTACCCTCGGGTGAGGAATCCCCCCCAAAGGTTAGTTACCCCCTTTTTATATTTTCACAATTTTTTTTTTTTTTTGAGCGAGTTGGAGGAAAAGGCAAAATAAAAGGGTCGCAATTAGCCTATTAATCTGGCAGAGTGCTCACGTGAGGAGCGAAAGTGCTTACGTCACTTTGGCTACCCGCGTTGTGCTCCTCCTTTGAGTGAAGCACCTCGCCACTAACCTCTTCGAGAAAAAAAAAAAAAAAACGTGAAGTGGTTTCACTCTGCAGTGGAGGGATACGTTCCCTTGTCGAGGAAACCGCGTGAAGAAAGAGAAACCCTTGGGGGGCGAAGCGGGGAGATCTCTCATCCTCCCACTTAGCATTGTTCTTGCAAGGGTGGCTACCCCCTCCACAAGAAGTTAACCAGTTCGAGGTGAGCACGCTGATAAGGTTGGTTAGACCGGGCGGGTGGCTCCCCGTGGGCAGGAAAAGCGTAGCAGCTTAGTCCGCCGAAAAATGATACACACACGAGGGTGGAAGCCACAGCGGGGGTTATTTTGTTTTATTTTTACGTCATTTTTACGTCATTTTTACGTCATTTTTACGTCATTTTTGCGTCATTTTTACGTCATTATTACGTCATTTTTACGTTATTTTTACTCTATTTTATTGTTTTTTTTTTTTTTTTTTTTTCCAGTTTGCGAATGAATAGGGGAAAATGTTGGCAGTAAAAAGGAGAGTCAAATTTTGGGGGCAACTCAGTGAGTGTAGAAGCGGTGGAAGTGAAAAAGCAGCTGGGTTTCTTCCTGCTTACTTTTCGCACCCACGTCGCCCCGTGCCGGCACCACCTGGGAGACCCCCCACAGGGTCCCTTTTGACACCTTCACGCATCCGATTTTTTATTTTTCTCAATAAAATCAATCGCATCCTGCACGGTGCTTATCTTCAGCGCATCTTGGTCCGAGATGGTTATGTTAAATTTTTCCTCGAGCGCCATGATGAGTTCTACAATGTCTAGGCTGTCCGCCCCCAGGTCCTGCAGTGAAGCGGTGATGGAGATAGCGGTGGTGATAGCGGCGGTGGTAAAGGCGGTGGCGATGGTCGTGGCAATGGCGATGGCAGTGGTGATGGCGGCGGGAGAACTGCGCAGAGGGGCGCCCCCCCGCGGATGCCGCTAAACCGAGTGGACACTCCTCTCGAACGCACCTTGGTAAAGTTTGACTCCATTTGTATCTTGTCTTCCTCCACGGACAGCTGCTTGGAAATTATTTTTTTTATATCGTCGAAGGTGCTTCCCAGGGAGTAGGCAGAGCCCCTTCTGCCCGTGGCTCCCTGGCCACCTGTGGTTTTCCTGTAGCTTAGGCGCCCCTTCCGGTTGCCGCTCTGCTGGCACAGCGGGTTGTTCCCCGACTGGCGGAAGGCTGCGCGGGGGGCGGTGAAAGGAGCGGTGAAAGGAGCGGCGGTGAGGAAATGAGCGGTGAAAGAATCAGCCGTGTGGGGAGCATTCGCACTCACCCCTGTAGGTATTCACTGGAAACCCAATCGAGGGAATCCCCCCCCAAAAAAAGGTAAAACGAAACACTCACGTAATGCTTACCAAACACGCCGCATACAAAAAGGAACCAAAGCAGAATGGCCTTCATCATAGCTATTGGGGTGGTGCCAAACGGGGGTTTGTCTTTATGTCTTGCTTAATTTTTTTTTTTCTTCCCTTTTGTTGGCTACACATCCAGTTGCTCGCTCAGCAGGATCGCCTCGTTTCGAGCGGCTCAACCTGGCTGTCCTCTTTTATCAAACCGTTTGGCGGGGTGCCCCTCGAAGGGTGCAGCGATCGATTTGTGTATTCTGTGAGAAATTGGGGGAAAAAAAAAAAAATACACGTGGACGTCAATAGAGTAACCCTTCCTACTTTTTCCTCCTCAAGGGGATGTCCCCCATTGGGTGTCACGCACAGTTCGGGGGGTGGAAACCCCCGTGCGCGGTTCAAATCCTCAGCTTCGGTCGACGGTTTCGTCCGGTCTGCAGGCAGATAAGCGCACACGGGCATACACATACATGTGGTGTAGGCCTGCTCGTATATTCACACAGAAGTGAGGTTACTCCTTCGCATTCCCCCTTGGGTTAGAAGTTCCAATGTGGTTGAGCATCCTTCGCCCGTTGTAAACGCTGTGCTTTTTTTTTTTTTTTTTTTCTCTCCAGGATGCAGATCGTGTTGCCTTCAGTTAACTTCAATTCGATTGAATGTGTTTCTTTTTTTCTTTTTTTTTTTTTTTTTTTTTTTTTTCCTCGCTTTTCCTTTCCCTCGGGGGACAACAAAACCGAGTCGCCCTCCCCACAAGGAGATAATTTTAATTGTCGTATGTTCTCTCTTCCAAGAAAAAAAAAAAAAAAAAAAAAATCCTTCCGAGGTGTACCCGTGGTAGGGGATAAATTGCGCCGCGTGAAAAAATCTACCGCTTCACTGAGCGGTTGCCTTGATGGGCACCGCGGCAGGGGGGATGAAGAAAGATGCGTGCAGAGAGAGGAACAGCTGAAGGGCGGGGAACCACCCCCCTCGAGCGCAACGGTACCTGTGCATCCACTTCGCGCAAGCGAGGGGTGCCACTACCTCTCCTTTTATTATCCTTTTGGAGCAACGAGCCAGAGTGGAAATAAGGCAGGCACCTCCACTGCCACTGCCACTGCCCCACGTACACCACCGCTTAAAAAGAAATTGTGGGGGGGCCTTTTTTTTTAAATCTCCTTTTTGACCGATCGTCCCGCTGTGTGCACGTTGATGATACCTTTTTTAGCGCCTCCCTTTTTGCAACACAGTAATGAGGAGGCAATATGATGAGCCCTTCCTCCCCAAACGGAGGTTAATTGCCAAACATGGGCACCCCCCTCCGCGTCGTTATGAACACAGATGTATGTACCCCTTTCTCTGTGTGCAACCTCCTTTCGTTTTTTTTTTTTTTTTGGAGCACCCCCCCTACACACGAATGGCACTTACTATGCGTACCCCCACTTTAAGTAAAAGCAAACGGTTGAGGGGAGGAGCCACACAAATGGATGTTTACACAAACGGGGGAAAACTTCATCGCATTATATATTTTTCTTTCCTTTTGGGGGGATCGAATCTGAGGGGGGCACATCCTTCTTCTTTTTCTACTTAATCTTTTTTTTTTTTCTCCCCTTTTTGGCGAACCCCCCCATGGGTCACTCCCCCATCGATGTCTTTTCATTTTAGCGTGTCGAATGGGGGGTGCGCACGGGTTCAACGCCACCATGGAGTGTACCCTTTGAGGAGCTAAGCGGCATGCCATCCTCATCGTTTTAGGAGCTACTTATGAGCAGGCGTGTAGGGACAAAAGGAAGATGCGAAGGGGGGGGTGGCGGTAGTGGTGGTCGTACCGTTTAGGCTACTCTTCCCGAGGGGGAGGGATTCTCCAGCAAACTCGCAAATGAGCCGCGGTGGTATTTCACAAAATGGAGGGCATCCCCTTTTGGAGGGCCTACCCCGGAGGAGCCACTCACCCGCGCCCTACGCGCACGCGTAAGGACATACCACTACCACTGCTATTACCACTGCTATCACTCCTGTGTGTGCATGCAACTGTGCAGAGGGGATGGCCGCCTCCCCCCTGTGGGTGGTACCCTTTTTGACGTCCATTTGGAAAACAAAATAGGCCACATGCATGCGCGCTGTGGAGAGCTTCCGCGAATGGGAAAAGGAAAAAAAAGGGGAAAAAAAAAGAAAAAAAAAACATGTACAGTTAAGCTAAACCGAAGCTATGTCAACCACCCAATCAAAACAACTTCCATTCCCCCACGTACACGCCTCCTCCTTGCACAGTGGGATTGTTGCGAAGAGGCCGGTGACACATCACGTGAGGAGGGGAGAAGTCTCACCTTCGTAAGGGGACTCGCAAATGAGATTGGAACAGCGCCAAGAAAAGTAGAAAAAGGAAGAAGAAAAAAAAAAAAAAAAAAAAAAAAACTCCATGTGTACATGTACCTTACATACGCCTGTGAATGTGCCGATGCGGAGCAGCACAGCTACGCCTGCCCCTCAACATCAAAATTGATGCCACGGTGACTTCGCTTTGAACTGATGCCACCGCGCCTGCGCTTCGAACTGGCGAGTGCTTTCCACAGGGAAGAAGCGGGGGGGAGGGCTAACCCCAATTTGAAACGTCGCAAAAAGAAGCGCGCGTTTTGCTCTACTCACCTTTGGAAGTGAAATAGAAACCCCTCAGGGCAGCGGCGACTTGCAAGGAACTCCGACCAAGGGGGGAGGATGCCGTGGAGAGAGAGCCGTTGGGATAGGCGCAGGAAGAGAGGACCTCCACTGCGCACATCCCAGCGGATACTTTCGCGAGCCAGCCTCTGTTCGGTTACGCACGCACGGGCGTAGGCGAGTGCCTCCGAGCGCGATCCGTGTATAAGGATAGGGAGCGGTTGGCCCCAGCCCAGTCAAGCCTCTTGCAGGGCATTGCGTACGCGTCGTTTGGGGAGCGCCCAGCAAATCGGCCGCTGAAGCGGCAGGTGAAGCCCCCGGCGAAGCGCTAACCCGCAACTTCCACCTGGCCGCCGCCAACAGAACGAAGAATCCACCGCGACATCGTCCCGCCATCGCTTCCCCTGCATCTCCTTCACCCCTCCGTTTGTACCTGACGAAGCATCCCCCTACGCACGATCGGAGGTAGGTGATAAATTGTATGCCGCTTCGTTTGCGTAGGAGCGGTCCGCATTAAGCGAAGCGCCTCTTGGGATGATGGCTCGCAAGGGGGCTGGAGAAGGGGAACAACCCACCAGGGAACATCCAGTCGCGGAAGGATCTATCGAGGAGGAGAGCCCCGCCGGACGCCCACAATGGAAGGGAAGGAAACGCCGCAGCCGGTCGCCCTCCGGCGGCCGCTCAGAAAACTCGTGCGACTCAGCCAGAAGCGACTACTCCTGCCGGTACCTCAACGCAGACAGTTACGGAAAGAACGTGAGTCTGTGTAGGAAGTGTCTTTTTACCTATTTCAAATTTAATAGCGTGACGAATGTCATTTACATGAGGCATGGAGCCAGGACCCCCAAAAAGAAGATTCAAAATATTTGGCCATTTAAAGAAGGAAAGGGAGACCTTACCTTCCTGGGATTTCAACAGTCTATAAAAATTGGAAAGTACCTAAGGAAGTATTACTATAGCATGAGGAAGCTCAATTCTATTTACAATGATGGGGGGAGTCGTTCGGGGGGGGAGAAGAGTAGTGGGTCTCTCGAGTCCGATGAGGAGACCAACCTGATGGGGGGATCCACCCCGTGGGATGAGCTACTTCCAGGGGGTAAAATGAAAAAGAGGAATTTTAAGGAGAACTTGGGGAGTCGGAGGAGGCTGAGGGAGACGATAAAACTACTGGTGGGTAAACGCCCCCCCGCTGGTCACCCCTGCAGGGTGTTGCACAAGAGGGTGAGGAACAAAATGGGGTGGACTCCCTTCTGCCGGGAGAGGAAGGGGAGGAAGAGGAGGAAGAGGAAAAAAGGGGAGAAAAAAGAGGAGAAAAAAAAGGAGAAAAAAGAGGAGAAAAAAAATGACAGAGTTACCCATGCGAATCACTTCATGTGCAAGGAAGGACAACGCGAAGCTGCCCTGCGTTGGACCCGCCCTCTCCATGCAGGCACACCAAATGGAGGTCACAATAAAGACGCCACTAACACTTCGGGGAGGGGAAAGGACCGACTGCCCCCCACCTGCCAAGCGAGCTACCCACAGACACAACAGGAGAGAATGCTCCACATAGAGAAGCAGAAGCGGAAATTTGATAGAGTGGTAAAAATAATAAAACATTATTTGTGTGTGAAAACGACCAGCAGTGAGAGGTGCAAGTTAACAGCCTATGCCATCATGTGTGGTATCCTCGGAATCACAGAAAAAATGTTTTTTTTTTTTTTTTTATTATCTTTTGATAATGACCAGTATGATTTGTTAGACGCAGATTTTATGGGTGGGAGGGGGATGGCCAGTGATCACTTCCGCTCTGTGAGTGGCAAACGGGAGGATAGACTGCCCCCCCTGTCAAGTCCGCGGAGGTATCTCCCCAATAGTAATAGCATCCTCGAAAGGAGGAAGAGCTCACTCCCTGCACGGGTTAACTTTATATCACACCAAGGGGATTCTGTAGACACGCATGTGAAGGTGGGGCCCAGTTCGGGGGACCACCCCGTAGGGCATCCACAAGGGGGGGGCAGTTACCACCACGTCAGTTTTGCGCCGGTATATCCCAATCCGGTTTGCAGTTTTATGGAGAAGGATTGCGAAGGACGCCTCCACACAGGTGAGCAAAAGCAGCAGGAGCAGCAGCAGCAGCCGCGGCAGCGGTTGAGGGAAGCTGCCGAAAGTTGCATGACCCGTTCAGGTGGAAGTGGCATCCCCGAGTGGGTCTCCTCCGTGGTGGAGGAGCAGCCGGAGGAAGAACCTTACAGGAAGCGCCCAAACGGCCGGGGAGAACCACCGAAGAGGCGAAGCGATGCACGAAGTAGGACAAGCGACACCAACTGGAAGGTGGAAAGCGCGCAGAGCTACAGCGACAGCGTGAACCCGAGTTGGGGCGTCCTTAACAGGAGCCTTGGGAAGGGAGCCCCCCGAAGTGGAGCAGCGCGAAAGGGAGGAGACAAGTTCCGCCCGAGCAGTAGCCTCCTCCACAATGTGAGGTTATTTTTCGAGTTCGTTCTAAGTGGAAGGCACAATTCTACGCTTTTCTACAACAGGATAGTGAAGACGAAGGGTCGGAACGAGAGGAAGTTGGGGAAGCCGCTCGTTAATTTTATATTTGAATCCTACATGCAGTATGTGTTGGGCGATTTTGCTGGGTACGTCAGTCGTTCAGGGGAGAGGCACGCCGAGCGAGATGCTGAGGGCCGTTCGGGGCACCCCCACGTTAGCGACTACCGCGGCAACCACCGCAAAGACCTGCTCTCCTACCTGCGGAACATCTACATCCTGTGCTCCGTGGTGAACGTGGCGGAGAGCAACTCCCTCATGCTGAAGACCCTCAAATCGAATAACCACTACGTAAAGAGGCTGAAGAATCTCATCTTCTGCAACTCCAATGTGTACAAGCTGCTGAATGACCACTATAAGGATGAAGTGTCTATCGTTTACCAAATCACCAAATGGAACACCAGAAATTACCTGAACAGGTCAGAACTTTTGCTCAGCGAACCTTGGGCTAATATCACTCCAAGTGATGTAGTAGCAGAGGATGAGAGGGATATAAAAAATAGAATTGTACACATTTTAAAGAAGCACAACTCAGCTGTTTATAAGATAAAGAAGAAGCTACACAAATCTATCATTTTGAAAGATCTGAAGAAGCTCAGCTGCTACTCTGTCAGTGGCTCTTCGAGGGGTGTTCCCTCTTGTGAGACGCGGAAGTTCCTGCAAGAGAAAATTAAAAACATGAAGAACCACCTCTTCTTCAATTGCAAAAGGAGGAACATTAAGGTCATTAAGCAATTCATCAGCTCGTACGATTCGTACGTTTATCATAACGTGCGTTTGGTGCTGGACATGCGCAAGGCGTATAGGAACGTGGAGGTTGAGTGCAGCTCCTCCAGTGAGGGCGTGCTCGCGGTGGGTTCCTCCGAAAGGGGGAGGGAGCACTCGAGCGGGGGGCCAAGCGGACGGGAAGACCGCCCCAAAAAGGAAGTATCATTCCGCGAGGGGGGAGATCCCCCAAAATGGCATCAAGCTGCGCAAAGGGGAGGAGCGCAAGGGGGGGATGCGCCAACTGGAGCAGAGAAGTGGACCCACCTGGAGAGGCCGAGCGGGCTGGACGGATGCTGTGCGGGGGATTGCTCCAATGGAGGTGCCCATGGGGAGGGCGAAAAAACGGCAAAGGGGCCTCTTGGCCAGAGAGAAGCGGCGCTCGCTAACCAGCTCGCCAATCCGCTCACCAACCCGCCGGATGACCCTCCTGACGATGCGCTCGCTAGTCAGCTCGCTAGTCAGCTCGCTAACCAGCTCGCCAATCCGCTCACCAACCCGCCCGCTACCCCGCTGGCCAACCCGCGCGGGACGAGGAGGGCCGAGGAGGGCGCGGAGAAGAAGGAAAAGAACAAAGCGAAGAGCTTCTATAAAAAGATCTACGAGTGCTACAAGCACATGTGCACCCTCGAATACAGCAACAAGTACCTGTCGTGGCTGTGCAGCGGCATGTCGCTGATGGACGTGGTCATAAATTTTATGATAAGCGTCCGTGTGTATGAGGATTTCAATCGGGAGGTGGGCACCGGCTGGGGGGGAGGGAAGAAGTTCATTCCCAAAATTATAGTTTACCTAACGCACCAGTCGTCCATTCTGTCCTTCCAGTCGTGCGTGGGTGTCAAGCGGAGCTCCATGAAGATCCCGCCATTCGGGGGGTTCCTCTCGCTGGAGCTCGTGCACATAAGGAAGAAGGGCGGGCATAGGCATGGACAGGCGGCGTCCAAGGGGCGAAGTGAGCTTAGCGCTAAGCCGCTCAGCGAGGCCAACAAGGAGGACCACACCGCGCTCCAAATGGACGGTAAAGCGGAAGGGGACCGGGCGCCGCTGTGTGGTGACCCCCCCCTGGACCAACTCCCCAGAGAAGCGGCACAGGATGATCCCCCCCTTAGCACCGCTCCCCCGCGAAGACAACCCCCACGCGTGACAGGCGAGGCGAGAAGTGCAGACCGGCATAACGTCCAAGCGTTCATTCGGGACAATGACACGGCGAGTATATTCTGTTGTAAGGAGGACTGCGTGTGGAAGGTCAGGCGGGGCAACGGTCGAAGTAGCCACCACGCTGATGGGCAGAGTGCAAATCGCCACCACGCTGATGGGCAGAGTGCAAATCGCCATCACGCTGATGGGCAGAGTGCAAATCGCCACCACGCCGATGGGCAGAGTGCAAATCGCCACCACGCTGATGGGCAGAGTGCAAATCGCCACCACGCCGATGGGCAGAGTGCAAATCGCCACCACGCCGATGGGCGGCCTGCAAACCGCCGCCACCCTGATGGGCGGCCTGCAAACCGCCGCCACCCTGAGAGCGGCGCGCGCGAAGGCAAGTACGAGCGCTACCTGCCCAAGTGTGCAAAGAAAATCCACGACTTTAAAAATTTGTTCAACCTGCTCTGCTACAGAGATGGTAAGGGGGGCGGCAAGGGAGGCGGCAATGTAGGCAGAAACGGAAGTGGCAATGTAGGCAGAAACGGAAGTGGCAATGTAGGTGGCAGTGCAAGCCGCCACTTGGGCAGCCACCCGGGCAGCAACGTGGACAGCCTCATTCAGCTGTACAACGTTTGCCTCAGTGACAGCTGCTCTTACGTGGGGAACGCAGAGCTGAACGGCGGGCAGGGGGGGCCCCGCAGGAGGAGGAGGTCCTTTTACGGCTACTTTGTGAAGTTCACGTTCAATCACTACTTCCCGCTTAAGCTGAAGAGGAAGAAGAGCATAAAGAAGTGTAGGCGGGGGGGAAGACGGAATGGGGGGGAAACGGAGGAAGGAGAAGACACAGGACGGCTGAAGGGGGAGGCAGTCGAACAACCCAATGGAGAGGTAAGCAGCTTGGAGGGAAGAGCCCCTAAAGGGAAAGTCCCCCCCACTGTGGTAGGGAGGAAAGACAAACGGTTGGATACAAATGGGGAGACATCCCGGTTAGCTTCCCCAAAGGGAAGAAAAAAAACTTTCCAAAGGGGTAAACCCCACATGCAAAACACCTACGCCGCGCAAACGAGTGACCAAAGCGACGACTGTAGGAAGGGCAAACACCTCAGGAGAGACAAAATAATGAAGCGACTCAACATGAATAGCTTCAGCTTCGACTGTAAGCACGACAGGTACATGCACTACGTGTACAACAGCAGTGACCTCAAGTACGGCAGGATCTACAGCAGGCTTAATAGAGAAAGCGATTCTAAGTTCAGTACCAAGAAAAGTGTAGATATTAATAACCGGTTGATAGAGAGGAGCCGGGTCAAGTCCAACGGAGGGGGCAGCTCCTTCTCCAGTGATGAGAGTACGCATGACGAGTTGGAGTTTCGCAACGGGAAGTTTAAGTCCCTTGGCCGGGGTGAAGGCGGAGCGGCGGGGGGAGCGCCTAAGGACGAGGTGGAAAACGAGCTGAACAGTGTAAGCGGTGTGAACGGTCAAACGAATTACCCTGCGGGGGAAGCCGGACGGGAGCACCTGCACCACTTGAAGGCGAACGAAGTGGATGGAGGCCAGCCGAACTGCACGCCCATGGGGTACAGCTTCAAACTCTCCAAGAGAGCCATGTCCTCCAGGCTGCTAAAGAACTGCATGACGGAGGAGACGGAAAAGAGGAAGAGGAAGAAAATGCAAAAAATGCAACAGATGCAGAAGAGCAAGCCGGGGGGTGGTAGGAAGAAGGACGAGAGTGACAAAAGGAACTACCAGAATGAGAACATCATTTGTCTGGACTGCTTGGTTAGCTACTTGCGGCAGATGCTCCGGGTGTACGGCCACCCCGAGATGTTGTGAGGTGGCCAAAGAGCGGCCAAAGAGCGGCCAAAGAGCGGCCAAACAGAGGCTTTATAGCGGCTTTATAGCGGCTTTATAGCGGCTTTATAGCGGCTTTATAGCGGCTTTATAGCGGCTTTATAGCGGCTTTATAGCGGCTTTATAGCGGCTGAAGAGCACCTTTATAGCAGCCGAAGGGGTATTCCTCGCAGTGCCATCCCCGTTGGGCATCCCACCCGTGGAGGCTTCAAAACGTAACTCAGGTTGATCAGTTGGTGGTGACGCGGGGGAGGAGAGAACCCTCCCCAAGGCGATGTCACATTGCTGCCTCTCCAAAAAAAAAAAAAAAAATGCACATTCGCACCAATGCCCCTACATCAGCACACACATGTAGAAACACCACTGTGCCGCCTCTCCAGGATGACCAGGTCCACCCTGAAGAGGAGCACCTCCTCTTCGTTGTAAATATCACAGCGGGGGAACTCCCTCCTCAGATAGGCCTCCACAAAATTGTAAATGCTCCGGTGGGTGGAGGAGGAGCGCACAGTGGAACCCCCACCCAGGTGAGCGAATTCGCTCAGAATGAAGTGGCTGTAAAACTGCTGCAGGAACTTCAGGGGGAGGGCCGAGATGTTGAGCGGCGAGTGGCTGCCCAGGTGCAGGAGGGCGAGGAGCAGAACGGCGTTTCGCTTGTCGAGGTTGGTTGGGGGGGGGGAGTAGCAAGAACGCAGTTTGCCGCTCTCCTTGACGCTCTCCTTGACGCTCTCCTTGACGCTCTCCTTGACGCTCTCCTTGACGCTCTCCTTGACGCTCTCCTTGCCGCTCTCCTTGCCGCTCTCCTTGACGCTCTCCTTGACGCTCTCCTTGCCGCTCCCCCTAGAACCTTCCGTGGAACGCTCCACTTCCTTACGAAAGAACACCCGAAGGAGCTCACAGAGCCAGAGGGCGGCCCTCCGGCTTCCCTCTCTCTGATGCTCGAGGGGTAGATACTCCAGGATGGAGACGAAGTTGAGAAGGTACGTCGAAATGTTTGGCGTGTGTATTGCTCGTCTGGGCAGTTGCTGGAAGTGCGCATAAAGGATGTGTTGCCCCTGTGTAGAAGCGGTGTGGGCTGCTTGCGGGTGACACCGAGCCAAGCGTAGAAATGCCTCATCAACGGCATTGAGGTAGTCCAGAAACACCACGCTGTTAAGGAATCGAATCTGCAGCTCTAGGTTCATAACCCCCCGTTGGAAGAACATGGCGGAGATGCACCTTTCGGAGAGCACACGCATCAAGTCGCTGTGCCTCACCTTGGCATTCTTCAAAGAGAGGAACACTCGGACAGTGGTGCTGAGTGGTAAGTTCATCTGATCGTTGCACGCCCGACGTTTTAGCTCCTCCTTGTATAACGCATCCAAGAGGGAGTGAAGCTGCTGGAGCAGTTTCCTGCCCATGTCCTGCTCGCTGTAAGGGGTAACTTTGTTTTCCCCCGAGGGGGTGGTGGTGTTCTCCCTCTGACTGTTCACATGGGAGTCTCCCCCACCTCCTGCGTGCTCCTTTTTTTCCCCCCACTCATTTGCAACCCTTTCGCAACTTGAGTCCATTTTGATCCCGCATGCACCGAACCGTTCGATTGAGAGCTTACTAACTGTATAGTAAAAGCTAGCCACGTGGTAAACCAGTGTGGCGATCTCGTGCCCATTCAAGTGTTCCAGTGTACCCACAAAGTTGTGGAAGTGGTCCAACAGGAAGAGATTAAATTGGGGAGCGATCTCTCCAAAGCATGGGTACCTCTCGAGATAAACGTGCAGGACCTCCTTGAAAAGGGGGAAATTCTCTCGGAACTTCTTATCCTGCAGGATGAGATCGCTTGACGTGGTTATGATGGACATCAGTGGGGGGGTTACACCCGCTTGGGGTGGCGCACCATGTGGGCACATCCTTAGGGGGTCCCCCAGGGATATCTCCTCCAAAATTCGCTTCAACACCAAGGAGACAAACTTCACTTGGATGGACCCACCACGCGACTGCAAAAAGGAGGCATACAGCAAGTAGGCATCGTGCTCCACAATCTTATGCTTCAGCAGGGCAGACAGAATGGAAAAGAAGTCCTCCTCGGTCAGCTGCCCCTTTTGAAGCTGCATGAGGTGTGTTAACTGGTTGAGTAGCGCCTCCTTTACGGGTTCTTCACTTGGCTCATTTGGGGAGATGTGCTCGTACGCCAGGAAGTACACTTTGAGGGGGTGCACTCTTGGGACCCCTTTTGTGGGGGGTGTCTGGTTAAACCAGTTTGGCGAAGTGGCCGATTTCGGCGAAGTGGCTGAGTTGAGAGAAGTGGCCGCGTTGGGTGAAGTGACCGCCAACCCGGGGGGGCTCGCCGTTGTGCCGTCCCTGGGGAAGAACACTACACGAGTGACTTTATCTGCCAGTCGGGTGACCATTCTGTTGAGCTCCTCTAAACTGCGGTTGGTAGGGGCCTCTCCGGAGAAGAGGAACGTCTCCTCATGCTGGCTGGGGTCCTCACTCCTGGTGAAGCTGCTGCAAACGTTTGTGGCCTCGCGGAACCGCTTGAGAAAGGAGAGGAACAAAATGATCTCCGCCTCGTTTTCGAAGAGGTTGGAAGCGCCCTCCTCCAGGCGACTGACGCATGCGTGGAGCAGCGGGACGTTCAGTTGGCCACCCCGGTGAGAGAGATCTACATTGATGAACATTAACAGGTGGTGCTTGGAAACGACTGCTTCTTCGCTTTCGATGTGCTTCCCAATTTCCCGTAAGAGGCTTAAAATGCACCCCTTCAGCGTTTCACTGTTGGTGAAGGGGAGGCAAATTGTGTGTGCCTTATGCAGGTACTGAAGAACTGTTATGAGCTTGTTCGTGGGTAGCTTTCTCTCCTCCCTACTAGGAAAGAGAAGACAGTTGGTTACCTCTTTGAGGAGATGTAACAAATGTGTAGGCACCATGGGTGTTTTGCCTTTCCTTGATTGGAAGTCCCCACAGGTGGGGGAGTCTCTTCCCCCCTCTGCTTCCTCCATTTGGTAGAAGCAACCGCTAAACGAGCTCACATCTGTGTAAGCTGCCATCTGGTGGTAGATCCCCCTGACTAGATTGATGCTCATATTTTCGTGTAGCATGGGGTGGTAAACACTCACAATGCTGTAGCAGCTGTTCATCGTCTGCGTAAGTGACGATCGGAGGGTGCCCCTATTTTTCACTTCTTGGAGGAGGATTGCCATGTTGACGTAGATGGTTGCAATGCTGTTGAGCTCGTTCTGCGTGGGGGTGGCGCTCCAGTGAGGGGTGCATTCTTTCAGCCTGTCAGGAGGGGGGCATTCCTCCAGCATGCCAGCAGAGGCGCATTCCTCCAGCGTGCCAGCAGAGGCGCATTCCTCCCCCATCGTGAGGGACGCACGGACGTGTCCAGTGAACCCCCCCAAGAGGCCCATCGCACCACTGAAGAGCTTCACTAGACACCCTTCCGCCTCCCCCGAAAAGGAAAACTTGGGGGAAAGGAAATGTCTCACCTTTAGGATTTTCAAAGCGTTAATTATGTGTGAGTAGGCCCACAAGTTTGGCACGACGGACGGGGGTGCATTCTTTGCTTCGTTCAGGAGAACGCCTCTGGGTTGATCCTCCCCAGAAAGGGCCCCCCCACACACCTGCTCGTTCCACCCCTTTATAACAGCGTGCAACACATGGTAGTTCACTCCTCTGTGTAGGAGAAACCTCCGCCTGTCGCCCTTCTGCTTATCAAAGAGACTCACACTCGAGGAGAGAAAGGAGAGAGCCAATTGGGGGCTCACGTTTACTTGGGTAACTTTATTCGCGAGCAACGAAATGGTGTGCAGGACCTTCTCCGAGGCGTACCTCGGGTGGTTGCTCAGAAAAAGGACGTAACTGTTGAGGTGCCTAAAGGTGTCTTGGTCCCTCTGGTTTGGATGGCCGCAGTGGTTGCTTTGTTTAGGCGGCCGTTCGGTGAGTCTTCCATTTGGAGGGGCCTCCAACTGGTGTGCTGCTCTCCCAGAAGGGTTCCTCTCCCCGGGGGGGGGACAATCCTCAGTGGGAGTGCCCCCCTTGGGAAGCTCCCCCCCGATTGGGAGCCTTTCCGGAAGGTCCCTCCCGTTTGGGGGCTTTCCCAGAAGCTCCTCCCTTTCGCAGATGTGCCCGCTCTTCTTCAGGAATGCACCCCCATCAGAAAACGAGCCTGGAGTGCCCCTTCCCCGAGTGTAGTAAAAATTATTAAAGTGAGAAAAGAAGTGAAAAAAAAAAATGTTCTTAATTAACTGCTTGGTGCTTTCACTGGGGTTCACCCTGTGCAGGTACTTAGCCACTCCGGGAAGCAACTCGCTGACGTTGCTCAAGTGATAATGCTTCAAATGCAGATTGACATTGTGGTGGATGTAATCAAAAATGGTCGGGTGAAGG
Organism: Plasmodium vivax; assembly: GCF_000002415.2. Taxonomy (NCBI): domain Eukaryota; phylum Apicomplexa; class Aconoidasida; order Haemosporida; family Plasmodiidae; genus Plasmodium; species Plasmodium vivax. The sequence goes on from NC_009909.1 coordinate 540,361, forward strand.
TCGTCGCATATGCTCCCCTTGGAGACATTCAAATGGTATTTTTTTTTTATTAACAATTTGTGGAAGGCAATCAGAATTCTTCTGTCTATGTACACGTCTTTATTTTTCTTGTGTTGGTTAATTAGGGAGAGGATTTGGAAGACCGCACCGTTTAGGGTGCCCTGCGAGTTCCTTCGCATGAGGTGTTCTATCGTCTTCTTCACTGCGTCTGTTTCCGTGGAGCTCCCATGCTGTGAGTGAGACGCGGGGGGAGACACCTTCCTCGGTTTGAGGCCCCTCGGGGGGGGATTCATAAGGTGATTCCCACTGCTACCGATGGGGATGACCCCCTGAGGATTGCCGAGCCTGCCTTCTCCCTCTTCCTCCCCTTTCACCCATTCGCGCGTTGTTGAGAGGTGCACGTAACTGTTCCCCAGGAGGGCACCGCTCGTTTTTTGTATTGCCCGCCTGGACCTTGGAATTTGTGGGGGGCCCCTGAGGTGGCGCCCCAGAGATCGCAGGAGCTTCATTACGTGTGGGGAGCGGCGTAGCGGCATGGGGGGAAAACGCGAGCGTTAGGCGCGATTTTCCAGGCTACTCCATCCCTCCTCATACGGAGGCAACACGTACTGATGGTCGCATCCGTATAATAATGTAGAGGTGGACCACTTCGCTACATGCTTTGCAGGGGGGGCGCGCTCTCTTGCCCCCTCTCTCTCCTCCCCGCCGAGCGAACCCGTCTGCCTATCAGCGCGGTGGACGCTTCTACAAATTGGCCGCCATAAGGAAGAGCTGAATTGGGTTACCCAGCGCGGCTAACCTTTTTTTTCCTCTCTTTTTAAGCGGTTGTTGGTGGTGCCGGGTGGGGGAAAAAGGATCAGCGGAATTTGCCAAAAAAAAAAAAAAAAAAAAAAAAAAAAGAAGCGGTCAAAAAGGCGATCAAAAAAACGACCGAGAAAGCGCCGCGAAAATACCCCGCAGAAGGAGTGATAAAAAAAAAAAAAAAAAATTGGCAAACCGCTACCCTTTCGTGGCAAATTAAAAAGAGCTAACCAGTTGTTACCTCTCCCTTTTTGTAGCGTTTTTTTTTTGGAGAATGCGCGCCCGCTCGGGAAGATTCAAAAGAGAGAAAAAAGCCAACTGAGAGAAGAGCTTCACTTCCTTCCTGTGAGTTTTGTGCCCGCCCCAATTACCCACGTTTTCCGCGTGAGTAAAACTATGCCGCGATTCGTACGCAGCGTGGGTGGGCGCACGTAGCAGGGAAGCTGGTGGGCGGTACGAACGAGTCGGCCAGCCGAACGGCAGCAGCGCCCCCCCGGTTAGAAGCATCACTCCGGTTAAGCAGTCACCCCGGTTAGAAGCATCACTCCGGTTAAGCAGTCACCCCATTTGCTGCTCCCCCCCGAAATGGCGACGGAGGAAGCCCCCCCTCGCGCTTCCTCGGGGGGAAATCGAAAGTACAGGAAGGAGAAACCCTGGGACAACGAAAACATAGACCACTGGAAAGTAGAAAAGTTCACGAGGGAGGACAACAAGCACCACTTCCTAGAGGAGTCGAGCTTCAAAGTGCTCTTCCCAAAGTACAGGGAAAAGTACCTGCAGCAGTTCAGCACTGATATAAAAAATGTATTAAACAATCACTTTATAAAATTTGAAATGAATTTAATAGAAGGATACATGTGTGTGAAGACGACCAAGAAAACGTTTGACCCGTATATCATAATAAAGGCGAGGGACATGATCTCCCTTCTTTCGAGGAGTGTCCCCTTCACTCATGCCAAGCGAGTGCTGGAAGACGAAACGTTCTGTGACATTATAAAAATTAGCACCTACGTAAGGAACAGAAATAAGTTTATCAAACGAAGGCAGAGGCTGCTAGGCAGTAATGGCACCACCTTAAAGGCCCTGGAAATTCTAACCAGCTGCTACATCTGCGTGCACGGGAAAACCGTGAGCGTCATTGGGTTCTTCAAGGCGCTGAAGGTGGTGAGGAGGATCATCATCGACTGCATGAAGAACATCCACCCGGTTTATCACATTAAAGAGTTAATCGCCAAGAGGGAACTCCAAAAGAATGAAGAATTTAAAAACGAAAACTGGGAGAAGTACCTCCCCAATTTTAAGAAGCGAAATGCACAGAGGAGGAAAATTAAACAAAAGCTGGAAAAGAAGAAGGGCGCCAAGAAGGAGGAGAAGTCCGTGTTCCCCCCCGACCAGCTGCCCCGAAAAATTGACATCCAGATGGAGACGGGTGAGTACTTCATGCGCCGCAGCAGCGGGGGAGTGAAAGGGAAGGAAGTAGCAGGTGAATGAAGCAGACGGTGAAAGAAGCAAACGGAGGAGAAATATAATACCATTTGACGCTGGCGCGGGCGAACGGCCCAAGATGGACAGCCCCCCAACGAGGCGACCGCGTAGGTGACCCATGCACCTGCGCGATGTCACTTCGGGGCGACCGCTCCAACGGTGGGGGAGTCCAACCCGGGGTAACGCCGCCCAAATGGAGAAGCGCACCACATGGGGGGATAATTCCCCTTCTTTTCTCCCACTTCTTCGTTTTGGTTTTTGCTGTTTTTTCGTTTTTTTTTTCTCCCCTTTTTTCTCCTTTTTTTTTTCCCTCTTTTTTCCCCCCTTTTTTTTCCCCCTTTTTGCCGCTTTTCCCCACTTCAAACCTTAGCGACGTCGCCGCAAATGCTGATCAGCGCGTAGGCGTGGGAGCGCTCCTCGCGCATGAACAAGTTGGTGATCCTGAAGGAGCAGAGCAAGTTGGCCCCGATGGCCTTAATGTGGGCCTTGGCAATGAACAGCACGTCAGATATTATGCTCTGGTAAAAAACGTCAAACTGCTTCAAGTTAACATTTTCCTTAACAATGTGCAGGGAGATAATCCCGAAATATTTTTTTATAATAACATTTGGGAGCACATTCAGTGGGGTTATTATGATGGAGGAGAACTTCTGGTCTGGGAAGGAATCAAACAGGTGCTTCCTATTTTCAAGGGAGATGTAATTTTTGAGGTCGTTAAAAAGGAACAGCGTGTCGCTCAGGTTGTACTTATCGGATGGCTGCTTCGCTTTTTTGGCCGCCTTTTTTAGGAACAAGCTGAGCTTATTTTTTTTGTTCCCCCGGGTTTCTTTCTCTTCGCCCCGCTGGGTGGGCGTGTCCTTCGCGTGCGTCGTCGTCCCGGCTTTGTCTCTCCCCGTTGCGCTTCTTCCGATACCGCTTCTCCCCGTTGCACTTCTCCCCATGGCGCTCCCCCCCACTGCTGCCTCCTTGCTGCCACCCCCCCTGTGGGAGAAGCACAAACGAAGGCTGAACAGCTTCTCCGCCAACGTGTGGAGGATTCCCCTTTTCTTTCGCTGCCCACCCGGGACCTTATCCCCCCCGTAGTGGTCCATCATCATCGTCATCATTTTGCTCCTCCTGGCCCCCAGCTTGTCCCCACTCGAGGGGGGAAACAACTCCGGGGAGTTAAAAAGCAGCTGCCACTTCTCTATATAGTAATTTTCTAAGTAGTTAAAAAAGTGCTTCAGCAGATTCTCCTGCATCAACCGATTCATGCTCTTCAACTCGAGGCTTACGGAGTTATTATTTTTTATCTTAACCAAATGACCAGTCAGCATAACCTCCAGCACGTCCACAGATGTGAAGGCGAAGTGGTACTTTATGCAGTACAAGCAGCAGGGGTACATTTTGTTCGCGAATAGGTAAAATATTAAGACATTGTAAAGGTCGTTGAACGCTTTGTTAATTTTTTCGTACACGACATCCACCTGCTCATTATTTTCGCTGAACAGATTTATCCTCTTGATCAGGTAGAGGTAACTCTTTGAGAGATTGTTCAAGTAGGTGTGTTTTCCTTTATTTTTGTTTTTTTTTTCTGTTTTTTTTTTGGTTTTTTTTTTCCTCCTCTCTTCGTCCGTCAGGGTTTTGCGCTCTGCGGGGGGGGGGAGTTTTTCAATCCGCTCAGTAGCGGCCTCCCCCTGGAGGATTCCACACTGACTCGCAACCGCGTCGAGGCCCCCCTCGGCGGGCCGCTCACTAACCTGGTCGCTGAACTGATCGCTGAGCAGGTCGTCTCGTTCCTTACGAAGTAGGTACCCCAACAAGTTCGCTTCCCTCCTCTCATCGGAGAGGTTTCCCTCCGAGTCGCTTTGCCTTTTCCCGATGGCGATGCACTTGTTGATGGAGTCCATCACGCAGTTGTTCGTGGTGACCCTGGGCGGGCTGTTCCCCACGAGGAGTTCCCTCTTCCGCGAGTTAGGGGCAGTCGCCTGGTTCGCTCCTCCGGGGTTCGCGTCTGTCTTGTGTGGCGGGGCTTCATTCGGCGGGGCTTCATTCGGCGGGGCTTTATTCGGCGTCGCTTTGTTTGGCACCGCATCACTCGGCGCCGCATCACTCGGCGCCGCTTCATTCAGCGCCGCTTCATTCAGCGCTGCCTTACTTTCGCGCTGCTCGTAGAACGTCTCGAACCTTATGCTGGGGAGGAGGTCCAGCGTGCACATGTAGAAAAAGTACTTGGGTTGGTTCTCATCCCCCCCGCCCTTCCTAAACTCGCAGTCGAAGGGGAGGCTGTTTTCGCTCCTGTCCAGCGCGAAGGAGCGGTTGCACGTTCGCATCAACTGGGAGCGAGATGCCGGGAGGAAGATTCGGGGGAATTTCCTCTCTTCACTAGATTTGGTCGTGCTGATGGGGCCGTAGCAACTAAGGTTTCGCTTAACAATAGAGGGGGACTCCCTTTCGGAGCGGCCACTTCTGTCTACTTGGCTTCTAACATCTCCGTGGGGGTCACTGCCTCTCTTTTCTTCGCCCCTGTGTGGAAGTGGGTCTCTCGCGGGTGAAATATGCCCTTTGGATTGCAGCGATTCCATTGTTAGGTGGTCGCAGTTTGGGGCTCCCTCTTTGGGGGGTTCCTCCTTGGGGAAGTGCTCGATGTTCTTTCCGCGCTGCCCCTCATCACTTGGAGGGCTGCCCCTATGTGGGAGAGCGCCGCTGTCATGCCTCTTATTGGCCAGGTAATTGTGAACGTCTAAATTGAACACATAATTGTAGAGGGCGATGCTGTCCTCGTAAATGTTAAGTAGAGTTATATTGTCTAGGTGATCTTCCACTTCGTAAATATACCCTTTATTTTTTACCCGTTTGGCTTTTTTTTTTTCTTTTTTTTTTTTAATTCTCTTCCTTTCTTTGATTCCTAGTTGGGTGTACTCCATGGCGCTGTCTCTCTTATGGTGGTCACTTTCGTTTGGGCAGTTCAGTAGCTCCTCTTCCTCCTTCAAGTAGATTTCTCTCAATCTGAAGTAGTTATTGCCTTTGATTCTGTCACATCTAGGTTGTTCATCCCCGTTTGGGTTCTGCTTAATGGGTTCTACGGGGAGTTCCTCCGAAAAGGCTTGCTCCATCAAATCGTTCTCTCCGCCATTGGGAAGTTTGCTCTTGTACTTCTGCGAGGGGTCCACTCTACCGTCGCTGTCCTGCACCATGTCCCCTTGTATAAAAACGGGAGACAGCAGGCTTTTATTTCTGCAGAAAAAGGATCTATAGTTCAAATTGTCGTAGATGATCTTGAGCTCCCTTGTGGTGATGCTCTTGTTCCTTATGTAAAAATTGTCCTTGTAATTTGACTTGATTAGGAACTTATTTTCCGAGTAGGTGCCATACATGCACATGCCCGTGCCGCAGCAGTAGCCGAAGAGGTAGCTCTGGTTGAAGCACAGTCTCAAGTTGTAGTCGAAGATGCTGTTGAACCCGTTCACCAGCAGCTTGCAGATGATTTGCTTGTGCAGGTTCAGCTCCAGGAACGGGAAGACCTCGCTTATCTGCACGGGGAGAGGGAAGCGGCGTGGGAAGCGCAGAAGTAGGAGGAGGGGTTAGCGCAGAAGTAGGAGGAGGGGGAAGCGGGGGACTTGCCCGAATGGGCTGCGCAAGGGGTGGCCCCCTCCCTGCATGCACCACCCGACCATGCGGTCCATGCGCAGGTGCGCCGATGGGGCCTTTTCTCACCTCTGAGGCGAGGTACTCTCCGTAGTGCTTCTTCAGCGGGTACACGACGAAGGCGGAGATGAGGAAGCCGCTTCGGGGGGGAAAGCGGAGGAAGCAGATGAATGGGACGAAGCGGTTGAATGGGACAAATCTAAACCGACATGTGGTCTCCCCATCGCGCGCCGACGGGGCCAAGTTGGCCGCCACGAAAGGCCTACTTCCCAATGACGGCCAGGTTCTGTGGCACGCTCGAAGACGAAATGAGGATCTTCGGCACGGAGGCTTCATTGCAGACCCTGTTTTGGGGGAAACGGCGCAGTAAGGAGGGCAAGCGATAGAGACAAAATAAGTGCGCATAGCACGATGAGACGTCTCCACAGTCACGTGTCGCCGCTTAGCTTCACCTGCAAAGGACCGTGTCCCTCTCTATGTCGTCCGACGCGTAGTGCAAATAGACGCAGCTAGAATTCCTGTGCGCATTTAAGGGACCACCCTTAAACGACTGGTGCTTGTTCCTTTCGCTGTTCGCGTAGGAGACGATTTTGTCATCTTGGAAAAAGGAGGGCATCACATTTATGGCCGTCCCGTAGCAAAAGAGGATGATCACGTCGTTGTAAATGTACGTGTCTTCTTTGTACCCTGCAAAGGAAAAAAAAAAAAAAAAAAAAAAAAAAAAGGGGGGGTTAGCAAGATATCCCTTCAGAGGCAGCAACGCACGGAGGAGTCACCGAACGGAGGAGTCACCGAACGGAGGAGTCACTGCGGCGTTATCGTCTTGCTTCGTGTACGGATGTACGTAATCCTCAACACAGTCGCGGATGGAGAGAGGCACCTCCCGCCATGCACACTGTGTTACCCAAAATGACGTTGCAAGATAAGAACTTTGCGTTCGATTTGATCTACGGGAGGGGGGGAGAAATGCGCGGGTGTGTTCCCTAGCCATCGCTCTGTTGGCGGGCGTATGTTTGCTCGTTTGTTTAATTGCTTTTTTTTTTCCCCATTTTTTTGCTTCCCCTCACCTCGTCCCTGATCTCGAGGAGCCATTCGTCTCGGTGCTGCTCCGTCAGCCGCTGGTGCAAAACCTTGACGGACTTGGCGGCGACAAGTCCTCCTAGGAGCGGCAGTGGGCATGCACATGTATGGAAGCATGTGTGTAAGCATGTATGCATGTACGCACGTACGTACGTATGCATGCATTCACACCGTTGCTACCGCCGGCGCGCCCCCCTCGGGGAAACCTACCATACGTGTACTTCACACTGTTTGGAAGCGAATCGACGGTGAGCAAAATGACGTCCACGAAATTGAAGGTGGAGTTCGGCAGAGTGCTATCCCTCTTGTAGAGTTTCAAGTCCTTATTTTTTTCCAAACTGTTTTGCCGCAGAAGCTCATTGTTGCGCAGAATATTTTTTATGTTTCTGTTTTCCCCGGGGGTGGCGTAGTTGGGGTCGTTTAGATTCCTCACCCCCAGCTTCACGACTGTCCCGATGATGCGGATGCAAATTCTGAGAGGCAGGGGGGGGGGAGAATTAGTCGTGCGTAGGAGTTCTTTCATCTGGGAGTACCCACATTGCGGTGGCGACGTGGCGATGAGCCAAGAATGGGGACTTACTTGTTCGTCGTGCCGCCCTCCAAGTTCAGATGCTCTTGATAACCCAGAATGGCGTTTCCACCCAGCAGTTTGGCCTACGCGAGGGATTAAGTGGGAAAGGAAAAAGAGTAGGTCTTCCCTTGATTAGCATATAAGTCGAAGGGGTTCCACATCTGCATGCACGCACATATGGGTGAGACTCAAAAAAAAGAAAACCACTCGGGGGTACCTTTTTCCCAATAATTTTCCTCGTCTGCATGAAGGAGTTCTGTATGACGTCGCATCTTGCCTCATTCGAGTTTCTGCCACGGGGGGGGGGAAAGGGGAGATACAGATGAATAACCGGGGCCTCCCGGATGAATAACCTTGCGGCTTAAATCGAGAAAGACCCCGCTTGGCAGCTGTCTCTTCTGCCCCCTTTTCTTTCTCTCGCACCTGTTGGATCTTATCAAGTCCTTCCAGTCATACTCAGGGTCATTTACAATCTTAAGTTCGTGCTGCCGGAAAAAAGAAAAAAAAGGGAAACAGATTTCCCTCGTCCGATTGTTCCTCCGGTTGGAAGTGCACTAACGCATGCGTGGACCCGCATTCGGGATTCCTTAACAGGGGAATTCTACACGCAGAAGCGGCCGTGCGGCCGTGCGGCTGTCCTGGTCTTACGGCGAAGCTTATAATTTGCTCGATGTAGTAGGGGGAGTATTTGGGAAAGGACGTCGTGCCTAGGAGGAGGACATCTGCAGTGGGGGGGGGGAGCGGCACAACATGGGGAAAGAAGCCAACTGGAGTGACCGCGGCGTGTCAAGGGATTCCTCTCACCGACGGCTCCCTCACCGACGACGCCCTCACCTGCGCTGTTATCATTGTAGGGGTTTTTTTCCTCAAAGAATTCCCATTTGATGGTGCAGTACAGTTCGCCTAGCATTGGGGCGACCCATAAGACAGGGGGGGGGAGGGGAAGAAAATATGTACGCTTGTGGTGAAGGGGGTATGTGGGGTGGAGGCACCCACACGGTGGTGTTTCTTCCACTAAACGTGCCGCTAATCGTGCGGACTGCTGCGCGTGGGAACCTTTGAGCCCGGCCAGGGAGTCATACAGGGGAAACCACCCCTCCAACTTCAAATTGTCGTGGAAGTAGAAGAAGCTGAAGTCTATTTGGATGTACCCGCTGTTTATGTTTTCCACGTCGTCGATCTGGGGAGGCGGCGGTGAGAAGCGGCGGTGAGTGGCCGTTTAGGGAGTAGCCATTTAGGTAGTAACAGTTTAGGGGGGTCTCTATCTGTGACGCTACCATCTGTGACTGCACTCATGGGGGCGCTTTGCCTCCCCTCTGCTCATCTGCAGCTCTCGCCCCCCCCCCCCGTACCGTTATCTTCAGCGGGCAGGTCTGCAGCTCCGAGTCGTCGGCGATTTCCAGCCGAAAGGACAAGTTCAGGTCATCCGTGTGCCTGTTGATGTCTGCTCGGGGGAAAGTGGAGTGCCATCAGCGTGCCAGCAGTGTGTGATGTGTGTGGTGTGTGCGGGCCTACTCGCGACGGGCTGCTCGCCACCCTGCACACTCGTTTGCCCATCAGTGGGGGAGCTCAAATGGACTCCTGCTTTTTCTCGCTAACTAAATTTGGTCCTTTGTTTTGTCTCTCCCAGAGTGACCTGCCAACGGTGTGCATGGAAAAAGGGGGCATCTGTGTGAACGCAGGGTTCGCTTCAACCGTCCCGGCGGTCTGCCAACGCGGCTGCTAATTCTTCGCGGTTGTTAATTCCACGCGGCTGCTAATTCTCCGTGGCCGCTAACTCCCGCCCACCTCGACATATTTGAGCGAATCCACTTCTGACCTTTCGAAGGCGTTGAAGTCCCGTATGCCGGATATTCTGACCTTCAGAATGCACGGCATTTTGCGAGGCGTAGTGGTGGTCAGGCGGTGTAGCGGTTAGGTGACGAGGCGAAGCCGCAAATTTGCTACCGCCACGAGGGAGGAATCCCTGGGGGGTACACCAAAGTGGAGCGGCCGACCCAACTGAGCCTGCCTCACACATGGGGATGCCTCACGAGACAAACAGGAAAGTGCACAAAACAGTTGCTACGCAGCCGCAAAAGAGCAAAGCTGGGGATTGCAAACTTCAGATGAAACAAAAAAGGGGCATGTCCTCCCGAGGAAGGGACAAGCAAAAGGGCTCGTTTTTACGGAAACAAGTATGTCCCCTCCCTCTAAGGTGACGCATGCTATGGGCAAGTTTGTTCCAAGCAGGGAAGATAGCAAATTCGAAGGGGGATGAACACAAAAAAAAAAAAAAAAAAAATTTACACCCCTGTATGGCGGCATTGTAGTAGCGCCCATATTGCTGGCTAAGCTTCGCGAAAGGAAAAAAAAAAAAAAAGGAAGAAGCGAAGCGAAACGAAACGAACGATAGCTACTGCAGTGTAAACCCTTTGGACCGTTCCCCATCGTTGGAGAGGCATTTTCCCCTTTTCGATTCGCAGTGCATGTCCGACTGGGGAACACCCGCGTGTAAAAATTTACACCCTACGCATTAAGTTAAAGGATACCACAAGTTGGTCTCCCCCTCCAAAAAAAAAACAAAAAAAAAAAAAAAAAAAGACCAACATAACATAGTTTTGTTTGACCGGGTTGGTAACCAACCACTCAGTTTGCCGAGTCTTAAGAAGTTTTTCATTTTTTGCATTTTAAGAGGGGCGTTTTGGCCCCTGCGCGAGTTGGACCATTTCGTGTTAGCCGCTCCCCCTCCCTTTCGCCTTACGCTGCGAGATGATCAAGGTGAGTAGACGGTCTCAGTCGGGTTGGTACATGCAGTCGCGTCTCGTTCCCTCGTCCCAGGATACATCTCCCCTTTTTTTTTTTTTTTTGCTATCCCCATTTTTTTAACCCCTTTATCTGAGCAGCGCGCTAAGAGTAACTCCCTTCGCGGCAATGGTGGAAACTTCCACTGCCTTTTTTTTTTTTTTTATCTTGCAAAACACTCGTGTTGGTTTCCCCCCAAGTGGCAATCACTACAATTACAGTTTCGCCATTTAAGGGGAAAAAAAAATACACGTGTGTATACATGTCCGTAATGGCCCACTTATGGACGGACGCCTAGCCCTTCTGAGAAAAGGAGTTCATCAAAGGGGGGAAAACGACGGACTGCTTAAACCAAGTCGATCGTAAAAAAACCGTTCGTGACACGTTCACTCTGAAGAAGTGGTGAAAAAATAATTGCCATCCGCCTGGCCTGCCTGTCGTATGTGCATATGGACCGATGGCAGCCGTACCACCCGCGCGCTTCAAAACCCCATGAAGGGTGGCCCCAATCGGAAGAGCATTAAAAATTGTTACGCAGAATGTGCTATTGTGCATTTTAAATTTAGTCAAAAGTGAAGATTTTTTTTTTTTTTTTTTTTTCCCCTGTTCCACAGTGGGGCGAAACGGTACGCAGTGTCCGCAACGTCGTTTTGTTGCGCCCCGTTGGAGTGCCAAGCTGCCACGCTCGGTGCACTTTTCTCCGTTCAGTCGATCGGTTCGCATGGCCACTTTGGAAAGACACGCTGTCAAACCTATTTCGTCGTCGTCAAAAAAACAAAAAAAAAAAAAAAAGACGTTTCCACAGAGGGAAGCTCCCCCCCAAAGGTGAAATGAATAGCCAAACAAATGGGAAAACAACTCGCTGCCAAAGTAACATGCATCATATGGTCTACAAGGGAAGTCGCCGGAAATTCAGTTCATTCGGGGGAACGCCATGAATCCCAGGGTCTGTTTCGCCTGGGCCATGTGTAAGGAGAGAGGGAGAAAGGGGAGTGGCGCGGGAAATAACGCCGCCTATTCCCCGCGCGGTTGCTTCATCCGATGGGTGAATCTCCGTGGAGGGGAAAAAAAAAAAAAAAAAAATTACCAAATAAACCAAACCGCGTAAGTGGAAATCATTTCATCCACATGATGTATACCCTTTTTACACGCAACCCATTGGTGACGTTCTCCACGCAGGTGCCCTGATCGGAGCGGAAGTCGGCGCTAAAGTAGCAGAGGAAGGGCTGCGGACAGGTTTGGCACCCCCCCAAAATGCGGGTAGCAACCATACAGGCGCAAAGAGGCTACCCCTCGATCGGGGGAGTGATAGGTGCGTTTCTCCTCAGTTTTCGTCTCACATAGAAGCAGATGCACCTCCACGAAGTGCAGACGATGCTGCAGGGAGGGGTCAGCCCCCCCAGCAGGTTGAACACCCGCCTAACCGAGTCACAAACGTTATGGCCCCCCCAATGAGCAAACAAAGCGCGGTCGAAGTTAGATCGGCGCTGCTTAAAAACCACGACGGGGTGAAAATCACGGGGACGTGCAATGCGAAGGTCCAGCTGTTCCTCGTTCCGCATATATCAATAAGTGTCGAGGCGGAGAGTAATACAATTCAGTTGGGGCGAAAGTTAGAAGATGTGACGATCACGAAGGAATTCTACAGGGGGGTTGGCGGCAAGTCATCCCCGTTGCTGCAGTTTGAGGAGGATGCGGATTCCCTCCTCAACCAGTGCGCGGAGGGGAAGACGTTTAAGTTTGTGGTGGTCATCAGGGGGGAGGAGCTGATCCTCAAGTGGAAGGTCTACGAGAAGGTGCCTTCGCCATCGGACAGTAATAGAAAAAAAAAAAGAAAAAAAAATATCAGCGAAGCGACCGTGCAGTAGGCTCCTCTTCCCCCCATCTTTTTACATAATATCCCATTTTGCTGATTACATTTTTTTTTTATTTTTTCTACCCCCCAGACAACAAAGTCGACGTGAGGAAATACTTGCTGAAGAACCTGGGCCGCCCAATCACGGCGATACAAGTGCACAGCGGGAAGGAGGAAAGCGACGTCTTCTTGTTGGAGAGCAAGGCGTACCTCCTGCGGCAGGACATTCCAAGTTAGCACGCACGTGTGTGGTGCACCCATCTGGCACGCCTATCTTTACACGCTCATCTGTACACGCTTATCTACTCATGCTCACCTCCACACGCTCGTCTGCTCCCCTTCAGGAACGTGCGAGCGGATCGCCAGCAGCTGCTTCCTCAGCGGAAACGTAGACATCGAGGGGTGCTACAAGTGCACCTTACTTTCGGAAGACACAAAATTGGGCAGCCCCTGCTTTAGTTACCTCCCCCCCGAGGTTAAGCATAACTATGAGAAGGTAAAAATGAAGGCGCAGGATGAGGGTGATTTGGGAGAAGCCCAACTGGAAGAGCTCATCCGCAGGATCCTCCACGCGGTGCAAAGAAAGGGGAAAAGTAACCCCCCCAGGAAAGGAGCAACCGAAGAAGACTACCCAAATGATAATTTGAGGGAACTCCTTCTACGCTACTGTCAAGTGATGAAGAAGGTAGACAGAAGTGGAACCCTTGAGGAGCACGAGGTAGGAAACGAAATGGATGTGTTAGCCAATTTGGAGGGTCTCCTAAGGAAGCATCCGAAGGAGGAGATACCCGCATTACGAGAGAAGTTAAAGAACCCCGCCATCTGTATGAAAGACGCAGCCAAGTGGGTGGAGCAGAAACGCGGCCTGGCGTTGCCCCTCTTTGAGTACAAGCACTTACAAAGGAGAGTCACTACAGCTGTGGATTCGCAAGAGAGTAACTCAGCAGATAAAGAAAACATCATCAAAGGAGAGCACATCGCAGCCTACCGCGCCGTTATTGACCTTTCCCAAAGAGACCAGATGAACCATTCGAACCTTTCCGGGGAGATGTTCTGCAACGAAGACTACTGCGACAGGTGGAAGGATAAAAGTAGCTGCTTCTCAAGCATAGAGACGGAGGAACAAGGCAATTGCAACCTCTCTTGGCTGTTTACATCTAAGACGCATTTAGAAACGATTAGATGCATGAAAGGGTATGACCATTTGGGTTCTTCCGCTTTGTACGTAGCTAGCTGTTCCAAGAGGGGAAAAAAAAGCAGATGCGTTTCTGGATCGAATCCGTATGAATTTCTCACCATCGTTGAAGAAAGTGGGTTCTTGCCACCTGCAGTGTGGTTGCCCTATTCGTATGGAGACGTCGGAAATGGATGCCCCAAGCGGGAGGATCACTGGCATAATCTGTGGGAAGGAGTGAAACTGTTAGAACCCGCAGATGAACCCAATTCGGTGAGCACCAAGGGGTATACATCCTACGAAAGTGACGATTTCAGGGGGGATATCCAAACGTTTGTCAACATGGTGAAGAGCCAAGTGAGGAGCAAAGGATCCGTCATGGCTTACATCAAGGTGCTAGACATCCTGAGTTACGACTTCAATGGGAAGGAGGTGCACAGCCTGTGCGGCGACAAAAGGCCGGACCACGCGGTGAACATAATTGGCTACGGCAACTACGTCACCCCGGAGGGGGTGAAGAAGTCCTACTGGCTGATGCGAAACAGTTGGGGGAAGTACTGGGGAGATGGCGGCAACTTTAAGGTGGATACGCATGGTCCGCCTGGATGCCAGCACAACTTCATCCACACCGCGGCTGTCTTCAATCTGAGCATGCCCATGGCGGAGGGCCCTTCCAAGGGGGAGGCCCACTTGTACGACTACTACCTGAAGAGCTCCCCTGACTTTTTGGGAAACATTTACCATAAGATCAGCGGCCGTAGGAGCGGTGCCGTAGAGAAGGGCAGAACAACCGGCAATCAAAGTTTGACCGTGCAAGGGCAGGAGGGATGGAGCGACCTCCTGGAGGGAACCACCCCCTCAACAACTGCCAACCCTAACCCGGTTGGAGAATTGAAGGGGGCGCAAGATGTACCAAAAAGGGGGAACACAGGGAAACGCATCTCTGAGGACCCACAAGAAGAGGTACTTAACGAGGAGCTAATACCCCAATTGCCATTAGCGCCCATTTCGCAGGCAGCAGCAACACTGGGAGAAGGCCAAGTGGAGGCAACTCCTCTACCGCCTTTAACCGTTGCAGCGTCTCTCCCCCTACGGGGGGACGTACTGCTTGAGCGGGATGGCACCAACGAGGGAAGCAAAGAAGCTGCAACGGTGGAAGTGATGCACATTTTAAAATACATTAAAAATGGAAAGGTAAAATTGGGAATAGCTACATACCGAGACGATAGTGACATTGCTGGGGACCATAGCTGCTCCAGATCGTTAGCGCAAAATTCAGAGCAGCTCGCCGAGTGCATACAGTTTTGCCACGACGAGTGGCCCAACTGCAGAGGTGAGGCGTCTCCTGGGTACTGTCTAGCGCAACGGAGGAGGACGGGCGATTGCTTTTTCTGCTATGTGTAGGGGGCCACGCGTGCCGGTGTCCCCCGCAGGGATGAGTGCGCATGTACGTAGAGGTGCTTCTCTCTATACATATATGTACATATATACATGTATTTATTTACTTATATTCGCATGTGGCAGCTCGCGGGCGCTCTCCCTTTTCCCGCGTTTCGGCCGGCCTCCCTGCAACCATTGCTTGCGCGATTGTCCCCGTTGGCAACTTCGGGCAGCACACGGCCGACCTCCCCAGGTTTTTTTATCCGATTTTTTTTTTTTTCCGCCTTTTTACTCAATTTTTTTGTTTTTCCTTTTATTTTTTTTCTTTTTTTTGTTCCCTTTGATAGTTGTTATCCGCATTGTGGTTATTTTTCCTTTTCACGAATGGAAAAAAACTCCCAGGTTGAACAAAATACGGTTGATTTCTCCTTATTTACGTACCTGCCTTGGCCCCTTCGCATGTGGCAAGCAATGCATACACGCATGCACACACAATTACTTATATATACGTATACGTATAGATAATTATTTTATTTTTTTTTTTTTTCATTGTTAAGTATGCCCCCTGCGCGGAGGGAAAAGAATGGCGCACCGCTGCCAACCAACCCCGCATTGTTCGCGCTCTTCCAAAGCCGCAGTTCGGTTGAGAAAGAACGCGGAAAAATTGTACGACCCCCGGTTGGAAATATTTTCTCGTTCGCAGAACGGGTATAAAGGGGCCACTTATCACAGGGGGGGGAGGGGGCACCGAATAATCACCCATGAAAAGGCATTCCCACTAAGCAATGGTGCATAAATATTATATATATAAGCCTAATCGTAGAGCCCGCTTATTTTTACTCCCCCGGGTGGTGGGCTTGCTCATTTCCGCAAAGCGTTATTTTACTCATTAAAAATTTCTTCATCCATTGGTTGGAAAAAAAAAAAAAAAATCCGCGTATAATGTCATTACTCCCTTTTGGTAATTAAAAAATTTGGGAACCTTCCGAAAAAGAAAAAAAAAAATTAACAAAAAGTTCATGCGGAATGGAAATAAAAAAAAAAAAAAAAAAAAAAAAAATCCTTCAGGTAGCTAGCTGAAAGGATAGGAAAAAAAAAAAAAAAAAAAAAAAAAAAATCGTAGAATAGCTACTTTTAATTCTACAGAACAAAATGAAGTTGGCCCTTCCGTTCCTGTTCATACTAAGTAAGAGGGGAAAAAAAAAAGATGCTGCGAAAAATGACCCGCAATTGTGGAACCATGGAAGGAAGCGAACAAGCGAGCGAGCGGATGGGGGAATATGCGTGGAAAGTTCATCCTCCAAATGCCTGAGTCGTTTGCGAGAAGCTCACTTCTACGTGCTTTCCATTACTTCCATTCCTTCCACTCATTTTTGCTCGCCCCTTTGCTTCCCTTCCCTGTAGGCGTTGCACTGCTCGATAATGCAATTAAGTGTGACGAGGAGGTGACCATTCCTGACCCCCCCCAATCGCCAGATGAAAACCCCGGGGGCAAGGATGACCCGCCGGGTGACTCGGACCCCCTCCCTGGCGAAGGCGCGGGCGCAGTGGAGCCAGCAGGGGGCGAAACGGACTCTGGAGTTGAGGAGGGGCCGGCGGAGCAAGCGGTAGACCAGCCGCTCACCCAGTCGACAGATCAGCCAGCAGATCAGCCAGCAGAGCAGCCAGCAGATCAGGCGCTCACCCAACCAACAGACCAGCCAGCAAACCAGCCAGTAGACCAACCAACAGACCAACCAATAGACCAACCAACAGACCAGCCAGTAGACCAGACAACAGACCAAACAACAGAACAGCCAGCAGGTGAGCCGCTCACCCAGTCAACAGATGAGCCAGTAGATCAGCCGCTCACCCAGTCGACAGATCAGCCAGCAGGTGAGCCGCTCACCCAGTCAACAGATGAGCCAGTAGATCAGCCGCTCACCCAGTCGACAGATCAGCCAGCAGGTGAGCCGCTCACCCAGTCAACAGATGAGCCAGTAGATCAGCCGCTCACCCAGTCGACAGATCAGCCAGCAGGTGAGCCGCTCACCCAGTCAACAGATCAGCCAGCAGGTGAGCCGCTCACCCAGTCAACAGATCAGCCAGCAGATCAGCCAGCAGATCAGTCAGCAGACCAGCCAGTAGACCAGACAACAGACCAAGTAACAGAACAGCCAACAGACCAACCAACAGAACAGCCAACAGACCAAACAACAGATCAGCCAACAGAACAGCCAACAGACGAACCGCTTACCCAACCAACAGACGAACCGCTCCCCCAGCCGATCGTGGAGGCATCCGACAGAGCCGCAGCAGCTGCGGTGAAAAACCCGAACGAAATAGAAGCCAAATGCGCGCAGCTGAAGGACCAAGACGGGGTGAAAATCACGGGGCCATGCGGGGCGAAGTTTCAAGTCTTCCTGATCCCACATGTAACCATAAATGTAGAAACAGAGACGAATGCAATTCATTTAGGAAAGAAACTTGACGATGTGGTAATCACGAAGAAGATGCACAAGGGGGTTGGCGGCAAGTCACCCCCGTTGCTGCAGTTTGAGGAGGATGCGGATTCCCTCCTCAACCAGTGCACGGAGGGGAAAACATTTAAATTTGTGGTGGTGGTCAAGGGGGAGGAGCTGATCCTCAAGTGGAAGGTCTACGAGAAGGTGCCCTCACCATCGGACAGTAATGGAAAAGAAAAGAAAAAAAATCGCAGCGAACCGGCTGACCTGAAATGACCGTGCAGTACGCTCATCTTCCCCCCACCCCCAGTTTTTACATAATATCCCATTTTGCTGATTACATTTTTATTTTTTTTTTCTGCCCCCAGACAACAAGGTCGACGTGAGGACGTTCCTCCTGAAGAACACAGACCGACCGATCACCGCCATACAGGTGCACACGGCAAAAGGAAACGAAGACTCCTTCCTCTTGGAAAGCAAAGAGTACATTTTAGCGGATGACATGCCAGCTCAGTGTGACTTAATAGCTGCCAACTGTTTCCTCAGTGGCAGTTTGGACATCGAAGGATGCTACAAGTGCGCCTTGCTGTCCGAAAACGCGGAGTTGAGCAGCCCCTGTTTTGATTACCTCTCTCCTGATGTTAAGAATGATTATGAGGAGATAAAGAGGAAGGCGCAGCAGCAGGGGGATTTGAAGGAGGTCCAGTTGGCAGCCTCTATTGGGAAGATCCTCCAAGGGGTCTTCAAAAAAGGAGAAGCGGGTCTCAACGAGTTGGTCACTTTCGACCAAGCAGATGCAGCTTTGAAAGAGGAGCTGCTTAACTATTGCGCCTTGATGAAGGAGGTGGACGCCAGTGGGGTGTTGGACCAATACCAATTGGGCAGTGAAGAGGATATCTTTGCCAACCTAACGAGCATTTTGAAGAACCACGCAGGGGAAACGAAGTCTACGTTACAGAACAAGCTGAAGAATCCCGCCATCTGCTTAAAAAATGCGAACGAGTGGATGGAAAGCAAAAAAGGGCTTCTACTCCCCAGTTTGTCCTATACCAATGTGGAGGCCACCCTCCCAGAGAATGCCCCAGAAAAGGAAGACCCACCCAAGGGAAGCCAGAAAATACAAACGAACGGTTACGATGGCATTATCAATTTTGACTCAAACGAAGAGACGAACATGCAGTCCACCAGCTTCATTGACAATATGTATTGCAACGATGAGTACTGTGATAGGTGGAAGGACTCGAGCAGCTGCGTGGCGAAGATTGAGGTGGAGGACCAGGGCGCCTGCTCTAATTCGTGGTTGTTCGCCTCGAAGGTGCACCTCGAATCGATGAAGTGCATGAATGGGCACGATCACATGGCTACTTCCGCTCTCTACGTGGCTAACTGTTCCGGTAAAGAAGAGAAGGACAAGTGTCACGTGGCGTCAAACCCGCTGGAATTTTTGGACATCCTGGAGGAGACCCAATTCTTGCCAGCCGAGTCGGACCTACCATACTCCTACAAAGCGGTGAATAATGTGTGCCCCCAACCGAAGAGCCACTGGCAAAACATTTGGGCCGATGTGAAGCTCCTAGACAAGCAGGATGATCCGAACGCTGTTAGCGCGAAGGGGTATGCTGCCTACCAGAGCGACCACTTCAAGGGCAACATGGACGCGTTTATTAAGTTAGTCAAATCAGAAGTGATGAAAAAAGGGTCCGTCATCGCGTATGTGAAGGCAGACGATCAGATGAGCTACGACCTCAACGGGAAGAAGGTCCTCTCTTTGTGTGGAAGCGAAGAGCCCAACCTCGCCGTCAACATAGTGGGCTATGGCAACTACATCAGCGCGGAGGGGGTGAAGAAGCCCTACTGGCTACTCCGCAACAGCTGGGGCAAGCACTGGGGAGATGACGGCACCTTCAAAGTGGACATGCATGGTCCGCCAGGATGCCAGCACAACTTCATCCACACCGCCGCCGTCTTCAACCTGCACATCCCCCCGATGGAAAACGTCGAGAAGAAGAAGCCACTGTTGTATAATTACTATATGAAGAGCTCTCCCGATTTTTACAATCACATATTTTATAGAGGGGTCCAAACGGGGGAGGAGAGCGAAATGGGGATAAGTGGACAAGAGAAGGTGAGCATTTCTGCTGTTTCTGCAAATACCTCTGCAGCAGATACGTTGGACGGGGTGGATCACTCCTCCGTGGTGGTAGAGGGAAAGGAAAAAAACCCTGCAGGAGAGGGAGAATCTGCACAGGGAGTTGAATCCCCACCAGAGGCAGAAGAACAGGACGAAGAGGAGGGAGACGCGGAATCGGAGGAGGAGGGGGAGGATGAACCGGAGGAGGAAGGAGATGGTGAACAGGAGGAGGAGGGGGATGATGAGTCGGAAGAAGTAGACGAAGAAGCAGAGGAGGCAGGCGCTGAGGCAGAAGAAGGGGAAGAGGAATCAGAAGAGGGAGGAGTGGAAGCAGAAGAGGGAGACTCAGAAGCAGCGAATAACGACGTGGACGCAGCGGAACCAAGCCAGGTAGCCGCGCCAGGTGCTTCCCCAGGAGGGGAGAAGCCACAAACAGTAGCGCCGCCCAGCGCTTCTAACCCGGCAACGCCCCCCTCTGCAGCACCTGCTCCAACGCGCAACGCCTCGCTCATTAAAGTTAAACAGATAACCGAAGTGATTCATATTATGAAACACATAAAAAGTGGAAAGCTGAGGTTCGGCATAGCAACCTACGAAGACGACTTGGGAATTGCAAACAACCACGACTGTTTGAGGTCTTATTCGCAGGACCCAGAGAAGCTACCCGAGTGCATACAGTTCTGTTATGACGAGTGGAACAACTGCAAAGGGGCGCCCTCCCCAGGGTACTGTCTCAATCAACGGAGAAGAAAAAACGACTGCTACTTCTGTTTCGTGTAAAGTATTGTAATGTGGGCCACCGAGGGAGGATAGATAGGGTCCCTTTTTCCATTGCCGTAGGAGAGAGATGGGGAAAGGCGGCATACATTGTGTTGACACAGCCTTCACCTTGACACACCAATGGGAAAGGGTACCAACTATTTATCTTACGTTGTGAACGTGAAGGGATTCCTTTTCCCTCATTTGGGTGGAGCTTGCCAAAGGCGTTGTACTTTTGCAATTGTCTTTTTTTTTTTTTTGATTTTTTGGACACTTTGGATGCTTTGCGTCCTTTTGATTATTTTGATTTTTTTAATTTTTTTTAATTTTTTTTGATTTTTTAATTTTTTTAATTTTAATTTTTTGTATAACATTTTTTCCCCCCCGTTTACCCTGTATTATTAAATCTGCTAAAAATATAACTGCGGGATGAAGCGGTTTAATTTTACTTTACCGCGCTTATTGGAGCTGTGTGTGGGGTGAAGTCAAGGGGAGTCCTTCTTGAGGGGGCGTGCTGTCTGAGGAGGCATATTCCCCCGAGCGATTGACCCCAAATTACGAAAGTGTGAGTGCTCCCCCAACTGTCTTCCCACGTGGGTGCCCCCCTGCAGCTGCTAAGGAGGAATCCATCCCGTGTAACATCCATTTGGGGGGCCTCCACAGCCTTCACCGCAACTTTTGTTTTAGCTGCCAAAATGGAGAGGGTACTGCTAAGTGGTTCAGTAAAAGGGCACCCCCGTGTGGGTGTCTTCCCTTTAAAACCCAGTCGCTACAGCTGAGCAGGGGATGTGTCCCAATAGGAGACCAACATATTTAACCGCTTATGAGCAGCAGTACAACCACCAACGATATGGGGTAGGAGACGAGGCAGCAGGAGGAGGGACCTGCACCGGCTCAATGGCTCAATAATGAATGGGAACACCGTGTGAAGGAAGGCAATCCAGTAGGTGCGGCCGCATATGTGCCCCCTTCAAAGGATACCCACTATGCTAATGCGAAAAGGAACTTGCAGACGTACGGCATTGGAAGTGCTACGGGTGTAGCTCGATCAAAATCCTGTTTAGCGACCCCAGAGAGGGATCCCTCGCGGGTTTACCTTTTACAACGAGGAATGGGAAAAACGCACAAATGAGCCACCTCCTGGTAAATGTCCCCAAAAGAGAGAGGAAGGAATGGTGGCCCCTTCTGTTACGAGCAAAGGGGGTTACATTAAGTTGCGGGGGTTAAGAAGGCGCTGCTTTCGGATGGCTAATCATCCCGCGTGAAAATAAGATTGGCATATTTACCTCCTAACGGATGCGAAACTGGTTTTCTTTCGCGTGGTGCGTTCGTCCGTTCCGGTTCAGTTGCACGCTTTGTCGAGGCTAGAAGAAGTCTGTGTTGGTTGGGAGTTAGCAGCCGCTCGCTTGGTTGCATTTCCAGGTGCTTTGTAATTCTTTTTGGTGTTTTATGCCTTTTTGCAATTTTTTGCGATTTTTGCCTTTTTTTGCAATTTTTTTGTTTTTTTTTCCGATTTGCCCCGTTTCTCTCCCCCCCGAGGAAAACAGAACAGCTTATCTGAGGTTCGCCGTTTTCACCCTAAGGAGCGCTCCTCCCTGGGTGCAAATGAAGGGGATACGCAGTAAAAAAATAAAACAAAGGTAAAAGTGGCAACAAAGTGGTAACGATGATGATAATACTGATAGGGTAAACGTGCCCTGGCGTGGAGCGGAATGTGCACGGGGAGAAGAAGCGACACGTGAGTTGCTAACTTTCTCCCCCTTGGTGTGCGTTCGTTTCCCCAGCAGCGTTTCCTTTCACACACACACCCGGTTGGTTTATTTTATTTGCCGGGGGTAGGCGGCCCCGACAAGAGACTCGAGAGCTAAACAGATTGCTGCTCAGGTTACTGCACCAGGCGGGCTGCTTCGTCCCCATTCGTTATCGTCTTGCCAATTTGTCATCATCGTCCTGTTCGTGTGACCATCATTGCGTTAGCGTTACTTCGCTTTGTGTGCGCCTTTCGTTTTACTTCCCTTTGTTTTGCGCTCTTTCATTTTGCTTCGCTTTCCTTTCCTTTGTTTCGCTTTGCTTCCCCCTTTCCAGCGAAATGCCCAACCAGTTGCCACCTTTACCCTTCATGAACAGAACAAACTTGCTTGTTGGTCAAAAGTGAAAGTTGACCAGCCCCCTTCGCGAAAGATACACCCCTTAGCCAAGAGCTCCATACGATCCAAATTACCCGCGCCAAGGATAATCCTTCGGCTATTTTACCACCACCCGTATGCGGCAAGATGAAGTCCCGCATCTGTGCCCTTCTGCTAATAGGTAACAATGGGAGGAAAGGCATCCTAGCGGAGAGAAACTTACCTTCCGAAAATATTATGCGTTTATAGTTGCACACATGATGAGTCGCTCTGCTAATTTTTTTTTTCCATCCCAGAGGAGAGCCCCCCACTTCTGCTTCCCCTCACCATGGGGAGTTAGATGCCTCCTCGGCAGGGACCACATGTGTGCGTACTTTTGCCAAAACTGCCTCTTTACAGGTCTTGTGTTTGTAAATGAGGGAGCACGATGCGCCCCACCGGCGGGTGAGGGAACTGCCGTAACTGTTCAAGCAGGTCAATCCCCAGGTTCAGCCGGCGGAGGAGATGGAGGCGGTGGAGGAGGAGGAAGTTCTGCAGGTTCTTCCCATAGTAATTCAGGTGGGGGACAAGGCAGCGATGCGGCAGCACAAAGACCAGCGGCACCACAACCACCACCAACACCTCCTGCAGAAGGGTCATCATCACCTCCAGCGGGTAATCAGAATCCATCTACTTCTGGTTCTCAACCACAAAATGTTTCCAGTGTTGCTGCTCCAGTTCCCCCAGTGGAAGCTACTCCCCCCCCGAGTGTGACGAACCCATTTAAGGTGAAGTCATCTTTGCTGAAGGACCAGAAGGGGCTGAAAATCACAGGTCCCTGCGAATCCTACTTTCAAGTGTACCTCGTGCCCTACCTCTACATGAACGTCAACGCGACGAGCAGCGAAATTGAGATGGAGCCCATGTTCATGAAGGTGGACGACAAGATTAAATTTGAGAAGGAGAAGCATCTCCTCCATAACATCTGTGCTGCGGATAAAACGTTTAAGCTTGTCTTGTACATGTACGATGGGGTGCTGACCATCAAGTGGAAGGTCTACCCTCTCAACGGGGATAAAAGTAAGGCGGGAAAGAAGACACTATAAAATAATTGATGTTGAGGTGGGTACTCCCCTTACTCACCCATCATCCACATAACCCTCCTGACCTTCACTCATCACTACCCCTCTGCAGCTGCCGACAGAACGCTGGACATTAGGAAGTACAAAATGAAGGACATCGGCCAACCCATCACCTCCATGCAGGTGGTGGTCATGACCGAACAGAACAAGACCGTCTACGTGGAGAGTAAGAACTTCTCCATCATGAACGAAATTCCAGGTAGGTTCTCATAGCGGTGGGGAGTTGCCTTTTAAGAGGGTCCCCCCAAAGTGTATACTCTGCTGTTGAACGGAGTAGCGTCAACATTGCTCCGCTTCGATGACACCTCCCTCTTTTTTGCAGAGAAGTGCGACGCGATTGCCAACGAGTGCTTCATGAGCGGTGTGCTGGATGTGCAGAAGTGCTACCACTGCTCCTTACTGCTCCAGAAAAAGGAGAGCGCTCAGGAATGCTTCAAATTTGTCTCCCCCAAGATTAAAAACAGCTTTGACGAGATACAAGCGAAGGGAGAAGACGAGGAAAACCCCAACGAAGAGGAACTGCAAAAAACAATTGATAACATATTCGTCAAGGTGTATAAGAAGGGGGAAAATCTTTACAAGGAGGTGGACCAGCTAGCCATTATAGACTCCTCCTTTAAGTCCGAGCTGCTGAAGTACTGCTCATTAATGAAGGAGGTAGATACCAGCGGTGCGTTGGACAACCACCAGCTGGGCAACGCCGAGGATGTGTTCGCCCACATAACGACCATGCTCCACAGCAACAGCGACCTTGATGTGTTTTCACTAAAGAGTAAGCTGAAAAATGCGGCCTTATGTTTGAAGAATGGGGACGAATGGGTTGGAAGCAAGACCGGGCTGGTACTCCCCAATTTGTCTCCTCAAAATTTTGAGGACAGTCCCACCCAAACTTTTGACGGAGGAGATGAACAGGCAGCTTTGGAGGCCGGGGAGGATGGCGTCGTCGATTTGACCTCCCTCCAAAGTGTGGACGTCAGTCCATTCCTCGTCACAGATAAGCTCTTCTGCAATGATGACTACTGCGATAGGGCGAAGGACACCAGCAGTTGTGTGGCAAAAATTGAGGTGCAGGACCAGGGCGACTGCGCTACCTCTTGGCTCTTCGCTTCTAAGGTGCACCTAGAAACGATCAAGTGTGTGAAGGGATACGACCACGTCGGTGCATCTGCTCTCTACGTGGCTAACTGTTCCGGTACAGAAGCGAATGACAAGTGTCACGCGGCTTCTAATCCGCTAGAATTTTTGAACACCCTGGAGGAGACCAAATTTTTGGCAGCCGAGTCTGACCTACCATACTCCTACAAAGCGGTGAATAACGCGTGCCCCGAGCCGAAGAGCCACTGGAAAAACCTTTGGGAAAACGTGAAACTTCTAGACCCCACGAATGAACCCAACTCGGTAAGTACCAAGGGGTACACAGCATACCAGAGCGACCACTTCAAAGGCAACATGGACGCGTTTATTAAGCTTGTAAAATCCGAAGTGATGAAAAAGGGATCTGCAATCGCCTATGTGAAGGCACAAGGAGCACTCAGCTACGACCTGAACGGGAAGAAGGTCCTCTCTCTGTGTGGAGGTGAAACGCCCGACCTCGCTGTCAACATAGTGGGTTATGGCAACTATATCAGTGCGGAGGGGGTGAAGAAGCCCTACTGGTTGCTGCAAAACAGCTGGGGTAAACACTGGGGGGACAAGGGAACTTTTAAGGTCGATATGCATGGCCCGCCTGGATGCCAGCACAACTTCATCCACACCGCTGCCGTCTTCAATCTGGACATCCCCGTGGTCGTTCCCGCACCGAACAGCGACCCAGAAATAAATAATTACTACTTGAAGAACTCTCCCGATTTTTTCAGCAACTTTTATTTGAATAAATACGAGGCAGGAAGTGACGGCAATTCTGACGATGCAAAGAGTGTGAGCGGCAATTCGACGGTTCAGGGACCAGATGGACCAGCTGGTCCATCTGGGCCAGATGGGAATGTTGGGCAAAAAGGGGCAGCTGCGCGAACTGGAGAACCATCTACGGCCGTAGAACGATCGCAAACTGCAGATGGTGTAACAACTCCACCAGGAGGAGGAGGTGCGAATGGAGGACGCCAAGGGGCTGAGGCATCGGTTCAAGAAAGAAACGCAGTTGATTCAGGCTCACCACAAGCTGTTACGAGGCCTACTCCACCCCCTGAGAGAGTTGCATCTGGATTGGCATCCGTACAACACAGTGGAGATACGACACTACCACAATCGACTACATCATCAGTAACGCAAAATCCACCCGTGGCTACGCGACCTGCACCGCAAACGACTCATCAAACGGCGCCAGCACAACCAGCAACCCCCAGGGAGCCCCTCTCATCGCTGAAGGGTAGCACTGGAGTTAACGTGACTGAGGTAAAGGAAGCGCTGCATTTCTTGAAGAGCGTAAAGAATGGAAAAGTAAAAAGCAACTTCGTGGCGTACGTAAACGCAGATGCCATGGGCGATGAGAAAGTTTGCTCCAGAGCTTTCTCCACAGATGCCGATAAACAAACGGAGTGCATCGAATTTTGTGAAAAGAATTGGGATGCATGCAAAGGTAAAGTGTCTCCTGGGTACTGCTTAACGAAGAAGAGAGGAAGCAACGACTGCTTCTTCTGCTTCGTGTAACATGTGGTCATTGAAATAGAGGGGGGCTATGTGGATACTCCTTTTTTTTTTTTTTTTTTTTTTTTTTATCCTCCCAGCATAGCAACAGCCTTCTAGTGAAGGATGAAATGCGAAAAGTGCATGCAGCTTTTGAAGCGCATGTATTCTCCCCGTTGCCCTGTTGGTGAAACCACTTCATCTTTTGATGCTCCTTAGTGGACTCAAAAGGTAGATGATTGCACAGGGGTGTGAGTAATGGAATGTGAACGTTTAAGTAGTTCATTTTATGTTTCCCTCTCAAGTGGCCTTTTTTTTTTTCTTTTTTTTTTCTCTCTCTCGCTGCTATTTTTTACACACTCGCGAAAATCTAAGCGCCCAACAGGATTCACGCGTGAACTTCTCCCTCGCACATTTTGCGAGAAGCGCTTCAGGCGCGACCACATGCACACATTAAGACCAACATTGGCACAAGCATTAACAGAAACGTGAACCTTAAAGTAAAATTAAAAAATGATTTCAAAAATGTTTTTCGGTTAAAATGAAAGGCGTATGTTTGCCCCTCTCATCGGTTGAGAAACTGTTGCACGTTGGGTTGAAGCTCCGTTCTTGTCGAAAGAGTTGTATTCCGTTTATTCTCGTTTTTTTTTTTTTTTTTTTTTTTTAATACTTCTCCCAATTGAGCATCTGCGTACCCACCGATTTTACAGCGCAAAGAGGGTGAACCCCTTTCCTGTTCGTTTTTCGTCCGAAGTTGCGCAGTCGCAGCGGAAGTTGCCCAGCATATGATCACGTACATACTCTCGTATTCACTAACTTGTTGATTAACCTACTGGCTAGTTCATTTACTGATTGACCGCCTGCCCGCCTGACTAACGCATATATGTGCTCAGCTTTACACACTTGAGCGTGGAGAATAGGAGAGGCCCCGCCAGGACTTGTTTCCGCCTGCATGCAACAAGATGAGGCTCCCCATCTTCCATCTGCTGGCATTATGTAATAAGAAAAGAGATGAGAGTTCATCGATGAGAGAAAGAAATGAAACGTGAGTGTTGACTGCTCAGCGTGAGGGGGGCATACAGCCATGGCCGCGCCTGCATGCATTAAGGAAAGTGGATTAATCTGGCGAAGATAATCCCACCGTTGAAGCTAGACGTTCATCCCTGTTTATATTTTTCTCCCCCTCTGAATTTGAACGCAGATTGGGTCTGCACCGAAGGTGTGGTCAAATGTGAACAGGAGGGAGGCGGATCGGGCACAAGCGATTCCTCAGGTGGGGATCCCCAAACGAGTCCAAAGGGAGGTGAGGCTGCCTCATCTGCTCACGGTTCACAAGGATCAAAGGAAAGTGTCACACCAGGTGGAAGCCATGCTCAACAGGAAGCAGCAGCTCCAGAGAAAACACTAGTTCCACAGGAATCACCAGCTAAAGAGGGTGGTGCACCCCCCAGTGTTCCAGAAAACCAAGCACATAGCCCTCAAACACCGGGAGGACCCCCTCCAACTGCATCCAACATCATCGGTACAGGCGTTAGCAATAATGGAAGTCCCCCACATGCAGCCGCCACACCCGGGGGTGATAACCCCAAACAGGAGGAAGCCACAACTGCTTTGAAGCCCATTCAAGTAAAGTCAGCTCTGCTGAAGGACCACAAAGGAGTGAAGGTCACCGGGCCGTGTGACGCCACCTTCCAGGTTTACCTCGTGCCCTATTTGTACATCGACGTGAATGCCAAAAATACAGAAATAGAGATGGACCCCATGTTCACCAAAGTGGATAATAAGATCAAATTTGAAGAAGGAAAGCACCGCCTGATGAACATTTGCGAGAAGGGAAAAACCTTCAAGCTAGTGGTGTACATGTACGAGGACGTTTTGACCATAAAATGGAAGGTGTACGCTCCCAAAGGGGTGCCAGGTGGGGAGAAGTCCTAATGAAGTAGCCCCAACGGGGGGTGTTTCCCCCGGGGGTGCTCATTTAAGAGAGCGTTTATGAGGGCGTTTAAGTGAGCGTTTAGAGATCGCTTAGAGATCGCTTATTTGTGTGCGTGTTTTTTCCCCGCACGTGCACACCCCCGCGCAATGACCCCCCCTGCAGCAGCGGACAAGACGCTGGACGTGCGAAAGTACAAAATGAGGGACATCGGCAGGCCGATCACCTCCATACAAGTGTTGGCCACGTCCAAAAACGACGAAACTGTTCTGGTCGAAAGTAAAAATTACTCTGTGATGGAGGAGATACCGGGTAGGTTCCATGGCGGTGGGGAGTTGTCTCTTAAGAGGGTCCCCCCAAAGTGCACGCTCAGGTGTTGCAAGCGGCAACGTTAACATTGCTTCGCTTCAATGCACACCTCCCTCTTTTTTGCAGAGAAGTGTGACGCGATTGCCAACGAGTGCTTCCTGAGCGGCGTGCTGGATGTGCAGAAGTGCTACCACTGCACTTTGCTCCTGGAGAAGAAGGAAAATGCGCAGGAATGCTTCAAGTTCATTTCGCCCGAGATAAGGGACCGCTTCGATGATATCAAGACCAAGGGAGAGGACGAGGAAGACCCAAACGAAGCAGAACTGGAAGAGTCTATTCATACCATTTTGGAAAAAATGTACCAAAATGGAGGAGCAAATAATGAGGTTAACCATTTGGCCATCTTGGATGACACCCTTAAGGAGGAGATACAAAATTATTGTGCCATGATGAAGGAGATGGACACCACTGGGGTGCTCGAAAACTACGAAATGGGGAACGCAGATGATGTGTTTGGAAATATAGCAAAGATGATGGGGAAAAATGGAAATTATAGCGTCTCTTCGTTGCCAAATAAGATGAAGAATGCGGCCATTTGTTTGAAAAGCCCTGACGACTGGGTGGAAGGCAAAACGGGGCTGATGCTCCCCAACTTGGTGCCTCCCTATTTGGTCCACAACAACGTAGAGGATGTCACCACCTCATTAGAGACATCCTCAGATGGAACGACTGCCTTCAAGCAAGACGATGATGGTACTATCGATTTGACCAACCTGGACTGCGTAGATGTGCACCCCAGTGTGCTCGCGGATAAGATGCACTGCAATGATGACTACTGCGATAGGGCGAAGGATACCAGCAGTTGCATGGCCAAAATTGAGGTGGAGGACCAGGGCGACTGCGCCACCTCTTGGCTCTTCGCCTCGAAGATGCACCTCGAAACGATCAAGTGCATGAAGGGTTACGATCACGTCGCTAGTTCTGCCCTCTACGTGGCTAACTGCTCCGATAAGGAAGAGAGCGACAAGTGTCAAGCGGCGTCAAACCCGCTCGAATTTTTGGACATCCTGGAGGAGACCAAATTTTTACCAGCCGAGTCGGACCTACCATACTCTTACAAGCAAATGGGAAACGCCTGTCCGGAGCCGAAGAGTTACTGGCAAAATCTTTGGGCTGACGTGAAGCTCCTAGAAAAGCAGTATGAACCCAACGCGGTTAGCACCAAGGGGTACACGGCCTACCAGAGCGACCACTTCATGGCCAACATGGACGCGTTTATTAAGATGGTAAAATCTGAGGTGATGAAAAAGGGATCCGCAATAGCCTACGTGAAAGCGGCAGGAGTGATGACCCACGACATGAACGGCGTGGATGTGCACAGCTTGTGTGGCGGTGAAACGCCAGACCTCGCAGTTAACATAGTGGGTTATGGCAACTACATCTCCCCGGAGGGGGTGAAGAAGTCCTACTGGCTGATGCGAAACAGTTGGGGCAAATACTGGGGGGATGACGGCACCTTCAAGGTGGACATGCATGGACCGCCTGGATGCCAACACAACTTCATCCACACCGCCGCCGTCTTCAACCTGGACATGCCCCTCGCCACGCACTCCATCAACAAGGACCCAGAAATAAGCGACTACTATTTGAAGAATTCGTCTGATTACTATGAGAATCTGTATTACAAGAAGTTCCAGGGAAGTGGCGCCACGGGGGGAGCCGGTAAGCAGTGGGTGCAGGGAGCCTCCACTGTGTATGGGCAAGAGGGTGATCCAAAAGTGGCTGATGAAGCGGGAGGAGAAGCAGCACAGAGCATAACTACCCATTCAAGAGCTGAACCCGCAGGAGATGCACCCCCTTCAGGACCACCTCATGCAGGAACGGACTCAGAACAGGGAGAAGGAACAGGACCTACGGATGGAGAAGGACCAACGCGGGTTGTAGATGAAAAAGCACAAGCGGGAGGACCACTCACAAGCCCAGGAACTTTGCAAGATGCAGTCGCACCAGGTGGACCACAAGGACCACCAGAACAAGGATCACCAGGATCACCAGGACCACAAGAAACACCAGGACCACAAGGACCACCAGTACAACAAGGATCACCAGGACCACAACTACCACCCGTACAACCCACAGCGCCTGTACCACCCGTATTACCGGTACCACCCGTATTACCGGTACCACCCGCAGCGCCCCTACCTGGCGCCCCGACCAACAGCACCGTACCCACCACCGAGTCGGAGGTGAAAGAAGTTCTTCACATCCTGAAGCACATCAAAAAGGGCAAAGTAAAAGTGGGGCTAGTCACGTACGACACGGAGAAGGTGATTGGCGCGGAGAAGGTTTGCTCCAGAGCGTATGCCGTGGACCATGAGAAGCAAGAAGAGTGCGTTGAGTTTTGCGAAGCGAACTGGGACGCATGCAAGGGTAAAGTGTCTCCCGGGTACTGCTTGACGAAGAAGAGAGGAAGCAACGACTGCTTCTTCTGCTTTGTGTGAGTTGGGGGGGTGGCCGCGCGAGGGAAAGAAGCGCACGCGTGAGTGCCAATTCGTGCATCCAATCATCCATGCGTGTGTACACGGAGTAGGCACGTATACGTATGTATGTGCAGCTTCCCTGGCGACTGAGCGGACCCCCGTCCAATCAAAGCCCAAGTGAAAGTACGGCCCCACCGCCTTTACGCACCTGCAGATGCTCCTTTCGAATTATCCATTTTATGTAAATGAATTATAAGCTAGGCATTTCAAAGGCATTTATTTTTTCCCTTTATTTTTTACGCGCCTTTTTTTGGCCCTCTTTTGGCCCCTTTTTTACACGCCCCTTCTTCACACACGTTTAGTAAAAACCCGCGAGAGAGTTCACGCGCATACACGGATGAGCGAATTAGCTCTCCTCAAAAATTGACTCGACACAAATGTTAAGCGGCTGAACGAGGTTAAATTGGCATGCAAAATGCAAAAAAAAAAAAAATAATTTCTCTGGGTCGGACGCGTCGCCCAAGCGATGGATAATTCTGAGTCGCTCACTTGTTCATCCTGGTCGATCTTTTCCTAGCCGGTGTGTGCACATGCGAAGGTCCACGTGTGTGAGCAGTATGAGGAGTTAAGATAGTAAGAGAGTAAGCCATTTGTTTCGTGTCATGCGTGGGGTCGACTGGCGGCGCGTTAAAAGAGCGCGAACGTTCCAGTGGGAATAAACGCACAGATGGAGGCATACGCGGACGCACACGTGGACGCACATATGGACACACACCTGGACACACAGATGAACGCACAGATGAACGCACACAGGTGGAGACTCTCTCGGTTCACTTCTCACAAAATTAGTGCTCAGGTTAGTGCACCCCGGAAATGCATTTTTTTTTTTTTTTTTTTTTTTTTTCTCCTCGGGAAGCAAAACGAAAAGCTAGTAGCCACATGTGTGCTTCATAAACAGAACAAACGAGTTACTTCGTAAAAGGTAAAACTTGGCTAGTCCTCCGCGAAAGTTACACACGTACGTTAATAGTATGACCAAATCAAAAAATACGCGAAGGATAATTATTACAACCATTTTTGCCTAATCCTGAGGAACAAAATGAAGTCTCGTTTGTGTGCCCTCTTGATATTGTGTAAGGATGAGAAGGAACAAGTGAGATGGGCTACCCCATCTGGGGCATCCCTTTCACATGGGAGTTGCCAAAGATGAAGTTGAAAGTGCTGCCCTTGTATGCTAACTCGAGGGAGAAAGACTTACCCTCACATGGAAGGGCACCCCCTCATTACATTCCCCTTTAATGCTTTTCACCGCAGATATGTTGCTGAATGGGCACTCAGTGAAGTGCACGGCGGCTGTGGGTCAGGGACAGGGAACTGGAGTATCAACTGATCAAGGTGTCTCGTCACAGCACACTGCTAACTCTGCAGGTCAAGGAATTGGCTCTTCCACTGGCTCTACTGGTGTCCCTCAATCTAGACCACAAAGTGGGGGCGGAGATACAGGAACCCAAGGAGGCCAACAAGACAGAGCAAGTGGAACTAGTGCAACACATGTACCTGTAGTACCACAGAATGGGCATGTTCAGTCTAATCCACCACCTTCAACATCAAGTGGTGGTCCAAATGGAGGCGGTGGAGCTTCCATTACTCAAAATGTTCAACAAGCGAATCTTCAAGCAGGTTCCGATACCCAAGTAGCTGCCACCCCCTCCGAGAGCTTCACAAATCCCATTCAGGTAAAAGCGTCGTTGCTGAGGGACCAGAAGGGGCTCAAGATCACAGGTCCTTGCAAGTCCTACTTTCAAGTGTATCTCGTGCCCTACCTCTACTTGAACGTTAACGCAAAGGAGAGCGAAATCGAAATGGATCCCATGTTCATGAAGGTGGACGACAAGATCAAATTTGAGAAGGAGAAACACCTCCTGAACAACATCTGTGAAGACAATAAAACGTTTAAGCTAGTCGTGTACATGTATGAAGGAGAGCTGACCATCAAGTGGAAGGTCTATCCTCCCAAGGGGGAGACAAGTAAGAGGAAATGGAAGAAATAAGAAGTAATTGACATTTAGGGGGGTACTCCCCTCTAAGCGTTCATCATCCACACGATCGTTCTGACCCTCACGCATCACTACCCCCCTGCAGGCTCCGACAAAACGCTGGACATTAGGAAGTACAAAATGAAGGACATCGGCCAGCCTATCACCTCCATGCAGGTGGTGGTGATGAGCGAACTGAATAAGACCATCTACATGGAGAGCAAAAACTTCGCCGTGATGAACCAAATTCCAGGTAGGTTTACGGCGGTGGGGAGTTGTCCGCTAAGAGAATCCCTCTAAAGTGCACGATCTGCTGTTCAGCGTAGTAACGTTAACATTACTTCGCTTCAATGCACACCTCCCTCTTTTTTGCAGAGAAGTGTGATGCGATTGCCAACGAGTGCTTCCTTAGCGGTGTGCTGGACGTCCAGAAGTGCTACCATTGTACTCTGTTGCTGCAGAAGAAGGAAAACGCTGAGGAATGCTTCAAATTTGTCTCCCCCACGATTAAAAACCGATTTGAAGATATACAGACGAAGGGAGAAGACGAGGAGAACCCAAATGTAGTGGAGCTGGAAGAAACTATTGATCTCCTTTTAAATAAAATTTACAAAAATGGGGAAGGAGAAAGTAACGAGGTGGATCAGCTAGCCATTATAGACTCCTCCTTTCAGTCCGACCTGTTGAAGTACTGCTCATTAATGAAGGAGGTAGACACCAGCGGGTCTCTAGACAACCACCAGCTGGGCGACGCCGAGGATGTATTCGCCAATTTGACACACCTCTTGCAGAGTAACAGCGACCATGATGTGCCATCCTTAAAGAACAAACTAAAGAGTCCCGCCATATGCTTAAAGAATGTAGGTCACTGGGTTGGAAGCAAAACTGGATTGGTACTTCCCACCCTGGAGTATAGCACCTCGCAGGATAACGCGGAATCGTTTGATGAAGGCGAGGAAGATACTTCCAATTCGACTACCACACAAAGTGCTGATGTGCATCCCTTAAACGTCTCAGATAAGCTCTTCTGCAATGATGAATACTGCGATAGGGCGAAGGACAGCAGTAGCTGCATTGCCAAAATTGAGGCAGGGGACCAGGGCGACTGCTCTACTTCTTGGTTGTTCGCCTCCAAGGTGCATCTGGAAGCCATCAAGTGCATGAAGGGGCACGACCACGTCGCAAGTTCGGCCCTCTACGTGGCTAACTGTTCCGGTAAAGAAGCGAATGACAAATGTCACGCGGCTTCTAATCCGCTAGAATTTTTGAACACCCTGGAGGAGACCAAATTTTTGGCAGCCGAGTCTGACCTACCATACTCCTACAAAGCGGTGAATAACGCGTGCCCCGAGCCGAAGAGCCACTGGAAAAACCTTTGGGAAAACGTGAAACTTCTAGACCCCACGAATGAACCCAACTCGGTAAGTACCAAGGGGTACACAGCATACCAGAGCGACCACTTCAAAGGCAACATGGACGCGTTTATTAAGCTTGTAAAATCCGAAGTGATGAAAAAGGGATCTGCAATCGCCTATGTGAAGGCACAAGGAGCACTCAGCTACGACCTGAACGGGAAGAAGGTGCAAAGTCTCTGTGGAGGTGAAACGCCCGACCTCGCTGTCAACATAGTGGGTTATGGAAACTACATCACCGCTGAAGGGCAGAAGAAATCCTACTGGCTGCTGCAAAACAGCTGGGGAAAGCACTGGGGAGATGACGGCAACTTCAAGGTCGACATGCATGGACCGGATCACTGCCAGAATAACTTCATCCACACCGCTGCTGTCTTCAATCTGGACGTCCCCGTGGTCGCTCCCGCACCGAGTAGCGACCCAGAAATAAATGACTACTATATGAAGAACTCCCCCGATTTCTTCAGTAACTTTTATTTTAATAAATACGAGGCGGAGAAGGCCAATGGGTTAGGCGAAGAAAAGGGACCTGTCAATAACTCAGTGCTGTATGGTCAATCGGGGGAAGAAACATCAGCGTTACCGGCATCGGTAGGTGATCAATCTGGCAAAGTAGTAGCACAAACAGCCGAAGGATTGGGCGCTCAACAAGGATCAGGAGGAGGATTAGGAGCAGCAGCAGGGCCAACAGGACAAGAAGGAGTAGGAGTAGCAGCACCAGGGGGAAGAGGAACAGGAGGAGAAGCAATAGCAGCAGCAGCAGTAGTAGTAGTAGGAGGAGGAGGATCAGGATCAGCAGGAGAAAGAGGAACAGGAGTAGGAGTAGCACCAGGAGTAGGAGCAGCAGGAAGATCAGTAGGAGAAGGACAACAGTTACCAGCAGGGGCTGCATCACCTGGAACAGGAACTCAACATGTCGGAGGGTCTGTCTCTGGAGGCACAAATTCAGGGAATGGCGCAACAGGAAATAGCGGTCCAAATACGCAACGTGGACAGGTCAGTCAAACCGTTAATGAAGCCGCTCCCTCCACCGTGGAGAAACCTAAATCAATCGACTCAACGGGCGTAATCAGTGAAGGCATAACAGGAGTATTCCACTTTTTGAAGAATGTAAAAAAAGGAAAAGTGTCTAGCAACTTTGTGACGTACGATAATACGAAGGCCATCGGCGATAAGGCATGTTCCAGAGTGCAGTCCTCAGACGTAGATAAGCTGGATGACTGTGTTAAATTTTGTGAGGCGAACTGGAATGAATGCAAGGGTAAGGTATCGCCTGGTTACTGTCTAACGAAGAAGAAGGGAAACAACGACTGCTTCTTCTGCTTTGTGTAGGAAGAGTGTGACGGGCGTGGTTAAAGCGGGCAGACAAACCTACGTGTTTGTTGCGTCGCTTAATAGGAACGGCTTTCTCCCTTCAATTACAAAAAAAATATATAAATAAGAAATAAAATAAAAATAAGGCGAAAAAAGCGAAAAAAAACGAAAAAATGTACCTGCATATTTTACGCATGATAAGGCGTTTTCCTTTTTTTTTTCCTCCCTGCGTTTATTGGCGACCATTTTTTTGCATTTCCTGGGAAGGTCTCCAAGCAGGCCTCGCGCGTCGATCGTCCGTCAGGCGATTTATAACGACATTTTTAGGCAGTTTTTTTTGCCATTTTTTTCCTTTTCTTTTTCCTTTTCCGTTTTTTTTGCACCGCTAACCCCCGGTCGGACTACTTCACGAGGAGTGACATTAAGAGGAGCATCCCCTAAGCGGGCGGCGGCAAACCGCGCTTGACGCTCGTCTATACTGCACCGCAGTTGCCATCTTGTGCGTGTGCATACATTCACGGCAGAGGCAGGCTCGCACTTAACCTTGTTCAATCTTAAAATGGGCACGTATCCGTTGGCTGAAAGGTTGGAAAAAATTCCAAAGGGGTAGGAGTTAATGGGGCTTCAATTCATGTCGCTGAAAATTGCGCTTATCTTGCTGCCCCTATGGAGTGTATTCTCCACTGTCGTCCTCATCGCTAATGCTTAGCATTTCTTTTCTTTTTCTTTTTGGTGGGGAAGCTTTCACGCATGGGAGTAGAAACGAACCGGTTGGGAGTTTCCTCCAAATGGGGACTTCGAACGATTGGTATGGACGCCATACAAGTGTGCACTAAGCGGATGGCGCGACCAAAAAATGGAGAACGATCAGCATATATCATCCTACCGCTTAAGAGACAACCCCCAGCAGGTGTGCCCCTACTATACCATGTAAAATTGAAGTGGTGAAAATGGCAAATGTTTAGGAAGTCGCTCCAGCGGTGAACACACTAGCCGTTGAAGGGGTGCTCTCCTCAGCACAGATGTATCGCAATTAAAAAAAATATTTTCGGACGTGCCATTTCTTTGTGAATAATTTTAAAGCAATTGGTGCGACATGAGGACGGGGGGGGTACCTCCCAAACACATTCCATTGGTCTACTCCTCCAGGTGGAGATGGCGCTTCTAAAGAGGTTGCCCCAGACACGGGTACCCTCGCAAACGTGGAAACAGTCGCCTCAGAAGGGGAAGCTCCATCAAACTGGAGGCCCAGTCAGGTGAAGCCACCTTTTTGCTAGAGGGCCAGAAGGGGGTGTAAATTATCCGACGGTGTGATACATTCTCTCGAGTATTTCCCGCGCCATGATTGCACATGAGCGTCAATGGGGAGAGTAGCGATGCTAGAGAGGGACCCCATGTTGAAAGAAGTGAATCATAAGATCAGCTTTGGAGGTGAAAAAGGACCACCTGTTTGATGTTCGCCGGGAGGACAATAAGCGTAAACCAGTTTGATATGCCTCCGAGGACATTTTAACAATAAAATGGGGGGCATATCCATTGGGGGATGAAGAAGGGTAGTATTTTATTTCTCGTGCAGGATGAAGCAACCCATTGGGGTGATCAACCAAGGGGTACTCAAATTGGGCATACACGTTTCGTAAAACTTCATTTGCTCTCCTTTTTTTTTCCTTTTTTTTTTATGAGCGATAGGGCAATGCTCGGAGATGGGTGCTACCGCGCGGTAGTGTATGCCCCCATTCACCCCTCCATTGTGCACCACTTGTAAAGAACAAAATGGCCACGCAGAGACTTCGACCGGGGGGACCCGTGCACACACATGGAAAATAGCATTTATGTGTGTGCACCGCCGAGCGGGCAAGGGGTATCGCTCTGGAGAGTGAACACGTTTCTTGGAAGGGGCGAAAGTGTGTAACTGCTGATCGGATTACTGTGCCAGAAAAAATAAAAAAAATAAAGCAAAATGTAGCAAAATAAAGCAAATAAAACGAAACAAAGAAATACAGCAAAATAAAGCAAATAAAGCGAATAAAGCAAAATAAAATTTCCCTTTGCCGCTACGTGAAATGCTCCCCAGAGACCGCGTGCGCGTCAGAACAGTTCGGTTGTTCACTCTCAGTTAACTCTTTGGTGTGTTTCCTAAAATAAAAAAAAAAAAAAAGAAGTGAAAAGTAGAATGATTCAGACCATTTTCGTTCTCCCGCATGCTGCAAAATGAGGTCTCGCTTTTCTGTCCTTCTCCTAACATGTGAGTAAAAAAAAAATATATATATATATAAATAAAATAACACCAATGGGGTGCTCGGAAAATGGTGTAAAAAGGCACCCCCTGAAGTTGCCTCAATAAGAGGTGAAAGCTACCCCAGTAGGGGCTCTGAAAAAGGACGTCTTTTTTCGGAGAAAGGGCACTTTTCTTACCTTCCATTCGTTGCTCCCATTTTGCTTTTCTAACCGATTTACGCAGATGCTGTGTTGAATGGGGGTATCCTGATAAAGGCGGAGCAGAGCAATGATAGCCCACCTCCAGCTGGACCTCCGCCCAAAGATGATACTTCATTGCCTAGTGCTCCACCACCTAACCCTGTAACTCCGGGGGTTGAAGTACAACAGGGTCCATCTCACAGCCCTACACTCCCAGGTGGAACTCATGACACTGCTGTGCAGGGACCCCAACAAGATCCCCAAGGACCAACCCATCAGGTTCCTTCCGAAGAAAGCTCAGATCAAGGCCCGCGTGTAGATCAACAGCAGCAAGCCCGAGTTGCAGACGTATCGGGGGTTCCATCTAGCGCAACTGAAACCATCTCTGAGACAAGCACTGTAGTATCTGAACAAACAGTAGTGCCTACCCCCCCTGAAGCCTCTCTCTCCTCCGCTGCCCCCCCAGAAGCTTCTCCCCCCAGCGGGAACTCCATTCAAGTGATAACTGCGCTACTGAAGGACGCGAACGGAGTGAAGGTCACTGGTGCCTGTGGAGCACACTTCGAATTGTCGCTCGTCCCACACATATCCATCAGCGCCGAAACAAAAACAAACGACATTAAGTTGAGGCCAATATTGCATAAGCTGCTTGACGCAAAGGAGGCAGACGTTGGAACGACCAAACTGGATAATGCAATTCAGTTTGAACCGAACCAGGAGAAGCTAAAGAATAAGTGCCAGCCTGGGAAAGAAAATGAGGACACTTTTAAATTCCTGGTGTTTATTCACGAAGGGGAGTTGACGCTCAAGTGGAAAGTGTACAACAAATCTGCCCCTGCAGATGCGAGTAATATAGAGGAGATGGTGCAAGTGCCTGCATGTGCATGTGAATAAGGGAGAGGGAAATGAGAAACAGAAGGGGGAGCGCTACCCCACATGGATTCCTTCACCAAATTATTAGACATTTTTATAATGCGGGAATGGCCGTGTCTGCCCCGTTTGAGCACATCAACTTGGGCGCAAAACTGCATGCATATTTGTGCAATTTGTCTATACTTTTTATATGTTTTTTTTTATTTTTTTTATTTTTTCTTCTAACCCCCTAGGCAAAGAAGTGGACGTCCGAAAATACACCCTAAAAAACCTGGACCAACCAATCACGACCGTCCAGGTTCGCTCGTCGAAGGTGGACGAGGAGACGCTTCTGGTGGAGAGCAAAAGTTACTACGTGAATAGGGACATCCCGGGTAAGTTTCCTCCA
Organism: Plasmodium vivax; assembly: GCF_000002415.2. Taxonomy (NCBI): domain Eukaryota; phylum Apicomplexa; class Aconoidasida; order Haemosporida; family Plasmodiidae; genus Plasmodium; species Plasmodium vivax. Next base: position 579,484 of record NC_009909.1, read on the forward strand.
AGGGGGCGAACGAAAATGGAGTAAATGCAAGGGGTACTTCCCACAGAGTTGATCGTAACTGCTTCTGCTAATGCCCACATGTCGCCCTTATGCAACCATCTATGTGTGTCTCTCCCCTTTCCTCCTAGACAAGTGCGACGTTATAGCGACCGACTGCTACCTCAACGGGAACGTAGACATTGAAAAATGCTTCCAATGCACCCTGCTGATGGAGAACAGCGACACTACCAATGAGTGCTTCAAGTATGTCTCCTCCCAGGTAACCGATAAATTTAAAGACATAAAAGTGAATGCACAGGATGAGGAAGACCCGGCCGAAGTAGAGTTGGCAGCCTCTATTGGGAAGATCCTCCAGGGGGTCTTCAAAAAAGGAGAAGCGGCTCACATTGAGTTGCTCACTTTCGACGAAGTGGATGCAGCTTTGAAAGAGGAACTGCTTAACTATTGCTCCTCGATGAAGGAGGTGGACGCCAGTGGGGTGTTGGACCAATACCAATTGGGCAGTGAAGAGGATATCTTTGCCAACCTAACGAGCATTTTGAAGAACCACGCAGGGGAAACGAAGTCCACACTGCAGAACAAGCTGAAGAATCCCGCCATATGCTTGAAAAATGCGGACGAATGGGTGGAAAGCAAAAAGGGGCTTCTACTCCCCAGTCTGTCTCATACCAATGGGGAGGTTACCCCCCCTGAGACTCCCAAAGAGGACCACATGAGCGATGCAGATGAGGGCCAGCAGAGTGTCCCCTACGATGCTGTGATCAACCTCGTATCTGCGGAGGAGAAAAACAACCAAAGTTCCCTCATTGAGGACAGCACGTTCTGCACGGAGGACTACTGCAACAGGTGGAAGGACGACACGAGCTGCGTCTCCAAGATTGAGGCGGAAGATCAGGGCGTCTGCTCCACGTCTTGGCTCTTCGCCTCCAAGGTGCACCTAGAGACCATCAAGTGCATGAAGGGGTACGATCACATTGCTACTTCCGCTCTCTACGTGGCTAACTGTTCCAGTAAGGAAGCGAAGGACAAGTGTCACGCCGCGTCAAACCCGCTGGAATTTTTGGACATCCTGGAGGAGACCCAATTCTTGCCAGCCGAGTCGAACCTCCCCTACTCCTACAAAGCGGTGAGCAACGCCTGTCCGGAGCCCAAGAGCCACTGGCAGAATCTATGGGAAAACGTGAAGCTCCTAGAAAAGCAGTATGAACCCAACGCGGTTAGCACCAAGGGGTACACCGCCTACCAGAGCGACCACTTCAAAGGCAACATGGACGCATTTATCAATTTGGTAAAGTCGCAAGTGATGAGCAAAGGATCCGTTATCGCCTACGTGAAAGCAGACGAACTCATGGGCTACGACTTCAATGGGAAGAACGTGCACAGCCTGTGCGGCAGCGAGACGCCTAACCACGCGGTGAATATAATTGGCTACGGCAACTACGTCAGCGCGGAGGGGGTGAAGAAGTCCTACTGGCTGCTCCGCAACAGTTGGGGCAAATACTGGGGAGATGACGGCAACTTCAAAATCGACATGCATGGAGCGGATCACTGCCAGCACAACTTCATCCACACCGCCGCCGTCTTCAACCTGGAGATGCCCCTCGTCCAGTCTGCTGCCAAAAAGGACAACCACCTGTACAGCTACTACCTGAAGGGCTCCCCTGACCTTTACCAAAATATGTACTATAAGGGCTTCGGCTCTCAAGGTGGAAATGCCAAGGGGGGCGAAAAGGGCCAAGTTGGAACCCCCGTGGTTTCTGGACAGGAGGAAGAAGAAGTAGCGAGCGATAGACAAGATCAAGTGAGAGAACAAAGCCATGTAGAAGCGTCAGCTGGACCGGATGGCTTGCAAGCTGGACAAGTGGACGTAAAAGCTGAAGAGGAGGACACAAAAGCTGGGCAGGGGGGCGAAGACTCTGCAGCAACACAAGATGGAGGCTCACATGGTCCGGGAGCGGTGCAACCTCTAGCAGAACAATCTGACACGAGAGGTGTAGCAAGTAATTTACCAGATGGGTCTCAATTACCGGGGAGCGGGCATGAAGCAGGACAGAGCGGGCATGGAGTAGCAGAGAGTGGGTCTGAAGTTCCAGAGAGCAGACCTGAAGCACCACCAGGCGAGCCTGGAGCAGCACATAGCGAACCTCAAGTAACAGAAAGTGAGCATGGAGTACCACCGAGCGGGTCTGGAGTACCACCAGGTGGGCCTGGAGTTCCACCAAGCGGGCCTGAAGTAGGACGGAGCGAAACTGGAGAAACTTTATCCCAGCCTGCGGAATCGCCACCCCTGCCTAATCCCCCTAGTAACACTGCTAAGATAACCCAAGTACTGCACATCTTAAAGCATGTGAAGCAAGGGAAGGTGAAGACGCGCCTGGTTACCTACGACAGTAATGCGGCGATGAGTGCAGATCACGTCTGCTCACGAGCGGTGGCAAGTGACCCTGAGAAGCAGGACGAGTGCGTGAAGTTCTGTGACGACCACTGGAATGATTGCAAAGATAAAATCTCACCTGCGTATTGCTTAACACAGATCAGGGGAAAAAAAGACTGCTTCTTCTGTTACATATAAGAGAGAGATAGAGGGGCATATGTGTGGCTACTTCTCACCGGTGCAATGAAAAAATGATTTTGCATTATCGAAGAGGGGACTACAACAATGTTGTGTTTTTCTAGAGGAACAGATCAAATCTGTTTCGTGTAAATTTTTTTGGGCAACATTTGGCCATTCCCTTTGCAACGTTTTTTATATTTTCTCGTGTTTATTTTTTTGGGGGAAATTTTCTCATTTTTAAGGCCTGGGCGGACGGGTAAAATCGCCCCTTCATTGCGCTGCATCTTTTTGGCACTACATCTTTTTGAAGCTTCATCTTTTTGGCGTTACATCTTGGTACTACATCTTCTTGGGGCATGCTTCCCCCCCCTTCATGACAGTGCAAACGAATGAATAGCCGTGCCGCTGAACATTTAAAAGATTTTTTAAAACTTCGATAATGCTAAATGAGAGGGTTAAAATGATACACCAAATGGAGAAAAAAAAAAAAAAAAAAAAAAAAAGGCACCAAAAGGGGAGACACGGCAAGGAATACCCATTTTTCGTACACACGAGCGGACATTTTGAAGCTCCTCTTTTCCCCCCGCCTCAATTCGTGTGTACACACAGGTTGATCGCTCAAAGGTTTTTCGCTTCTCGGAGTTGTGAGCGCGCGCACAATGGCTGTTAAGAGGAAGGGAAATTTCGCTCTGCGTGTTCAATTTTTCTCATTCGTACGCGCACAGGCATGTGCACGGTTGTATGGACGATTTTTTGGACGATTGTTTGCACATCTGTATGCATGCCTGCGAAGAGCGGCAGCACTTGGCCTTAAGTGTGCAACTCCAACTTCGCTGATTTGCCAGCTTAAGCTTTACTCTCCTTCCAGCACTTTGAAAACACGCGCGGTACAGAAAGAGCAGTATCCCAAACGGAAATTCCCCCCCAGGCCAATTTCTTCCCGCCTGTGTGTAACCAGCAAGATGAGGTCCCGCATTTCCTTCTTCCTCGTGACGTGTAAGGATAAGAAAGAGCGGAGTTGCCAGCAGGTGGAGAGATGCAGATCGAACGGGTTGTGATGCCATCCTTGGTTGAATCTCAACGATGCGAAAAAAAAAAAAATAAAATAAATAAATAAATAAATAAATAAGTAAACTCCTGCGCACACATATGAGTTTTCCCCTTTTGCGCGCTGTTACCAACGCAGGTGCGATATTTGGTCGCTTCGCGGTTGACTGTGTGGAAGGGACCGACCACCCCCCTGATCCAAAACAAACAGGCCCAAGTCCAACCGACCCAAATCAAGCAGACCAAAATCCAGCAGGCCCAAGTCCAGCAGGCCCAGATGAAGCAGTACCAAATCCACCAGTCCCAAATCAACCAGTCCGGGTACCTCCTCCCCCAACTCCTCCAAGCGAACATAATGTTTCACCCGCTGGGCAAACCCCAGGAGGTACACCCCAAGTCGAGACCGAAGCCGATCAAATAAACCTCCCACTAAGTAATGATGTGCCTGGCTCTGAAATGTCCGTTATCTCCCTACCCGATGATGATAACGAAGAAGAGGCAAAAGGTCCCAGTGGGACTCATGAACCCACCCAGGGCGCAGATAAGCCGCTAGAAATTAGCATCACCTCCGCCTTACTGAAAGACCACAACGGGGTGAAGATCACCGGGCCGTGCAGTGCCGACTTCCAGCTGTTCCTCGTGCCACACATAATCATCCACGTAGAATCTGCCAAAGACAAAATTGAGTTAAGATCCAAATGGGAAGATGTAGATAATAAGCAGTCCAAGGGGGCGAAGGTACCAGTGGAGGAGCTGAAAAGTGGCATCCTTTTTAAACAGCCAAATGAAACATTGCAAAATAATTGTGCGGAGGGGAAAAACTTCAAATTCGTTTTGTACGTTCATGAGGATCAACTGATCGTTAAGTGGAAGGTGTATAATAAGACTCCCGCGGCGACAGACAGTAAGGGATGATGCTACCACACGAAAGTGGTCTCCCGGGGATGGGGGGCAATCTTTTGTGATAGGCAGAATCCGCTCAGCACTCCCCGCGAAAGTGCAAAAAAAAGGAAGTTTACTATAACATTACTTCCCCCCATTTCACCCCCCCCCATCGCAGACAAAAAAGTCGACGTCAGGAAGTACCTAGTAAAAAACCTGAAGCGACCAATTACGACGATACATGTGCACAGCTCGAGCGTAAACCAGACCACCTTTTTGCTTGAAAGTAAAAGCTACGCTTTGAAGAAGGACATCCCCGGTAAGATACGCCAAAAAAAAGGGAGCGGTGGAGAGCCTCTACATAAAGGGTAGAATGAGCATACCATTTTAAATGACTGAAGAGCTGCACGCAGAGTCTGTTTCGTGTGAACATTCAGGTGGAGAGGTGCACCCCCCCTCATCATATGTGTGCCCCTTCCTCTGCTAAGTTTAACACCTCTTTTGTGTACCCCCCACACACACCCGACAGATCAGTGCGACGCGATGGTAACCAACTGCTTCCTCAGCGGAATTTTAGACGTCGAAAAGTGCTACCACTGCTCTTTGCTAGTTTCCAGTAAAGACACCTCCAACATGTGCTTTAACTATGCCTCGCCAGATATAAAGGAGAAGTTTAATGAAATAAAGGTGGAGGGACAGGACGATGAGGAGTCGAGCGAGTACAAACTTGCGCAGGCCATCGATGCGGTGTTGAGTGGAATCTACAAAAAGGATCAGAATGGGAAGAAAGAGCTACTCACATGGGGAGAAGTGGACCCAAATGTGAAGGAGCAGATAAGTAGCTATTGCCACCTGTTGAAAGACGTGGACACCAGTGGTACTTTGGATGTCCACCAGATGGGAAGCCAAGAGCACATCTTTAACAACCTCATCACTTTGCTGCAGAAGCACGCGGAGGAAAAACAAGAATCACTGCAAAACAAACTGAAGAACGCCGCCATCTGTTTGAAGCAGGCACACAACTGGGTAGCGAATAAAGTGGGGCTGGCTTTGCCCCAGTTGGCCTACAACCCTGGGAAGGGGGTGGAACAAGTGGAGGAAAACCCCCCAAATGGGGAGAGTGCAAATGGGGAGAGCGCCCATGACCACACACATGAGCAAGGATTTGATGGCGTTATAGACTTGCCCCCCTTTGGCACCTCCGGCGCGCAGGCATCTGTCTACTCGGACAGCATGTACTGCAATGGTGACTACTGCGATAGGGCGAAGGATAGCAGCAGTTGTATGGCAAAGATTGAGGCAGGGGATCAGGGTGACTGTGCTAATTCTTGGCTGTTCGCGTCGAAGGCGCACTTGGAAGCCATCCAGTGCATGAAGGGGCACGACCACGTCGGTGCATCTGCTCTCTACGTGGCTAACTGTTCCGGTAAAGAAGCGAAGGACAAGTGTCACGTGGCTTCTAACCCGCTTGAGTTCTTAAACACCCTAGAGGAGACAAAATTCTTGCCAGCCGAATCTGACCTACCATACTCCTACAAAGCGGTGAATAACGTCTGCCCCCAACCGAAGAGCCACTGGAAAAACCTATGGGCTAATGTGAAGCTCCTAGAAAAGCAGTATGAGCCCAACGCGGTAAGCACCAAGGGGTACACCGCCTACCAGAGTGACCATTTCAAGGGAAACATGGACGCGTTCATTAAGACGGTAAAATCCGAATTGATGAAAAAGGGATCCGCAATCGCCTATGTGAAGGCGGCGGGAGCACTCAGCTACGACCTGAACGGGAAGAAGGTCCTCTCTTTGTGTGGAAGCGAAACGCCCGACCTCGCTGTTAATATAGTGGGCTATGGAAACTACATCAGCGCTGAAGGGCAGAAGAAATCTTATTGGCTACTTCAAAACAGCTGGGGAAAGCACTGGGGAGACAAGGGAACCTTTAAGGTTGACATGCTTGGACCGGATCACTGCCATCACAACTTCATTCACACCGCTGCCGTCTTCAATCTGGACATGCCTCAGGCCAACCCCCCTCCTGTGGAATTCCAACTGAGCAACTACTACTTGAAGAGCTCCCCCGATTTCTACACAAATTTGTATTATAAAAATGTTAAAGCAACTCCTGGCGGTGCAAAGGTCTATGGCTCGGAGGGAGAATCTGAGGTGACAGAAGGTGCTCAAAATAGAGGTGCACAAACAGCACAAGATAGAGGAAAGGTATCACCAGGAACTGAACAACCAGAAAAAGCGGGAGGAAATGCGGCACCAGAGGCTGCACAAATAACAGAAGGGGGAGGAAATAGAGCATCAGAAGCTTCACCTGGAATAGCAGTACCACCAACACCACAAGACCCTGCGGGTGGTGATGTCTCAGCAGGAACGGGAGTAGAAAGTCCAGTTTCGTTACCACAAGCGGCAGGGGGCACACCTTCTGCAAGTCTAAACACCCAGGAATCTTCATCCCAAGCGCAAGATCCCCAATCCCCAGCAAGAGAAGAACAAGTTGCTGCCCCCCCACAACCAGACGTTCCCACACCAACGCCTCAACAGGCTTCGACGTCAGCGCTGGTGAAAGCCCCCCTCGCACAGAGCGCAGACGCCGAGAGCAAGGAAGTGCTGCACATACTAAAACACGTTAAAGACAACAAGGTAAAAACAAACCTAGTGACATACAGCACGACTAAGTCGATCACTGATGATCACTCCTGTTCGAGGTCGCATGCACAGGACCCGGAGAAGCAGAGCGAGTGCATCGATTTCTGTGAAAAGAACTGGAATGCATGCGCAGATAAAATATCCCCAGGGTATTGTTTAATGCAAAAGAGGGGAAAGAATGACTGCATTTTCTGTTACGTGTAAGGTGTTGCAATTTTGTGGAGGCCAAGTGAACGACGGCTCTTCCTCCCCCCTTCGACCAATGAGTATTAACCCTGTTGCATTGTGAGAAGTTCCCCTGAAGGTGTTCCCCTTCGTTTTGTCCACCGAGAGAGAGTAGCACGATATATATAATTTTTCTGTTTAAAATTTTTTTTTTTTTTTTTACACTTATATTTTTATACGAGCGTTACACAGTTCATACATTTGAAGAACACGTGGGAGTTGCGCTGCTCGTCGTGGCGAGACATACGATATATGTCACATCGCTGTGCGGTGAAATTTTCGCGCCGCCTTACCTCCCAGTGATATCTGTGTTGCAATCGCTCAACAGAACTGAACGCATGGCCGTTTTTTTTTTCTTTTTTTCCCCCAAATCTGAGAATGCATCCTTTCAACTAGACATAAATGTGTATACAGGTGAATGAACACCCCTCCATTTTTAAATGTTCTTCTTATTTTAACTCCAAATGGTGAAAATAAAATTGAGGGGAAAATATTCCCGTTGGTGCGCCCGTCCAGTTGGCGTTAAGACCTGTGCAGGTGTCTCCGCGGAGGAAGGGCATTTTCAATCAAAGTGAAAAGATAATTTTTTTTTTTTTTTTTTTTAATACCCCCTAAAAGGGGTGAGGGAGCCCTCTACCTCACACGAACAAACGAAACGAGCATCGTTGCGGCTCTTCTGACAGATAAATGTAACCCCTCGAAAGTTACAAAAAGGTGAATTTAGCAAATTCGAATGGTTAAAATTTCCGTCCCATTCTGCTGGGAGGGCGTCAAGTATACATGCACACATTGCGGTGTCCCCATTTTTTTTTTTTTTTTTTTATTTTCACCCCGATGTTAAGGCGAAACATTCTCGAACTAAAACCGCAACAAAATTTACTTTTTAAAATTACGGACTTTGTGAAGCAGGGGTGGGCACCCTTTGTAACGGCTGCCAAAGGGGAAGAGGTCTAAATTTTTTTTTTTTTTTTCTCATTTTTTTTGTAAAATATAGTAACGTGTGCACCATTGTCACCATGAAACGGTAGTAAAAGAGGAGGAAAAAATAAATAAATAAAAAAAGAGGACAATCTCTGTGCAGAGGAAGACCGGGGATAACCTACTGCACAGGACAAGATGAAGTCGCTTGTGGCGCTCCTCTTCATCCCGAGTAAGAAAAAATTACCCCCTGGAGGGAGTAAAAGCGCGTCCAAAATGATCGCCCCAAATGAGCACCTTTGAAATCACGTTAGGACGCGCCTTTGAAATGGCAGTTTATTTTTTAACCCAATAAGGATCACCCCGCTGCTACATGCTCGTCCTCTTTACTGAAACGTTTAACGCAGGTGCTCTCTTAGGGAGTAACGCGGAAGGCTTAGCAGGTGCGGAGTCCCCCCCTGGAGGCGTACTCGGGGGGGAAGCATCAGACGGAGATCCACTCACAGAAGGAGCTTCAGAACAGAAAAGGATGATGACTAAGGGTGGTAGACCGGCTAACCGTCTAGGCAAATGTCAAACGGGACAGGACCCTACTCCCACCATTCGTAGGGCATCTCCTAAACTTAGGAGACAATCCGAAGGGGTAGGCCAAGCAAACTACGTCAAAGTAAAAGCACTACCGTTCAAAAGAACAATCGGGGTGAAGATTAACAGAACGTGTGGGGCAGAAATGGGATTCCTTTTCATCCCCCACTCGTCTATGTACCTTACAACGGAAGAGTCCAAAGCGGGAGCCTTTAAGATGATGACCCATATTGAGGATAACGCTTTTCCGCTTAACTGGAGGGTCTACCTGCCCAGGGAGCCACACACAGCAGGTAAGGGGGCTCCGAGAAAAACCCACTTAAATGAGCGCACCACAGTATTTATCTATTCATCAATATGTGTGTGCACATGTGTGTATGTTTCCCCTCCCCTTTGAAGCAAAGCGAGACGCAACTGAGACGAAGTGGCACGGGCGATCCTTAGCAGGGAGCAATGACGGCCCGTGTGACGAGGGGCATGACTTCTTTTCTGGGGGAATTGACTCGGGGGAGGATGGAGCCATTCCCCCCATGGAGAAGGGTGATCAGCCGGAGGGGTGCTCAGAAGAAGCATCAGAGGAAGAGTCAGAGGATGCATCGGAGGGGTGCTCAGAGGAAGCGTCAGAGGAAGCGTCGGAGGAGCAGCAGCTGAGGATCTCCATCGAGCGCGTGCTGAGCGGGGTCTACAAAGTGGCTGCGGACGGAAGGAAGGTGCTAATCACGCGGGAAGAGCTAGACGACTCCCTTAAAGAGGAGCTAAAAAAATACTGCCAACTTTTGAAGAAGGTAGACAGCAGTGGAACTCTGGAAGAGCATCAGATGGGCAGCGAAATGGAAGTGTTTGATAACCTCGTCAACCTTCTGCAAAAACATGGGGACGAAACGGTTCTTACTCTTCGGAGGAAACTGAGGAACCCAGCGGTGTGCATGAAGGATGTGAGCGAGTGGGTGCTGAAGAGGAGGGGGTTGGCCTTGCCAGACTCGCCCAGCAGCAACGCGAGTGAGAAGGACGCCAATTTGGGTGTAGATCCCAAGTGGATGGAATGTGTGAGGAGTAACTCCAGAGAGGAAGGCGCCGAGGGGTACAACGGGGAGGAAGACGGAATGGTGAATTTGGCCAAACTGAAAATGAGAAGCAAACATTTTTGCTGCTTCAGCGGTGAAGGGAACCAAGACAAGTCGAATGGAAAAGGCCCTTGCGCTCCCAAAGCTGAGGAGGAAGTGGAATGAAGAGACAGTTGTGGCTTTTCCTAAGTCTTCACAAAGGAAGGTGCGCTTATAAAACTGTTAGAAGCGTGAGGGGGGGAGGCCAAATGGTTAACAGTTAGCTTCTCCTAGAGAGAACCACACAAGAGGAGCCCTTAGATCAGTTCGAACCGACTATGAATTCCTCCATGTGGTGGAAGAGGAACATCGCTTGTCTCTCCAGTAGAATCTCATAATGGCTTGCCTACCCAGTAGAGTTTCAAATGAGCTGCCTTAGGTAAGGCACAGCTTCGTCAGATCGTCCCAATCCTTTCAACATGCCAGAGGATAAGCGATGGACTTAGGGAGAAGGAGGTGAAGGTTACCCACCTGGGGAAGTGCCAAGTGGTGAGCGACGAATTTGGAGAGAAGGTCGCTTCGTTCATAGCTTGGCGGAGAGATAACCGAAAAAACACGTGGGAATGTAAAAGAGAGGAGGCATCAGAAGAGATGATACAACGCTGCACAGAAGAACTACGAAGAGGAAGTCAACTTGGAGGTGAATATACACAGGGGAGAGAGGCGCCAATGTAGCGTTGCCCCGATCATGGTGAACCTACCCATGTACCAAACGGGTGAACGTCCGGCAGCATTTAACTAACGCTCAGGGAGATCCCCCTTCTTTGGTCGTGATGTGTGGGGGGGCGTCTTTACGATTAACTGTTTGATCAAATGGAGGGAAACACCCCAAGCGGTGGTAGGAAAATCCCAACTGGAGGGTCGGATCATTCGTGGGGGAAAAGCGCGCCGGAAGGGGGGTTAGCGGCCAAGGGATAGTCAATCCGGGGAACCAAACCGAACCAAAGCAATGCAAAGCAAACGAAAGAAGAGAACACAATTGAATCCATCCGAATCGATCGAAACGTTTCACCATTTAAAGGCGTCCCCCCCAAAAAAGGCAGACTACAGGGAAGAGAGGGTTAAAATGGAGCAAAGTAAAATTTGACGGCCGTGCGAGGGGCCCCATACTTGGCGTTTCCTAACCTGGCATGTGCCAGTCGGGGGAGTGCTTTTCCCCCTCAAGTGAAAGCCTTTGCGAGAACATACCAATTTGTGTCTATCTTTTTTGTGAAATATTTGCAGATTTAATTTTTATAACCTCTTGCATTTTTTCACACAAAAGGGGTTTTATTTTTTCTAAAGCATTTTAACAACTCGCCCCGAGGAGAGTTTACCTCCGAGGGAAAACCTCCCCTCCGCTTTCACTTAAAGGTGTAACTGCGTGCGGGTATGCATGCGCAATGTAAGTGAAAAAAAAAAAACAAAAAAAAAGAAAACTATTTCTTTAAAACTTCTCCGTACGCGTAGCCGGGGTTACCGAGTGCTTTAAGATTAGATCAAATTTCGGACGTGTGTACACCACGGGGCGGGGAATACGCACAGCTCAGGGTGGCACAGAGGTGTGTGCCCCCAACGCAACACACAGTGCACGCATGTGTATGCACACACACCAGCGGGTTACTCCAGCCATTCGGCTATTCGGCTAATCAGCCGTTCAACTGCTTCAGCGCCCCTTTTATCACCACACGGTCGACCTGGCCAAACCTGCGCGTACACACTTGAGCGTATAAACTTGAGCGTACACATTTGAGCTTAATTCGAGAGTGCAAAGTTGCAAAAAAGTGGAGCGTTACAAAAGGTGTCTCGGGACTCCCACCACGCGACTACGGCACAGATGGGAACGTAACCCCTGTGAACGCTTCACATACTTTTGTGCCAAATGGGAGAAACAGATTAAAACTGAGGGAAAAAAAAAAAAAAAAAAACCACCAATTTGCTCCTTTTCCAAACAAATGTGTGAACAATTTAACCAAAGGGAAGGACCCATTTTTACTTAAAGGAGCGCACTTTGCAAAAGGGAAGTCTTAAAGCAGATCTGACTTAACCGAAACGAGATGAAGTCTAGTGTTCTCTTGTTGCTCGCTTTGGGTAAGAAAAAAAAAAAAAAAAAAAAGGATAGCGAGGAGAAGGAGAGGAATAAGAAGAAGAGGCGATGCATCATGGGGAGATGCTCCTGATGGGGGTCCCCCCATTTTTGAAACAAAAATTGTTTCACTTCCTCCCCCGAGAAGTGGCTCCCCCATTGCTTGCCAATTGTGTTCAACCCCTTTGCGCAGGTGCCACTTACGGCAACAATGTGGCGATGTGCACAGCGACGCCGCCATCTGGAGGACCCGATGCGTCGCTACCCAATCCTGCACAACCAAATTCTTTACCAGCGGTGGAAACATTAAGTCAACAAGGGGGTGGAGCCCCAGCAGCGAGCTCCAACGCACTCACTGCCGGGGGAAACGTTCCTCCCGGTTCCCAAGTAAATAGCGGTGAACAGGGTGGAGCGACTCAGCTTCAAGCCACCCCCAAGAAAGCCGAGCTGCAGTCCTCTCTGCTGAAGAACTTCACGGGGGTGAAGGTCACTGGCCCCTGCGACACAGAGGTAGGGCTGTACCTCATTCCCTACATCTACATTTCTGTGAATGCCAAAACGGACACCATAGAGCTGTCTACCAGGTTCCCCAATTCGGACAATGTGCTGGTGCAATTTAAAAAGGAAGGCGAAACGTTGACTAACGTATGTGAGGGAAGCTCCGAAAAGACGTTTAAGTTTATAATGCACCTGGAGGACAGCATACTGACCCTCAAGTGGATCGTCAATCCGCAGAGTACCACAGCGAGTAAGTGGACGAGGGACGAGGCAATGGGGGCATCCGCATGAGGATGGCTGGAAGAAAGAGAGAAAAAAAAATAATAGCAACCACAGTAACGATAAGCGTCGCAGCGACACCGTTGATGGATGAACTGTTTAAGGAGTGGCCCTTTCGTTCAACAGTGCCCATCTGCGGAATGACCCATTTTCGCAGCTGTGCCCCCGCCACACAGCCCACACATCTATGATTAACACCCCCACGTCACCCTCCCCCCGCAGATAAAAACAAAGCTGACGTGAAGAAGTACAAAGTACCGGAACTGGAAAGACCCATAACTTCGATTCAAGTCCATTCAGTCCTAATCCAAGAGGACACCGTCATATACAAGAGCAAAGATTATTCCGTGAAGACTGACATTCCAGGTGAGTGGCCACCAAGTGGGTAGCCACCAAATGGGTAGCCACCAAATGGGTGTTAACCTAGACGTGCTCACTCTACGAACAGTGAAGTGCCGTCAAAGGGGGATGCCTCTTTGTTCACCTTTAGATGGCCGGTAGATATCATCATTAGGAGGAATACAGACGGGGGGGGAAAATGGCTAACCTTTTCACCTCTCATTTTCACATTTTTTTTTTTTTTTTTTTTAGAGAAGTGCGAACAAGTGGCCAGCGCCTGCTTCTTGAGTGGCAACACAGACATAGAGAGCTGCTACACGTGCAACCTGCTGATCCATAATGAAGACACGAGTGACAAATGTTTCGACTACGTGTCTTCAGAATTTAAGAATCAGTTTCAGGACATTAAAGTGAAGGGACAGGACGATGAGGAGTCGAGCGAGTACAAACTTGCGCAGGCCATCGATGCGGTGTTGAGTGGAATCTACAAAAAGGATCAGAATGGGAAGAAAGAGCTGCTCACATGGGGAGAAGTGGACCCAAATGTGAAGGAGCAGATAAGTAGCTATTGCCATTTGCTGAAAGACGTGGACGCCAGTGGCTCTCTCGAAGTCCACCAGATGGGAAGCGAAATGGACATCTTCAATAACCTCATCACTTTGCTGCAAAAGCACTCGGAGGAACAAAAGGCAACGCTGGAATGGAAGCTGCAAAACCCAGCCCTCTGCCTCAAAGATGCGAACAACTGGGTGGTGAATAAGAAGGGATTACTGTTGCCCCTTTTGCAAAACGGTGGTAGTGCTATCAACTTTGGAGAGAGTAACCACGTGGAAGATGTGAAAAAAGACAACCTCTCAACCTACCAGGAAGGGCCTGACGGAGTTATAGACTTATCGGTCGTTCACCAAAACGCACACGCTTCTTCCACTCCGTTCACCAACCACATGTTTTGCAATTCGGACTACTGCGATAGGGCGAAGGACACTAGCAGCTGCATGGCCAAGATTGAGGTGCAGGACCAGGGCGACTGCTCTACTTCTTGGTTGTTCGCCTCCAAGGTGCATCTGGAAGCCATCAAGTGCATGAAGGGGCACGACCACGTCGGTGCATCTGCTCTTTACGTGGCTAACTGCTCCAACAAAGAAGCGAAGGACAAGTGTCACTCACCCTCTAACCCGCTGGAATTTTTGAACACCCTGGAGGAGACAAAATTCCTGCCAGCCGAGTCGGACCTCCCCTACTCCTACAAAGCGGTGAATAACGTCTGCCCCGAGCCGAAGAGCCACTGGAAAAATCTATGGGAAAACGTGAAACTTCTAGGCCCCACGAATGAGCCCAACTCCGTGAGCGTCAAAGGCTACACTGCCTACCTGAGTGACCATTTCAAGGGTAACATGGACGCGTTTATCAAATCGGTAAAATCCCAAGTGATGAGCAAAGGATCCGTCATCGCTTATGTGAAGGCAGACGATCAGATGAGCTACGACTTGAACGGGAAGAAGATCCTCTCCCTATGTGGAAGCGAAACACCCGATCTTGCCGTCAACATAGTAGGCTACGGTAATTACATAACCGCTGAAGGGCAGAAAAAATCCTACTGGTTGCTGCAAAACAGCTGGGGTAAACACTGGGGAGACAAGGGAACCTTCAAGGTCGACATGCATGGTTCAGCTCATTGCCAGCACAACTTCATCCACACCGCCGTTGTCTTCAACCTAGACGTGCCCCTCTCCCAGTCGCCCGCCAAAGACACGGAACTGTACAGCTACCACTTGAAGAGCTCCCCCGATTTTTACAAAAATTTGTATTATAACGCAGTGGGTGGTGAGAAGGGAAGCGTGCTGAGTAACGCCGTTCAGGGGCAGGACACTCCACAGGAGGAAGGAACATCACCGGGAACAGCGGCGGAAGGAGAAGGAAGGCCTGGACCTGTCGGTCCAGGAGGACAACAACCTCAGGAGCACGCGTCTTCCGCAGGGGGTCCAAATTCGAATGAACAACAACTGGATGTAGCAAGACAACAACAACAGGAAGGAGCAGAAAAAGAGTCATCACAGCAATTACCGCAACAACAACCATTAACGCAATCACAGCAATCAACGCAACCAGGAGTAGGGGGAGCGGCGTCCACCCCTCTTTCTCAAGGCACACCAGGGCAGGCGAACTCCAATGGAGAAGCGGAAAACGCGAATATATCCCAAATCATTCACGTTTTGAAACACATCAAGAAGACCAAAATGGTGACGAGAATAGTGACGTACGAGGGGGAGTACGACTTGGGAGACCACTCCTGTTCGCGAACGCAAGCATCAAGTTTGGAGAAACTGGACGATTGCATTAAATTTTGCAATGACAATTTGTCTATGTGCGAAAGGACTGTTTCGACAGGGTATTGTTTAACCAAGCTGCGAAAAGCGAACGATTGCATTTTCTGTTTCGTGTGAAGCGGAGCAGAGTCCTCGACGCATCAGAGTGTGCAGATGCCTCTGCGGATGCATGAGGGTGTGCAGATGTGCGAACGCGTGGGTATCCACATCACCCGTTTTGCATCCTTAAGGAGTGAGCTCCTTTGTGCCATAAAAACGGCACATTTTTATGATCCCTTTTTTCAATGCCACGTGAGGCATTTTTCATGAAAGTTAAGCAAAAAAAAGTTTATTTTATTTTTTATTTTTTTTTTTTTTATTTCACCTTTTTTGCGCAAAAACTTTACGGTTGTGTTTTGCCTTGCTTCGAACGTAGAGCCATTCTGAGTTGAACGCGAAGGGGTGTGCAGGGGCATGCGCGGGGGTATGCTCCATGGTATATGCAATGGTATGCGTAATGGCATGTGCACATTAGTGTATGCATGGGGATAGCGCTTAGGCGCTCGGGCCATGCCGCTTTAAAGGGTATTCCCCGTATGCGTGCGAAACCTTTTCAGCACTTCCTCCTCTCTCTGAAGAGGGGGCGCCATTTTGGAGGCGATCTTCTTGGGGATGACCATTTTGGGGGTGACCATTTTGGAAGCGACCTTTTTGGGGTGACCTCTTTGGGACTAAGCATTCCTGGCGAAATCCCTTTCTCGGTTAAAGCTTGTGAGAAGTGACCAATCGCGGGGGTGAATGCACTCACGTGCGGGGATATACAAAGAAGTGTTGACCATTTTCACTGCTCGTTCGCTTCGTAAAGAGGAGGTTGACTGCTCCTCGGATGTGTGGCTTCCAAGTGGGAAGCAAACCATCGGGCAAGTTAACGCGCGATGCGTAGTGCACGGTGCACAATGTGAACGGAACCGTTTCCATCTGCACCGTTGGTAAGTTGACGTATTTTCTTAATGCACCCCTGGTTGGGCTGCCAAACAGGGCGGGAAAAGAGGTAAAAAAATGGAAATAAAAAAGGAAGAAAAAAACGAAAAATGCTGCGCTAATGGGGGGACCCAAATGATAATCACTAAAGTGACAACCGCCCGGGTGACGAATCACATTCGCATCCATCGCAACGGAAGCATTCGTGTTGCCATGTTTCTTCCCCCTTTCTTTAACCAAACAAGTAAAGCGAAGCAAGTGTGCAACAGAATTAGTCAAGCCAGATTTGCAATCCACTTTGCGCTTCCCCCCCTCTTGGATGCCACTAGGACGAAATGAAGGCCCGCCTTTCCTTAATCCTAATTTTATGTGAGGGGAAAAATGCCGAAGAAACGGCGAAAAGAAAACCGCCAAGTGGCCAACTTAGCCCTGCATGCACTCCACTCTTAAGGGGGAGAGAAGTGCACATGAGTTTGTTCGTCGCTTGGACGATTAACTGTTGAGAGAGTTAAAAGAGTGTCCTCTGCTGAGCGTGTGCTAATTCGTGTACATGAATTTTACGCAGGTGTCGTGTGCAGGGACTGTGCAGTGAGATGCACGGGTACCACTGAAGCTCAAGGAGCAGTAGAAGGAGCAAAGGGACCAAAACCAGGAGCAGAAGAAGCAGGAGCAAATGTAGGAGAGGCAGGAACAGGAGGACCAGGAGGACCAGGAGCAGATGGAGGAACAGAAGCAGGAGCAAGAGCAGAAGAAGGAGAAGGAGCAGGAACAGAAGCAGAACCAGAAGCAGAACCAGAAGCAGAAGCAGAACCAGCACGAGGACCAGAACCAGAACCAGAAGCAGGAGGTGAGGGCATAAATCGGGATGCAGCTGGAAACCAGAGAGAGGGTCAACTTGAAGCCCCATCAGATAGCGCACGTCCAGGAGCAATTCCCCAAGTAGCACCACGAGACACTGTCGAAACTTCTAGCGATGCTGCTGATAGTAGTAGCCCAGACCAGAATCCACTTCCAGGTGCAGACAACACCAAAGTAGGAAATGCAGCAACCCCCCCCGAAGGCGCGAAAGAGGAGACCCAGGTAAAGTCGTCGCTCCTGAAGGGCCACAAGGGGGTGAAGGTGACGGGCCCGTGCGGCGCCAGCTTCCTCGTGTTCTTCGCCCCGTATCTGTTCATCGATGTGGACACGGACAGTAGCAATGTTTACCTGGGAACTGACTTGAGCGATTTAGAAGTTACAGAAAAAATGGGTATACAAGATAACGGAAAAAATAAATGCGAAGATAAGAAGACATTCAAATTCGTTGCTCTCATTGGAGAAGACCACTTGACCATTAAGTGGAAGGTGTACGACCCGGCAGTCAAAACGCCAACCCCAAGTAAGTGAAAGGGGCAGCGAAACATCATTATGGGTTGCTGCTTAAGGTTTTCACCCCCTCGTATTAACACATCGCCGATGCTCCATTTGTGCCCCCCTCCCAGTGCCCACTTAATTTCTCCCTTTTTCCTTTACCCTCCCCCTTTTCAGATGAAAAAGTGGAAATGAGAAAATACGTAATGAAAAATCTGAGCGGAGAATTCACCGCTGTGCAAGTGCACACTGTTATACAGCAGAACGGCTCCAACGTCTTTGAAAGCAAAAACTATGCCTTAAGTAGCGGCATCCCTGGTGAGTCACCCAGAGGGGAAATAAAAAAACAGGGAAAGAAGCTCCCCCTTCTCCCCCCACACATGCGCACTCATCAGTCGTAACGTTTTTGTGACATTGCAAGTCATTCCCTTTCTAACGAAGTGATTTTTTTTATTTTCTTTTTTTTTTGTAGAAAAATGCGACGCAGTAGCCACCAACTGCTTCCTCAGTGGAAGCGTGTACATAGAGAAATGCTACAGGTGCACCCTCAAAATGAAGAAGGTGGACCCGTCGGACGTTTGCTATAACTATATTCCCAAGGTGGAAAGTGCAGCCAGTCAGGAGGCCATTCCCGCCAAGGCAAGCGATGAAGAGTCCAGCCAAGAGGAGTTGACAGCATCCATTGGAAAGATCCTCCAAGGGGTCTACAAGAAAGGGGAAAATGGTCTCAATGAGGTGCTCACTTTCAACGAAGCAGATGCAGCTTTGAAAGCGGAACTGCTTAACTATTGCTCCTTGATGAAGAAGGTAGACGCCAGTGGGGTGTTGGGCCACTACCAATTGGGAAGTGAAGAAGATGTGCATGCCAACCTGACGAACATGCTACAGACGAACAGCGACCATGTCTTGTCCTCATTGCAAAACAAGCTGAAGAATCCCGCCATCTGTTTGAAAAATGCGGACGAGTGGGTGGGTAGCAAAACAGGGCTACTTCTTCCTAATCTGTTTTATAACCATTTGGAAGGGTCCACTCCGTCGACTTCCAACGTGACTCACGTCGACGACTCCTCTGAGGATGTGCAAAGTGGCGGATACGATGGCGTCATCGATTTCGCCACGGCAGGCAAGACAAATTTCAGCACCTCCCAATACGCAGACAAAATGCACTGCAATGCGGAGTACTGCGATAGGGCGAAGGATGCGGGCAGCTGCGTGGCGAAGATGGAGGTGCAGGACCAGGGCGATTGCGCCAACTCTTGGCTCTTCGCCTCCAAGGTGCACCTAGAGACCATCAAGTGTGTGAAGGGATACGACCACGTCGGTGCATCTGCTCTCTACGTGGCTAACTGTTCCGGTAAAGAAGCGAATGACAAGTGTCACTCACCCTCTAACCCGCTTGAGTTCTTAAACACCCTGGAGGAGACCAACTTTTTGCCAGCCGATTCGGACCTCCCCTATTCGTACAAGCAAGTGGGAAACGCCTGTCCGGAACCGAAGGGCCACTGGCAAAACCTTTGGGAAAACGTGAAGCTCCTAGGTCCCACGAATGAGCCCAACTCGATGAGCACCAAGGGGTACACCGCCTACCAGAGCGACCACTTCAAGGGCAACATGGACTCATTTATCAAGTTAGTCAAATCCGAAGTGATGAAAAAGGGATCTGTCATCGCGTATGTGAAGGTGGCGGGAGCACTCAGCTACGACCTGAACGGAAAGAAGGTCCTCTCTCTATGTGGAAGCGAAACGCCGGACCTTGCTGTCAACATAGTGGGCTATGGAAACTACATCAGCGCGGAGGGGGTGAAAAAGCCCTACTGGCTGCTGCAAAACAGCTGGGGTAAACACTGGGGAGACAAGGGAACCTTTAAGGTCGATATGAATGGACCACCTGGATGCCATCACAACTTCATCCACACCGCCGCCGTCTTCAATCTGGACATGCCCGTGGAGGAGAACCCCCAAAAGGAAGACGCCCAGATATACAACTACTACTTGAAGAGCTCCCCTGATTTTTGGGGCAACATCTACTATAAAAATGTTGGCGGTCAGGAGAGTGCCTCGTCAAAGAACGCAACGGAGGGGGCCCATGAATCGGTGCTGCACGGGCAAGAAGTTGCAGAGGCGGCAGTAAATGGCGCTGGCGGGGAACCTGCTCCTTCACACAGTGGAGCGGTACAAGGAGAAAGAGAAGGAACAGCAAATGGACAAGGACCTGAAGGTGTTCCTCCTTTGCCGGCGAAACAGGAAGTAACCGAAGCATCAAACGGGGAAGCGACAGGACTGGGAGCAGTAAACCCTTCGGGAGAAGAACAGCCAGGACCACCAGGGCCACCAGGGACATCAGGACTAGCAGAGCAACCAGGACCAGAAGGGCCATCGGGAGAAGTAGGGTCAACAGGATCAGTAGGGCAACCAGGACAACCGGGATCATCGGGCACACCCAGATCGGAAGGACAAACGGGACCATCGGGCACATCAGGATCATCGGCCGCGCAAGGACAATCGGGTTCATCGGGCACACCCGGATCGGATGGACCATCAGGACACACGGGACCATCGAGCACACCCGTACAAGAAGCCCCGCTCAGCAAGGCACCCGGAACAGACAGCCCGCCCGTCGCACCCGAAGCCGCCGTGCTAGGCTCCGAAGTGACGCATGTCCTGAAGTACATTAAAAAGAATAAGGTGAAGCTGAACTTGGTGACTTACAAGAATCACGAGGCTCTCAGCTCCGGGCACGACTGCTGGAGATCCTACTCGGCCAACCCGGATAAGTACGAAGAGTGTGTAAAGTTATGCGAAGCCAACTGGAGCAAATGTGAAAATGATGCAGCGCCGGGATTCTGTTTATACGAGCATGCGAAAGAAGAGGACTGTTTCTTCTGCTATGTGTAGAGCTCGAAATGGTAAAACGAGTCAGGCGTAGTTTTTTTTATTTTGTGGGGAAGCTACGAACTGTGCATGCTGTATGTTTGTCCGTAAGGGGGAAGTCCCCAAAGAAAAATTGCGCCATTGTGTGGGTCTCTTGGTACACTACACGATGCACTACTGTATAACCTTTCAATTGTCGCTTTTTTTTTTTTTTTTTTTTTTCCCCCAACTTGATCGAAATGGTGATAACAGAGTGGGCCTCTCATCCGGAGGGTGAACTTTCAAGGCGGTCCTCCGCGACGCTCATCTGGGCGTTTAATCATCACTTTTAAGGCATTTTTAATTGAAACCCCTCTTTCGTGTTTTTCCTGCCGCGCGCACATCAATCATATGTCGCTCATGCGTTTTTTTTGCTATGCAATTTCGCGGCCACGATGGGGGGAACGCTAACGGGGAAGAGAAGCGGCGAAGTGGCATTAATTGTGTAATTTTTTTCCTACTCTTTCCTGTTCTTTCCCGATTTTTCCTTTTTTTTTTTTTTTCCTCCCCCAGTTAGCTCAAATTGCCCCTCTAAAACACACAATTGTGCAATAGACCACCCCGCATGCGCGAGGGGAGAAAAAACAGGCGTGTAAAAACGCGCCCCCCACCCCTGGGATGTACGGCGATACTGCACGCAAGGGTGGTTGTTTCATTTTGGTCTTTCCATTTTTCCCTCCCTCTCCCTTGTGCACATTCGAACGGTGCTCTAGATTTACTCCAACCAATCGACACGCGCGTGGCTAGCCGTGTATACAACGCTTGGGCGCATCACCACTGGTACAGCTGAAAGGGTTAATTCACTGGCATGCATACATGTAAAAGTCATCCTGCCGCATGATGAAGGTGAGTATGCATGAACGAAATTATGTTTGATCGCTCGCTGAACTGGTAGGAGGAGACTCGCATACAATACACATTAAAGGAAGTCACTCTCCTGGGTAACGTTAAAGCACCACCTAAAAAAAAAAAAAAAAAAATTTTTCCCCGTGTCGATCGTCGAAAGGAACGTTTTTCTTTAGAATGGTGACTTTATTAGAATAGATAAAGGGAGAAAAAAAGGAAAAAAAAATCACCATATAATCACTAGAATAATCACTAGCATAATTACTAGTATAATCACTAGAATAATCACTAGAATAGTTACTAGCAAAATCGCTAGCAAAACTACTCACAAATAAGTTTGTCACGTTCAGTTGGCACAGGGAGGTAAAGAAAACGCTCTGAGGCAATGGAATACGCATACGGAAAGGGAAAAATAAAAAATAAATAAACGAAATAGTAATAATAAAATAGTAGTAATAGTAATAGTAGTAGCAGAGTAAACGAATTCGAAGCAAGGAGGAATAGAGAAGGCTTCAGTGAAAAAGAGGCCCCCAAAAGAGGCCCAATAAAAGAGGCCTCATAAAAAAGTCCCAACAAAGAAGGCCCACAAAAAAGGCTTAAACAAATACCATACCACACCTGAGCAACTTTTCAGTGGAGCAAAATGAGGATACGACCCGCGGCGCTCATTCTCATTTTAGGTACTTTTGAGGAGGGGAAAAATAATAAAAAGTTACAGCAAACATGATGGGTGGATGTCACTGCATGTTGTGCGTGTAGTACGACCCACCGAACGTTGGGTGGCCGGGAAACCTCTCCAAAATGAGCGTTCAATGTGTGGAAAGTGCATGCCGTGGGGTACATAGCCGTACACAGAGGTGTATTCGCGAGTGAGACTATGTGTGGTGAAACCCCCCTTTTTTCCCTACCCCCACCCGTTACTTTATTTTTTTTTTTCCCATTATTGCAGCCCTTTTGACTAGCACCAATGTCACCATATGCGAAGCGCATAAGATAGACGATGTAACCCAGGGGGGCAACAAAGGAACAAGTGGAGGGGGGAGCAACTCCGCCCCCCCTTCGAAAAACAAGCCCCCAAATGATGGGTCCAATAATGATGAGATATCCTTTCCAACCAAAACGATATCGTTTAGTATGCCCCCCACTTTGGAAGGCGGGGGATCTAAGAATGACAGTGCGGGGAGTGCAGACCAAGTGGGAGGAACAACGGGTGGCTCTCCCCCATCGAGCAATAACGCTACCGGAGGGAGCAGCAACTCCAGTGGCAAGAAAGCAGGGAACACACATATTCCCTCACGGGGGCTTCAAAAGACGAAATCGTCCGCCCGTGGAGTAACACAGAAGGGCCACCAAACAGCAGTAGACATTTTCGGAGGAAGTACCACCAAATCGAATGCCCCCCATGAAGGCCCACATCATGTAGAATCAGCCTTATTAAAAAACTACAAAGGGGTGAAAGTTACGGGCTCGTGTGGGTCCTACTTTCGAGTGTACCTAGTGCCGCACATACTAATCTATGCCTTAACAAAGAACTCCATCATCCAGATAGAGTCCCTCTTCGACGATAACACGAGGGTCGATTTTGAGTACGCCGATGACATTGTGAATAAGTGCGAGGAGGGGAAGAACTTCAAGTTGATTGTCTACTTGAAGGGGAACATCTTGACGCTCAAGTGGAAGGTGCTCCCATCGTCGGACCACTCGGGTAAAACTTAGTCGGAAAAGCGGCCTCCCGCGTGTATCTTACTTCTGCACGTACTTTACTTCTGCCTGACCCTTACTTTTGTACAATCGTCACTTCTGCATGTACCCCACTTCTACCCCCCCCCTGCAGCGGCCGGCACCAAGGCGGACGTGCGGAAGTTCAAACTCCCGCAGCTGGAGCGCCCCTTCAGCTCGATACAGGTGTACACGGCGGACGTGAAGGCGGGGCTAATCGAGAGCAAGAACTACGCGCTGGGCGCTGACATCCCGGGTGAGTTCCGCGCGAGAAGCGGCGCGCGCATAGCAGCACTGCGCATTCAAACTGCGTATGCAAACCGCTCATCCACACCGCTCATTCAAACCGCTCATCCACGCCGCTCCCCCACACCGCTCACCCACACCGCTCATCCACGCCGCTTCCCCCCCCTTGCAGACAAATGCAACGCCATCGCCACGGACTGCTTCCTAAACGGAAACGTGAACATCGATAAGTGCTTCCAGTGCGCGCTGCTGGTGCAGGGCGGAGACGCCACCTCCAACGAGTGCTTCAACTACGTGTCGAAGGACCTGCAGGATAAACATAGCAACGCCAAAGTGAAGGGGCAAGACGAACTGAGTCCGAAGGAGTACGAGCTCACCGAGTCCATTGACATCATCCTAAAGAACATTTATAAAGTAGATACGATCAATAAGAAGAAGGTCCTCATCAGCATGGATGACTTCGATGACGTTCTGAAAGCGGAGCTACTGAACTACTGTAAGCTCCTAAAAGAAATGGACGTCAAGGGAACTCTAGATAACTGCGAGTTGGGAAACGAAGTGGACATCTTCAATAACATGGTAAGACTGCTAAGTATGCACCCTAAAGAGAATATCATCACCTTGCAGGATAAGTTACGCAACACGGCAATTTGTTTGAAGAATGTAGACGAGTGGGTTGAAAACAAACGAGGATTGGTGCTTCCAGAAGGGGGGGAAAAAGCCGCACTTGAAGGGAACCCTACGGAAGTGGTCGATGATGAGGAGGAAGAACATGCAGGGGAAGGTAAACTGCTCGATCAGGACATGTACAAAAAGGATGAAGATGGAACCATCGATTTGGTCAAAGCGGGAAAGGAGTTAAAGTTAAGGTCTCCTTATTTTAAAAATAGCAAATACTGCAATTATGAGTACTGTGATAGGTGGAAGGACAAAACGAGTTGCATCTCAAACATTGAAGTGGAAGAGCAAGGGAACTGTGGACTCTGTTGGGTGTTCGCATCGAAGTTGCACTTGGAAACGATCAGGTGTATGAGGGGGTATGGCCACTTCCGCAGCTCCGCTTTGTATGTGGCCAACTGCTCCAAGAGGAACCCAAAGGATATCTGCACAGTGGGGTCTAACCCGATAGAGTTTCTGAAGATCGTGCAGGACACAGGATTTTTGCCCCTTGAAGCCGACCACCCCTACCTTCACAAGAACGCAGGGAATGAGTGCCCAGCGCCAAAGGAGAACTGGATCAACCTGTGGGGCAATAGCAAGTTACTTTTCCACAAAATGTATGGCCATTTTATGAGTTACAAAGGATTCATCTCCTACGAAAGTTCGCACTTTAAGGATAATATGCACATTTTCATTGACCTCATAAAACGGGAGGTGCAAAACAAAGGCTCCGTAATCATTTACATCAAAACGAAGGATGTTATTGGGTACGATTTTAACGGCAGAGGGGTGCACAACATGTGCGGTGATAAAACGCCTGACCATGCAGCGAACATCGTGGGTTATGGTAACTACATCAATACGAAGGGGGTCAAGAGGTCCTACTGGATTGTTAGAAACAGCTGGGGCTACTACTGGGGCAATGAAGGCACCTTCAAAGTGGACATGCTCGGCCCGAAGGGATGCAAATATAACTTCATTCACACCGCCGTCGTTTTTAAGGTGAACTTGGGCGCTATAGACATCCCCAATAAGGACGTGGACCTCAACCGCACCTACTTCCCCAAGCACAACTCGGACTTCTTCCACAGCCTCTACTTTAACAACTACGATGAGGAGGCGGACGGCGAGGAGAAGCCCGTCTTCCAGGGGGCGCGAAGCAGCGAGGAGGGTGGAAGTGGAAGTGGAAGTGGAAGCGGCGGTAGCGGCGGTGGAAGTGGCACCAAGTCCAAGAAGGGCTCCAAGAAGAAGCAAATTTCAGGCCAAGATGCAGCCGCCGCCACGGCAGGTGCCACTGGAGGTGCCTCCTCTATCGCGCGTTCCGGCCTACCTCCCAAAAGCCCCAAGCCGAGCCCATCAGCGGAGAAAAAGATCCAAATTCTGCACGTGCTGAAGCACATTGAAAACTCCAAAATTGTCCGGGGGCTGGTGAAATATGAAAATATAAGCGAGACGCAAAATGACCACAGCTGCGCAAGGGCTCACTCGAAGAACCCAGACAGGCTGGACGAGTGCAAGCTCTTCTGTGAGGAGAACTGGAACAGCTGCAAGAACCACTACTCTCCAGGGTACTGCCTTGCCAAGCTGTATAGCGGCGGCAACTGCTACTTCTGCTATGTGTGAGGTGGGGTCAGAAGAGTAGCTCCGAAGTGTGAGCACCCCCTTTTTGTGCTTCACTGCTTCGCTGCTTCGCTACTTTGCCGCTTCGCCACTTTGCCGCTTCGCCACTTTGCCGCTTCGCTTTTTTTTTTTTTTTTAGTAAACATACGCGTGTGTTTAATTAGCGTTCCTTCGAAAGGGCACTTGTAATTTTTTTTTTTTTTTTTTTTTTTTCGCCCTGAAAAATAATTTCCCCCCTCCGTGACGTTTCATTTTGACAAACTTAGAGACAACGTAATTAGCTTTGTGCACACTTACGTGCTAGTAAGCGTGAATTGGCTTCCCCCAGGTGGCGATTAGCCCCACTGGAACTTCGCTCCTCTCCGCTTCAACCCTCTCCGCTTCAACCCTCTCCACTTCAGCCCTCTCCGTTTCAGCCCTCTCCGTTTCAGCCCTCTCCGTTTCAGCCCTCTCCGCTTCAGCCCTCTCCGTTTCAGCCCTCTCCGCTTCAGCCCTCTCCGCTTCAGCGGGGGGGGAAGAAGTCCCGTGTGATGAAACGGAAAATGGGTTCATTTTTTGTATCCCTCCGGGGGGTCCCCACGAATGAGTCACCTGGTGTGCCACTTCCCCTGCGAAGGGGAGAGAGCACTCATCGGACAGGTCAAACGAAGTACAGAGCGGCAATTGGGCGCGGACTCCCTCAGCAGGGTGCAAATGAGCAGGTGTGCAAATGTGCATATGTCCGCGTTGCACATTGCAAGGGAGGTGTAAACGGTAGGGGGCATACCGCTTTGTTCTGGTGAAGAGGACACCCTCGATCGGTCCTGCTTTAACATAAAGGTGTACACTATTTTCCCCATTGGGGGGGGGGGCGACAAAGCAGCATTTTTCTTGGCTAATTGGAGCGTCACCGCCGGGCGTTCAACTCGTGAGAGCGCTAGTGCACGGGGAAAAAAAAAAAAAAAAAGTTACAGAGCGTTTCCTTTGGCGAACCGAACTTGAACAGGCAACAGTGCACACGGCGGGGAAAAAAAATAATAGCAACCAAGTGCGAGCGGCAAACTGGAGCAGTAGCAACCAAGTGCGAGCGGCAAACTGGAGCAGTAGCAACCAAGTACGAGCGGCCAAACCGGAACAGTGGCAACCAAGTGCGAGCGGCCAAACTGGAACAGTAGTGCCCCCATACTGCAACCGGACCGGACGAACGAGCCAAGAGGCGCGCACACCCCCTTCGCCCCACGAGCAAGGACACACGCCAGTTATGTTTCATGCAAGTCAAACCAAGTGTGTAACTGGGGAACCAAGCCGCGCATGCATTTCCGTGTATGTGAAGTCTCAACGAATCTAGTTTGAAGGCAGTACGACGAAATGGTGTCTCGCCTTTGCTTCCTTTTGACAATATGTAATGGGGGGGAAAAAAAAAGAAGCAATTAAGCAATTGCACACAGACGAGCGGTGACTTGACCAGCATGAGCGTGTGACCCTCCGCTGCGGTGTTGCGCAAGTATACTCATATATATGTTTTGTTTTGTTTTCCTTCCCCCCTCTCAGGTGTAGCCCTGGGCACGCACGTAACGCGGTGTGCAGGGGATGGGCCGCCTGAGACCCCGGTGGGGGAGAAACCCCACACAGCGAGTCCCCCCCAAGGAGGGGGTCCAGACGCGGGTGCTGGAGGCCCATCGCTGCCAGTCGCTGGACCCGCCTCCCAAGATGCAGACCCGCCTTCCAGTTCGAGTGCGAACGGGATCGCTTCCCCACCCGCAGATGGGGAGACAGCCCTGCCTCCCAGAAGTGCAGAAACAACAGACGCGGCAGACGTAACAAAATCACCATCCAGCGCCACCGAGCCCGAATCCGCAGGCGCAGCATCTACGCAGGCCGAGGACGATGCGGAGCAAGGCATACAGATAACATCAGCCCTGTTGAAACATTTTAATGGGATCAAAATTACGGGTTCGTGTAAGGAACCCTTTAGAGTGTTCCTCTCGCCACATCTATGGATCTATGCGGTACCGCCGGAGAACAAAATACAGCTGAGGCCGAACTTTGGACCCATAACCTCAATAGAATTAGGCAACCTGAGCAACGATTGCAAAAAAGGAGCCAACAACAGCTTTAAGTTAATCGTGCACACCAGCGATGATATTTTGACACTCAAGTGGAAGGTCACTGGGGAAGGGGCAGCTCCAGGTTAGCAGAAAAAGAAAAGAAGCAGTGAGGCGGATAAAACGCAGGGGGTGTAGCTTCCCTTTTTTTACAACGCATGGTTCACTCACAGGGGAAGTGATCACCATCCTGCTGCTCCAGACTTCCCCCCCCATCATGCATGTGCATTTTTCCTCCCTTTATAGGCAACAAAGCAGATGTAAAGAAGTACAAACTCCCTACCCTAGAGAGGCCTTTCACTTCCGTGCAAGTGCATTCAGCCAACGCCAAGTCGAAGATAAT
This sequence comes from Plasmodium vivax, assembly GCF_000002415.2. Taxonomy (NCBI): domain Eukaryota; phylum Apicomplexa; class Aconoidasida; order Haemosporida; family Plasmodiidae; genus Plasmodium; species Plasmodium vivax. The sequence goes on from NC_009909.1 coordinate 607,696, forward strand.
CGAAAGCAAATTTTACGACATTGGCAGCGGCATGCCAGGTGAGTTAGAAAAAAGCAGCTGCTATGATCCTCAGACATTACAAGGAATGAACATACACTCACTCATCCTATAGAAAAATCGCCAAATACACTCAAACCCAAACCCTAAAAACTTAACCCTAGACCTAAACCCTGAACCCTAAACACTAAACCCTAAAATCTGAACCCTGACCCTAAAATCTGAACCCTAAACCTAAACCCTAAACCTAAAACCTAAATCCTAAAACCTGAACCCTAACCCTAAAATCTAAACCCTAACCCTAAAATCTGAACCCTAACCCTAAAATCTGAATCCTAAACCTAAACCCTAAACCTAAAACTTAAATCCTAAAACCTTAACCCTAAAACATTAACCCTAAACCCTAACCCTAAACCACGTGTTCCACTCAGCCCAGTGCAGCGCGATCGCCACGAACTGCTTCCTCAGCGGCAGCCTCGAAATCGAGCACTGCTACCACTGCACCCTGTTGGAGAAGAAGCTGGCCCAAGACAGCGAGTGCTTCAAGTACGTCTCGAGTGAAGCGAAGGAGTTGATCGAGAAAGACACGCCGATTAAAGCTCAAGAAGAAGACGCCAACTCTGCAGACCACAAACTGATCGAGTCCATAGACGTGATACTAAAGGCAGTGTACAAATCAGATAAAGATGAGGAAAAGAAGGAGCTCATCACCCCGGAGGAAGTGGACGAAAATTTGAAGAAAGAGCTAGCCAATTATTGTACCCTACTGAAGGAGGTAGACACAAGTGGCACTCTTAACAACCACCAGATGGCAAACGAAGAGGAAACGTTCAGAAATTTGACTCGACTGTTGCGAATGCATAGCGAAGAAAACGTGGTGACCCTTCAGGACAAACTGAGAAACGCAGCCATATGCATCAAGCACATCGACAAGTGGATTCTTAACAAGAGGGGGTTGACCCTACCGGAAGAAGGGTACCCATCGGAAGGGTACCCCCCAGAAGAGTACCCCCCGGAGGAACTCCTCAAAGAAATCGAGAAGGAAAAAAGCGCTCTGAATGATGAAGCGTTCGCTAAAGATACCAACGGAGTCATCCACCTGGATAAGCCTCCCAACGAAATGAAATTTAAATCCCCCTATTTTAAAAAGAGCAAATACTGTAACAATGAGTACTGTGATAGGTGGAAAGATAAAACGAGTTGCATGTCAAATATAGAAGTGGAAGAGCAAGGGGATTGCGGGCTCTGTTGGATTTTCGCCTCTAAGTTACACTTAGAAACGATCAGGTGCATGAGAGGGTATGGCCACTTCCGCAGCTCCGCTCTGTTTGTGGCCAACTGCTCGAAGAGGAAGCCAGAAGATAGATGCAACGTGGGTTCTAACCCTACAGAGTTTCTTCAAATTGTTAAGGACACGGGATTTTTACCTCTAGAGTCCGATCTCCCCTACAGCTATAGCGACGCGGGGAACTCCTGCCCCAATAAAAGAAACAAGTGGACCAACCTGTGGGGGGATACCAAACTGCTGTATCATAAGAGACCCAATCAGTTTGCACAAACACTCGGGTACGTTTCCTACGAAAGCAGTCGCTTTGAGCACAGCATCGACCTCTTCATAGACATCCTCAAAAGGGAAATTCAAAACAAAGGCTCCGTTATCATTTACATAAAAACCAACAATGTCATCGATTATGACTTTAATGGAAGAGTCGTCCACAGCCTATGTGGCCATAAGGATGCAGATCATGCCGCTAACCTGATCGGTTATGGTAACTACATCAGTGCTGGTGGGGAGAAGAGGTCCTATTGGATTGTGCGAAACAGCTGGGGGTACTACTGGGGAGATGAAGGCAACTTTAAGGTTGACATGTACGGCCCGGAGGGATGCAAACGGAACTTCATCCACACGGCTGTTGTGTTTAAGATAGACCTGGGCATCGTCGAAGTCCCGAAGAAGGACGAGGGGTCCATTTATAGCTACTTCGTTCAGTACGTCCCCAACTTTTTGCACAGCCTTTTCTACGTGAGTTACGGTAAGGGTGCTGATAAGGGAGCGGCGGTGGTGACAGGGCAGGCGGGAGGAGCGGTAGTCACAGGACAGACTGAAACGCCCACTCCGGAGGCCGCTAAAAATGGGGATCAGCCAGGAGCACAGGGTAGCGAGGCAGAAGTCGCGGAGGGTGGCCAGGCAGGAAATGAAGCCCCGGGAGGGTTGCAAGAGAGTGCTGTTTCGTCGCAAACGAGTGAGGTTACGCCGCAATCTAGTATAACTGCTCCGCAAATCGGTGCAGTTGCCCCACAAATCGGTGCAGCTGCCCCACAAATCGATGTAGCCGCCCCACAAATCGATGTAGTCGCCCCACAAACGAGGTCCGTTGACGCCCCCCAAACGAGCTCGGTTGCCGCCCACCCCCCAAACGTGACGCCGCAGAACGTGACGCTTGGGGAGGGCCAGCACGCGGGGGGTGTAGGCTCCCTCATCCCCGCGGACAACTCGGGCGAGAAAAACATCCCAGTCATGCACCTTTTGAAATATGTGAAGGAGACCAAAATGACGAGGGCCTTCGTGACGTACGGCAGTTTGAGCGAAATAGAAGGCTCGCACAGCTGCTCCAGGATCTACGCCAAGGACGAGGAGGGGCACGAGGAGTGCGCGCAATTCTGCCTCAAGAACTGGCCCGCCTGCAGGGGGCACTACTCCCCCGGCTACTGCTTAACTAAGATGTACACGGGGAGCAACTGCCTTTTTTGCAGCGTGTAGCGCGGTTCGGATGTAGTGGCGTATGACGCGGTGGGTGAAGCGGTTGTGGTGGATGAGGTGATTGCGGCGGTTGCGGTGGATGAGGTTGTCTGGGGAGGGCGCTACTACTGGGCCCTCGGGAACATCGGGGGGGTAGCCTTCCCAAGCGCAGCCGCCTCTACGGAGATGGCTCCTGCGCGCCGCTCCATTTTGATGTTACTTTTCGGCTGATGCGGCTGCGTGGGGGCCTCACGTCATTTTCCTTTTTTTTTAACATCCCCCTTTGGGTAAATATACCAACGAGGAGCCACCCCAGTGTGTACTTTTCCGCGCATGCATTACACAGGTTAGAAGTTTTTTTTTTTTTTTTTTCTTTTTTTTTTTTTTTTTTTTTTCCACTTAACAGAACTGCAAAATGAAGAGTTATAAAATTGTGAACGCAGCTGTGTTGTCTTTATTTTTTCCCACTGCGAGGTGATGCTCACATGGGGAAGTGTTTATGTGGGGTGAAAATTACGCCCAGTTGGCTGTAACTCACGCTTGGCATTTTCCAAGCTCATCGACTTAACGGAAGTTAGGGGGTTGGCAGAAGGCTTACCCCGCGTGGTCATTTACACGTGTAAACAGGAATGGAGGCGGTCATGCCAGCATCCCCATGCGGATATCCCCCCCCTGGGTTTATCTTAGCATCTGATTTGTGTGCACATCTGGAATAGATACGTGCCATCTGGTTATTTGTTTCTATAAATTGAAGGAGGGGTGGGGTACCAAATGAACACTGCGGGGGATCCTCAATGGAAAGCTTACATATCACGTAGGGGTTAATTTGTGGATCTTCCTGCATGGGAATTTATTTATTTTATTTTTTATTTTTTTTTTTTTCCAAGTGGGAGTGGCAGAGCCAGCAGAATTAATCTTACGAGTGTGCGTTTTGCTGTAACCTTCATGACATTCCCACTTTTAAAATTCGCGGATGCCCATTTCTGCAAAATTAAAATTGTGAGGTGAACACATTTTGAAGTTATGTTCCTGAACGAGGCAGGAACTTCCCAGGAGGGGTGTTTCTTCTGGGTGTTCTGGCGCAACGGTGAGCTGCATGCAGTTGGGAAAAAAAAAAAAAAAAAAAAAAAAAAATTGTCTAAAAATGGCTGAAAATGGCTAAGAGTTGCTAAAAATGGCTGAAAAAGGCTCAGAAATGACCGAAGGGGCTGATCAAGTGGAACGCGTTGCGCGCAGTGCATGGTTTCACCCACGTGAAAAATCTGGACCAAATGTCAACCCTTGGGGAAGGCTCATTTTCACGGCAAGACAGTTATTTCCAACAGTGGGCTGACATTATACATACATATATATATATATACATATAAGGAACAGAAAAAAAAAAAAAATTGTCGCTTGAGGCAAATTCTTCACCACGTGAACTCTGTGTGTAACAAAACACTCCAGTGTCTACATCATGTTAACTGAAGTTACACCTGTTTCCGTTGGTTGCACGCGCACGATTGGTAGGGGAAACCTTCCTGCTCTTTCACCTTCTCACGCATGTGCTGGCGAGGCTGCAGCATTATGTAACACGTGTCCCCCTTTCATGTGGGCACGGCGGCAAGCGCACAGCTGAGCGGCGATAGCACATGCGTGTAGGAATGCCCGTGTGTACGTGTCCGTCTGGCGCGATTCGCTTCCTGCAACGAGGGCCCCTTGGAGGAAGCACGCACTAGCTGCGTCGATTAAGTTTGCAGCGCTGATTCAATTTGCAGCATCGATTCAATTTGCAGCGTTGATTCAATTTGTTTTGTTTGCAGCGTTAAGTTTGTCTTATCCGTTGCGTAGATTAATTTTGTCTTGTCCGTTGCGTCTATTCAGTTTGCTTTTTCCATTACGTCTGTTCTCTATCGCTTTCGTTTCTTTCCTTTTTAAAAATTACTCCTTTACCGCTTTTTCCCTGACTGACGCCGCGTGACGCTTCGCCCCAACATAAGCCTTTCGCTTTCGCTTCGAGTGACCCGCGCCAGTTAGCCCAAAGAGCCACCACCGCATCCAAAAGAAAAGCGGTAAAGGACAAGTCCGATCGTCACACGGAAAATCTCTACCCCTTCTTCACTCCTGTCTACGATGAAGATAAATCAGGTCGCGCAGTACGTCCTGTTCGCCCTGGTTGCCCATTTGGTGAAGAGAGGTAGGGTTCCTACAGCCCGCAGGCGTTTTTAAGCGGTTCACCACGCGCCCACACACGTGTGTTTACATGTGTGGATGCCTTCAGTGTGCTCCTCCCCCTGCTGGTTGATGCGCGACATCTGCTCTGCGTAACTTGTAGGCCCACTGCTGAACCTAGACCTCCACGCGCGCACCTCAAACTGTGAGTGGGGGCCGCGAATTGGGGGCGGCAAATCCGAACCGAAAACATGTTGCCCTTTCCCCCCTCCCATCACCTCACCCACGCAGTCAAGACCAACATCCTAGTGAACTGCTTCGGCATGCTGCACTGCAAAATATGCCACATAGCCATACGGAACTGCTTCCTATCTGGGACGAGCAACTTGACAAAGTGTTTGCAGTGCGAGGAGAAGTACTATAACATTCAGCCGTGTACCCACCAGACAGGTTCGCGTGGGGTAGAAGCGGCCATTTAGTGAGCATGCCGGCCTACCGCTTAACTCCTCTTTTGGATCACCCCCCAACCACACGCACACCTTTTCGCCTCACCCTTTTAGAAAACTTCCTGAAGACCTCCAGGGACAAGGGAGCCTTCGTGGAGATGAAGGACCATGTAAGGGATTAGCGCTACCAAAAAATTAAGGGAAAAAAGAAGAGCTAAAATTAGGAGTGTCCCATTCGAAGGGCAAACCTGGCCACTCCGCAGCAGCGAAGTGAAGTAATCCGTGTCGCTTCACACCGTTCGTTCTCTTTCCAATAGGACTACCTAACGGATGGCAAGGTAGACGACCTCATTTCCGAAGTCGTAAAGATATCACTGGAGAGGCAGAAAAATGCAGTGCCGGCAGCAGAAGACAGGAACGAAGATTTCCACAAGAAAATCATGCAGCTCTGTTTGTACTCCAATTTTAATGATAACTACGAAAATGCGAAGAAGCACACACAGGCAAGTGTAGAAGAGGTAGAAAGGCACATACATAAAATTATTAACATGTACATGCGGGAGAGTAACAACATGGAGCATATTATTAACTCGCTGAAGAACCCAGCGCTGTGTCTGAAAAATCCTGCAGAGTGGACGAAGGACAGGGCGGGCTACAAGGACAACGATGTGCCTTCGGTAGGCATCATCCCAGAGAGGAAGCTGTTCAAGCCCTACGAGGTGAAGTCCCTCATGAGCTCCCTTTACAGCTACAAGTCGAATTGCAACCGGCAATTCTGCGATAGATTCTCGGACCCCAACGAGTGCGAACACAGCATCCGGGTCCTCAACCAGGGGACATGTGGAAACTGCTGGGCCTTCGCCTCCTCGCAAGTAATCTCCGCCTACAGGTGCAGGAAGGGTCTAGGCTTCGCGGAGCCCTCCGTCAAGTACGTCACGCTCTGCAGAAACAGGCACTCGGATGACTACGAAGAAAACCCCTTAGGCCACTACAACGATAACATTTGTAGAGAAGGGGGACATCTCTCATACTACCTGGATACCGTAGACAAAACGGGGATGCTTCCTACCTCCTACGACGTCCCATATAACGAACCTTTGAGAGGGGCAGACTGTCCTGAGTCCACTGCCAAATGGGCAAACATTTGGGAGAAGGTCAACCCATTAACTAGAATTCTAAATGGGTACCTATACCGAGGGTATTTCAAAATCTCCTTTCATGAGTATGCAAGAAGTGGAAAGACGCAAGAGCTTATTAGCTTAATTAAGGACTACATAATGGACCAGGGGTCCTTGTTCGTTTCCATGGAGGTGAATGAGAAGCTAAGTTTCGACCATGATGGGGAGAAGGTCATGATGAACTGCGAATATAAAGCATCTCCTGACCATGCCTTGACGTTAATAGGATATGGTGATTATATAAAACCTTCTGGAGAGAAAAGCTCCTACTGGTTAATCAGAAACAGCTGGGGCTCTCACTGGGGAGACAAAGGAAACTTTAAAGTTGACATGTATGGTCCTCCCAATTGTAACGGTGCAGTGCTGTGCAATGCCTTCCCTTTATTGCTCCAAATGAATGGGAAGAAAATTACCAAGCCGCTTCCTAAAGACTTAGCCTCTACAGACAACAAGGTCCGCTACGATCACTCAATCTTTAATAGAGACAATAACAGAGCGCAGTCCAGGAGGTACAACCAGAATAGAGAACAGGACCGACCCAATGGCCGGGCAGATAACAACCCCTTTGATAACCCCAAGTATAATGAAATATATGATGACGATGACAGGGACGCGCCAGCTTTTGATCCCTTCAGGGGGGACTACGTCTACCCCCACATGGATAATGCCAACGGCGCGGAGCGCGGCAACGAGGGCATGAATGACAACCGCGGAGGAAAAATCCGCCGAAAGGTGTTCAAGACCTCCCTCGTCGTCACCATCGGGGACACGCAGTTCAAGCGGGACATCTTCATGAAAAGTAGGCCTCCGGGGGGGAGCGGTGGATCCGCGTAGCCGTGTAGCCGTGGAGCACTTCACCGCATGGGCGGCCCGCCTCACCGATTCGTCGCCCTCCACAAGACGCATCGCCACTTCCAACCCGTCACTACTTCCAACCCGTCACCACTTCCAACCCGTCACTACTTCCAACCCGTCACTACTTCCAACCCGTCACTACTTCCAACCCATCACCACTTCCAACCCCCCTGCAGGAAAGGAAGAGTACAAGGAGCAGCACTCCTGCCTGAGGACCTACTCCCTGGATTCCCTGGCAGACGTCTCCTGCAGGAACAACTGCGAGCAGTATATTGACCTGTGCAAGCACTACACGTCCATCGGCAGGTGCCTCATGCGCTTTGCGAACAACTATAAGTGCGTCTACTGTGGAATGTGATGAAGGAGGAAGGGAGGGGTTCTCCCCAACTGGGTGTGGTAGCGCGGTTGGGATGGTGCCAAAATGGGGGGAAAAAAAAAAAAAAAAAAAAAAAGCCACAAAATGATCATTTTGTGCGACGTGGCAAATAATCAGTTCAATTTTGTTTTTCGTTTTTCCGCGTTTCCCCCCATGGTGCTTCCGCGCCACCTTCAGTTCTTTATCCCGCGTGCGAAATATGTAGGCCGCCGATGGCCTTGCGTCAAAAAAGTTTTTCTTTGGCCATCCCCGCGGCACCCATTTTTGCTCCACTGCATACGCGTAACCATTGCCCACATTAGTTTTTGCGCCCGTGATGCTCTTCACACCCACAACTAGCATTAACGCGCGCCGTCGTGGGGCCTCCCCCGGTGCTGTTGTTTAATAGACTCATCGTGCGAACACCGCACACGGTTTTTTTCGCCCACATTTTGATGTAACTTTTATGCTATTCTTATGTTCTTTTTCGTGTGCCCTTTTCGGCTATCTTAAGAGGTGGACGCGATATTTTCATTTCCACTGAGGTTGCCTCGTCGCGATCCGCGCGAACAGGCGTACCACGCACATGGGCGTAATTGTCCAGCAGCATGCCTTTTTCCGGGGGGTTGAAAAAAAAAATGGCAAAAAAAAAAAACACACGTTCGCCCTTTGCGCCTTTGTGGGGTTATTCATCCGCTTCGTAAAATTTTCACTCAATGGGTTTAACGAATGGGAAAAAAAGTGAAGCAGAAAGTGAAGCGCTTTCTTATGCAGGCCGTTATCTTTAGTGAAGCAGACGTGCGGCATTTTTCCCCTTTTTCTGCTTTTTTTTGGCCATCCCTTTCGAAGCCACGACACGCGTGTAGGGCGCGATTTTCCTTCCCCTGATTTTTCCGCGCGGGAAAAATTGCCCAGGAAAATGATCACACTGTTGCGGCCGTTTGGGGAGGCTCCCGAAATGTTCGAAGCATCTTCCTTTGCCGTTGCCACCGCTACCACTGCGCTTCTTTAACTTCAAATGTGCCGCGCGCCTCCTCGAATTTGAAAAAATTCTTCCTCGCACGATGTAAGCATGTTCGCATGTGCGCATGTGTGCTTACCGATGTAACGTCGTGCAGCACGCCCCTTCTCGCAAGGGCAGTCACGTACTCCTCGAGCGACCAACTGATGCGGGGATCATAACACATAGGGGCTGGCACCCCATTTTGTCACATTTGAATGCGGCCCTTTTTTTTTTCCCTTTTATCTCCCTCTTCGTTTGTTAAAACAGTTTGAGCCGCTTCCCCTGGTGAGGTATCCCAAGGGGAGTTTTAAATCTGCGCTACGGCTAATCCCGGCAGAAGTAGAGAAGCTTACCGACGCCCCTTCCCCCCTGTTGTAGAGCAGTAAATCGAAGAGGGCTAATGGACACCGCCAAGGGTTATCTACCCACATACATGTGCATCTCTCCTCACTTGTGCAAAACAGAAGAGGTTGGCCAACCCACTTGAGGGGCAAAATGTTCCACCTGCTAAGGGGAAACCGCGCGCCCAAATTTCGGAGCGCCCTCATTAAGAAGATGCCCTATGGTTCAACCCCCAAGGGGGAAAGTCCCCAACCGAATGCAAGTGCAAATGCAAATACTAATGCAAATACTAATGCAAATACTAATGCAAATACTAATGCAAATACTAATGCAAATACTAATGCAAATACTATTGCAAATACAGGCGAGCAAATCATCCACCTCACCAGCGACGCAATGAACAAAATGAAACAAATAAATTTGAAATACAAAAACTCCAAAGCGTTGAAGGTGTCCGTAGAAGCTGGGGGGTGCTCAGGCTTCCAGTATTCCTTTGCCCTAATCGATAAAAAAAACATACAGGAGAAGGACCTCGTCGTTTATAATAGAGAGTGCCTCGTGGTGATTGACAAAGGAGCGGCGGAAATGCTAAGGAACTCCAAAATAGACTACACCAACAGTCTCATTGCGAAGAAGTTCGTCCTCGAGAATATTCAGAACCTCTCCTCCAAGTGTTCCTGTGGCAACTCCTTTGACGTCAAGCTTTTTTAAGTGGCAAGCGGGGGGGGCGTAAAAACGAAGGTCACGTGAGAAGGTCTCCGTGAGAAGGTCCCTGTGGGGGCCAGGACGGGGTGATTGCCGCATCCCAGGTGAAGACAGCGCGAAGGGAAGTGACCCTCTCGTCGTTTCTGCTCAACCGTTTAATGTGTCAAATGTTCCAATGAAGGAAATGCAATGAGAGGAAATGTGCCCTGCCCATTATACACCTGCGCGAGGATTTTTTTTGTGAAGAAGTAGGCAGTGTGAATTGGGCAGTGATCGACAAACAGAGAAAGACAAATGACGCAGCCGGGGGGACTCCCCCACGCAGACTGGCCGCGCCTAATGGCTTGTTTGCAGCGAGGCGCCACCTCGAACGTCAAACAAAAGCAGAGGCAGTCGGATGCTCATCTCTCATATGCGCACAAAAAAAAGAAAAAAAAGGGAGATAGAGAGAAAGCGAAATAGAGGGGGCCGCTGCGGGGAATCTTCCTCCACAGCTTCGAACCATCTAGACGGATGTATACAATCGGGTGAGTAGCCGCAAAAAATGGCAAACGGGGTGGCACAAAGGGCGCTGGCCAGCGGTACATCAACGGAATTGGTCAGCGGCGCATCGAGGGAATTGGCCAGCGGTACATCAACGGAATTGGTCAGCGGCGCATCAACGGAATTGACCATCGGACAAGGCAATCCACTCCGCGTGTGTGATGGCGGCGGAACGGCGCGGCCTCTCTCGCTCTCCTCGGGGTGCTACAAGTTGACGTTGCTCATTCGGTTGTTGAAGTCGTAAATTTTGCGCTTAATTTTGTCCATGTCTAAGGGGGGGGAAAAGGATAGCATGTTGGCAGGATAGCAGATTGGCATGTTGGCATGTTGGCATGTTGGCATGTTGGCAGGTTGGCAGGTTGGCGGTTGGCATGTTGGCAGTTGGCATGTTGGCGGTTGGCATGTTGGCGGTTGGCATGTTGGCAGTTGGCATGTTGGCAGTTGGCAGTTGGCATATCATCGGGGCAACTGCTCAACTGAGTAGCCGGTCTGCGCGGAGTGACGGCGCCCCGGTTACCTTCGTAGGCGTAGGAAAGGACGTTGGACGCGGAGTCGGAGAGAAGCGAGTATTTGTCATCTGCATCGGGGGTGTGTGGGGGGAGCAAAATGGGTGCGGTTCGCAGTTGGGGGGGAGGCGAGCTGCGATGTTGCCATTCCCGCGCGTGCTCAAGTGGGTCAAACGGGTGGAGCGGTGTGAGCGGTGTGAGCGGTGTGATCAGTTCGATCAGTTCGATCAGTTCGATCCGCTCCCACCGATCACGCCGCTCAAACGGATCGCACCGCTCATGCCGCTCCCGCCGCTCCGCCCTACCGGTCAGGGTGGCCCGCGCGGGGGATATGTCCGAGTTGCAGAAGAGGTAGGGGTAGCGGCCGCAGAGGCCGCGGGGGTCGGGGGCGAGCAGGGGCGAGGAGGTCGCCTTGGAGTACTTAAACTTCAGCTGCGTCTTTTTGGCGGCCCCGAATTTGTCCGCAACCGCTCTTCCCCTTTTGACGCGCGCATTGAGGAGGAGTAACTGAAAGGGGGTCTCCACACGCGCGAGCATCTGCCTGTTGACCACGCGCACGAATTTATATAAACTGTCGATGCATCTGTACACCTTTACGAGGCGCTCCTGATATTTGAGGCAATGCAATTTGAGGAGAAAGTTGAGCAGCCATTTTCTATTGCAGAAGGTGACGAAGCGATCCAAACTGTGGGTGAAAATTTCTATCTTCGTCAAGTGTCTGTAGTGAAAGAGACAGGGGTAAGCCTCGTTCATTCGCAGGAGGTGCATGACGTTGGACTGCTCCTTGCTGGAGAGCAGCACTTCCAAACTGTTCGTCGCGTAGAGGAGCCTGCTCCTATTGTTATGTTGGTACGTCTTCAGCACGAAGAGGAAGAACCAGTCTTGCACTTTCCTCTGCATGAGTTTGTTCAGAACGAAGGAAAAGACCCCGCAGTGCCTCAAAACGGGGGTGCTCGCCTGCACGACGTTTCCCACGTGTGGGCCCCTCAATAGGAAGAAGTACTTCAGCAAGTGCTCCTTCATCTTCATCTTATAGAAACACTCCGCCCTGTGGATCCCCTTTTCCAGAGTGGCCTTATCCAAGTGCTGACAAAGCTCATTATTTGCGTACATTAAATTGTCGCAGGCGATTTTGTTCTTCCGCTCCATTTGGTGAAAAAAAAACTTCTGTAGCTGTAAAAAGGCGTAGTACTTCTGCCGTTGGACCATCCTCGAAATGACTCGAACGACGCGAAAGACATTCTTCTCGACGGAGACCTTCTTGCCAATTCGGTTGTCCCGCAAGCGAATGTACCCGAGGAACACTCGCCGAAGGTACACCCTAAACATGGTGAAGACAAAATTGGTCACGTAGTCGTAGTGGAACTTCAGCTTGGAAAAGAAACACCCCTTTATCCTCCGCTCGTAGTTTACCAAAATGCTATTTACCCTAGTGAGTGAATAAGAAACGGCGCTCTTCCTCCTACTTAGGGTCCTATTTTTCTGTGCAAACAGCTGGAGGTAGCTGCTCATCCTTCTTTTGTATAAATTGGACAAGACGTGAAAGAGAAGGAGCACACTTTGCCGGTCTACAATTTCTTGGTAGCTACTTTTTTCCTTCACCAGCAAATTGAATAGCAAATCGTTGGTCTTCACTTGGTAGGAAACAAAATTCGTTTCGTAGCTTCTTATCATTAGAACGTTAAAATAACTTTGCACTTTTTTTCGCAAGTAGAATTGTAGCCTGTCTGCCAACTTTTTCAGTGCCCTTTCTCGTTGCTTGCTTCCTTCTTCAACTCCCTTCTCGTAATCACATTTGGTCTTCAACTCGATGAAGGCGCGCCTCAAAACGTGCCGCCTGCACACCCTATCGACTATCTGCAGCAGGTGCATCAAATAGAGGAGGTAAACCCGTTTGTACTTCTCCACCATGTAGGAGTGAACCGATTCTATGGTCAGATACTCCCTGCCTCTGGCTGGGTTCGCTCTACAAGTGGGTTCTACTTTGCTGCTAGGTTCTACTTTGCCGCTAATCTGTTTGAATACTTCCATGTTGCTCGCCCGGAATAGCAAAGTAACATTCTTTTCGCAGTGGTCCTTCTTTTTAAAAATGTACATCAATTTGAACAGGTACCTGTCCTTCTTCTTCTTGCTCCTCTTAACTATGCTCACGTTTAGAATGTTGCCATATGGGATGCACGTGATTATGTTTTGCTCGTTGCGCTTAATCAGCAGGTAGTTGCAGGCCAAAGTGATCACCATGGGGATGTACTTCCGGAACATGAGCCCCACGTTCATCTCCACTTGGTACTCGTCTTCTTCCCGCATCAAATTTTTTACCTCGTCATTTATGTGTTCGTAGCAACTTTTGTGTAACACCAGTTTGGTCAAATCTGCCCCTCGCAGGGCTTCGTCGCAGAGGAAGTTTCCGGGCGCGTCTCCGACCCGCCGCTCGAAGGGGTTCGCCCCGGGGGTGCCCCCCCCACGGTCAACGCCACTACCGCTGCTTGGGGCGACTGCACTGGATGCACCCTCGTCCATCCTCTCGTTCACCCTGTATGTGTAAATTTCTTCAAAAAAAAACTTGTCCATTTTAAACTCTTCAATGTCCCTCACCAGAATGTCGTTGCTCGAGAAGGCCTGCTGCTCATCCTCCCCCATCGCTATACTGCTACATTCGTATGTAACATCGAAGCTGTTTAGCGCGTCCTCGTCATTACTCGGGAGGTTCACTCGCTCGCGACTGGGGCCCTCCCCAGGAACGCCATCGGTGTTAACCCCCCTGTGATCATCTCCACAACGCGGTGCGTACTTCTCATTGCGCCACTTACCCGGGGGGGCCCCGCTCTCCCCATCGCCAGCCGCCATACCACCCGTCATGCCGCCTACCCCCTCGCGGCACCGTGGAATCACTCCATCGCAGCGGCTGACTTCACTTTCTCCATTTCGCAAGTCCCTCCAGATGGAAGAGTTTGCCAGCATGTTAACCGAACTGTTGCTGTTAATTCTACGCCCGAGGTGCGTGGGAAACAATTCTTCTGCTCTCTCAGGGTGGCGTGCCCCCCGATTTTCCTCGGCATTTGAGCGGGATTTGCTCGTGAAAGGGTTGCCGCGGGTGGAGCGGTTAGATGGGGTGAAGCAGTTAGAGCTGTTGAAGCGGGTGAAGCAGTTAGAGCCATCAGCGCGGTCAACGCAGTCGCTACTATCGCTGGCGCTACTGCCCCCCCTGCTAGCTTCCCTTTTATTGCCCATTTTTCCACCGCACCGATTGCCCTTGCTGCAAATTGAAACGACACCCCGTGCGGTAGGGCCCCCCCCCTGGCGACACTTTTTTTGCTCATCACTGCGACCCGAGGGGGTAGCACATGCGGTGCAGCGGCAGTTGTGGGGCTGAGCGGGATCCCTGCCCATCACACCAGCGATCTGGCCGCTCGCTCCGCAAAAAGCGACAATTCCGCCGCTTTCTCTGCCTTCTTCACTTTCTTCATTTTCTCCACCTTCTCCACTTCCAACCCTGGCGACGCACACTGCGCGCGCCCTACTCTTCGCGCCCAAAACTGTGGAGGAATTCACACCGCCACCACTCGCCTGGGCAAAAGGGGCAATTTCCACTTCTAGTGCACTGCGGGTAATTTCGCACCTCTTTTTTTTTTTCTCCCCCTTCACTTTCTTTTTCTCTCCCCTTTTTACTTCCTCTATCCTCCGAAAGGGCAAATTTCCCGGGGAACCGCGCACACGCAACTGCCCATTTTTATCCCCCCCCAAAGAATTAATCACCACGCGACCACCGCTCGCATCATCGTAACGCTGCCTCTCCTGCGCCCTCGATGACAGAAACGAATTATGTACGCTGAACAATGTGCCAATGGAACCCTCGAATGGGTTATTTAATTCTTTGATATGTTCCGCGTTGGTGGGTACCTCCAAACTGCTCTTCTCAATGTGATGTTCGCCCGCCGCTCCGTTTTTACCGCTCGCCCGAATACCCCTGTTGTCCCCCCGTTCGCTACTTCCACTTGGTGAATTTTTAACAGATGAAGAATTGCCATGCTGCTTATTTGTCGAGGGTGTTTCCCGCGCCACATCGACATGTGGTTCATCGGCGAAGGATGGTGATGCAACGCGGGGTGCCCCCTCCTCAGTGACGTCTTCTTTTTCACAACTAAAGGGGTTAGCAGTCCCGTGGGGGAAATTTTGGAGTAATTGGGGATGACCCACCATGGGACTGCTTCGGCCTACCCCTTCTTCCAACCCATGTGTGTAGACACTTTTGCAATTTACACCTGGTGGGTACTTCTCCCTGGTTCCTCCGTTACCTTCACTGGTAAAGTGGAATGTTCCTCCGTTCACCTCGTTGTAGTCACCGTGGGGTGGTGGTCCCCCCATATGTGTTTGCTGGATTTCCGCTTTGCCCATCGCTTCAAAGTGACTACCGCGTGTAACCTCTATCCCTTCGTGTGGTGCGTATGAGGGGGTCCCATTGGGGTTTCCCCTTACGAACAATTTTTTCTCCTTATTCTTCTCCCCATGCGGACGTGGCACATGGGGGGATCCATTACTCCCACGAATGGGCCCCAAACGGGTTGCACCTTTTACAAGGCATATTTCTTCCGCCCCAGCTTCGCAAAAGGTACCATCTGGATGGCTGTAGTGCCTCTCCCTGCTGATTCGCCTCCCCCATGGTGGCCTTTTTTTTAAAAAGAGCTTCAGCTCTTCATTCGATAGTGTGCACATCTGGTCAGTATGGTCATTTTTCTGATGCGTTGAATTTACAGGGAAAGCAACCTTATCAGGATAAACTACATTTTCACGTTTCACCAAATTTGCAACTACACTTTTGATGTGCTCAAGTTTGGAGGATAAACATTTTGACTTGGGCTGGTAACCCAGTGTGTGCATTTGAACAACTTCTTTTTTTTTCCCCTCACTATTGGTTCGTAGCACCTGTGTGACTTCTTTCCTGTTTGGGCATTTCACCTCAACTGCAACTTCTTCCTTTTCAGTGCCTTGATTGATCTTGTCCTGATATACCCTCGCATCTGTGCGGCCAAACGCCTCTTCACTCCCCCGGAATGCAGATGATCTGATTTGAGGAACTCCCCGGTTCTTTCCCCCTCGGGTTAAGACTCCTATATCATCAGCGTTGTACATATATAGCAAGTTCCAATTATCCGTAGTCATGTTTTTTTTTTTTTTTTTTATTTGGGGGTTGGATGGGGAGAAAAAAAGCAAAAGTAAATTCGCCTAACGGTGGAATGCCAATCTGTTGAGAGATGCCAGGTCATACGTGATAACTTCTAACGCGCTGCATGCGTGTGTGTATACGTGTACTGCCTCTCCTCACACACACATGTGTGTGTAGGTATGCCAAAAAAGAAAAAAAGAACTGCTTTACGAATCGAGAGAAAACGGAGCAACCCGCGTGAGCTTCAAAAAATAAGCGAAGTGTACAAAATGGGCATGCAAAAGTGGGTAAACAACTATGTGTTGTAAGAAGCGCCACTTGGCCTAAAAAAGGGGGGGAAAACGGGCCAAGTTGTTGACAGACAAATGGTGGAGTGGCAGTGAAGGCAGCTTCTTTCTGCTTTATCACATGTGTCCTTTTTTGCCCCTTCAAAATTTAAGGAAAAATACGGCCAAGTGTGAACCGCGCTTTGTTTCAAAACGGTGGTGCTGTTTGCTTCGCCTGACGGTGTGACACGTGCTCGGTTTAGTGAAAGGGGGTCTCTACAGGGGCGGGACCTGCCTGCCCCATTCGTTTTCTTCTCCGTCAGCTTCCTCTTCCCCCTCGCAAAAGCATCAGCAAAGTGCTCTCAAAATGGTGCAAGCACACTAGAGTGTTCAAAATTGAGTGCGCAAATTCGAGCGCGCAAGTTTGGTCCCCCCAGTGGGTCTACGCTTTCGTTACATATAAGCACATACATATGAGTGATGCTTTGTAACCCGCTGGGGTTAAATCGGTTGGATTAACTTCTCTACTCTACTACGGTTGTAAAAAAAAAAACACTTTCTGGGGGTAAAAAAATGCTACACGCATATATGTTCGCCTCAATAGCAAATGGCTTGTCCCTGCAGGGTTACACCAATATGCGTGGGCACGCACTGTCGCTCCAGGCTAGTGGTACGGCGAGTGTCCAGTTTTCAAAAGGCTACAATATTTGGCGCGGCGGGTTGCGCAAAAATGGATGCAGGCGCATATAGGGCACTTAGACACGAAACGAAGCGCTCATGCTTACGTTTGCCAAAAAACACGATACGCGAAAAATAATTGTCGAGCTGTGCTCGTTCCAAAGGGGGGAAACGGAAAAGCGCGGGAAAAATTGTCTTCATGTATGCATATGCATGTGTATGTATGTATGTGTTTATGTTTCCATTTGTGTACACATACGTAAGCACATCGCCGCATTACACACTTTTTTTGCGAAATGAAATCTGATAACAAAAATGGCGCGCAGTATGTGCTTAACGCGGAAAAAAAAAAAAAAAAAAAAAATATACCCCTGTAGGTATGTGTACACGTTGTGCGTGAGCATCTCCCGTTAAAGTTTTTTTTTTTTTTTTTTTTTTTTTTTGGCACCTTTTTCTTTGCTTTCCCCCTTTTATATTGCCCATTCGGGATGTAACCCTGATTTTACGACTTTGTTTTGTGTCACTCTGTCCCTTTTGCGCCATTTAATTTGTTTTCCTCAGCATGTACAAGCCATCACCCACAACGTACGGCATGCTAGCGAAATTGCAAAAATGATAAATAAAAAAAAAAAAAAAAAAAAAGTCATACAAAAAGGTGAAATAATTATGATCTGTTCATAATATTTTTGCATGTCTTTATTTTTTTCCCGTCCCTTATATATTGCCCGTTCAGGTAAAAACGACCTGCTTTGCAGAATTAAATGAGTCCCCCTGTGGCTACTACTCGATAGCGTTACAACGTTAATGCATTTGCCAAGAACAATGTTGTGAAGAAAAGGTCTGCCCCTTTTTTAGCTGTCGAATGAATGTAGAAAGGATTTTTACGCAAGGGGGGTTGGCGGAAGGGAACGCAAATTTCGGTTTCGAAGAAGGCTACAAGAAGGGAAAATAAAAAAAAAAATAGTATACCGCTGACAAAACCGTGATCAAATAAAACTCGCAGTTGTGTGTAAACCGGGGGTGAGTGTTCCTTTCGCCTTCTTTTTTACAATTCTCGAACGGTTAGGAAATGATGGGGAATACGTTTACAAACTGGCATGCGCAAAATGGACAACACTGGGCTGCGCCATTTTCAACCCTTTCGTGCAGCGCTACACAGTGTGTATTCCCCAGACGAAAGGAACAAGTTGACCTCGAAGCACAAAAGAGAAATTTAAATTTGCAAATTGGGGGGACACGCAACTTGGAGAGGTGAAACAAGCACTCATATGTGTACATCAACATATGCATAAGCATGTGTGTGGGGATTGTCCCTCCTGAACAGCACGTTGGCGAAGTTTCACAAGGTTGTCTCTCCCCTGAGATGCTTTATTCGGTTATTTTGTGGGTATCCCATATTTTGCCATTTGCTGCGGTTTCCGATGTACTGGCTAACCCCCCCTGCGCATATGCGTAGTAGCAAAATTGCAAACATGGCAAAGAAGTTTCAGCTTGAGATATTTAATGAGTGCCATTTGGGTGTAGGAGAGTTGATCGTGGTAGGTACATGCCAATCCGTTTGGGGAGAAATAATTCCACATCACCTCAATCGAAGGTCAGCCATTAAGGGAGGAAACGAAGAATTTACCACTCCGCATCTTTTTTTTTTTCCACAATTTTAATATAGATTATGTCATCCTTTTTTTTTTTTTTTTAATTATAAATTATTGCTGCACGTGGGGATTTTTTTTTTTAACGCGAATTGTGGTTTCACACTTTTTAACGAGGGGAGATGCACATGGATTATTCCGCACAAAATATATTATGTGCATGTGAAGAGGGGGAGGGAAAAAGAACTGTTCTTCCTTCAGTGGAGTGAGCATATGATTTCTGTTCGTCTACGGAGGGGTGGTGGATGCCGTGAAGGGGAACGTCCTCCCCTGTTACGTCTCACATATGGGCATACATTCATACGCATACACATACACATGCATGCGAACTTGCACCCCCCCAGGGAGGCGTGTCCGATGTGCATCTCATTTGCGTACCTTTGGTAGTTACAGCACAGGTGAGAATACTCCTTCGAGGGAGGCGAAAAAGAAAGAAGGGGTGCCCCAATGCTAATGTGTAATGGTTTTTTTTTCACGTGAATCACAGAAATTTGTTTGCGGAGAAATGTGTAAAGGGAAGAGGCTTGGGTGATCGAAAAAGCCAAAACGAGCCGTAAAAATTGTATTTTTTTTTTTTTTTTTTTTTATCACCCACGTTCAGAAATGCAGCATTGGCTATGTTGAAAATATTCGAAGAGTTTTTTTTTTTTTTTCTTTTTTTGGCAAATTTCCCTCACCCTGAACATTTCCAATTGTTTTGCCACTTTTACACTTTCGCGGAGTTCTAACCATTTTGTGATGCTTACAATTACAATTACAACAATTTAGATCGATCAGTGTGAGCGTGAAATATTTTTTTTTTTTTTTTTTTTTTCGAACTCGCTTTGTGTGCAGAACAGATTGTGATCACACGTTTGGCTGTTTCTGTGCATATTTTTTTTGCTCGCAGCTTTGCCCCCCATTTCGCAGCATGAAGGTGGCCTACTTTTTGTCCGTTCTGGACTTGCTCATTATTTTCAGCTTATACTTCGATGGGAGGCGTAGCGCCTTCGCGGGCATTGCTGCCTGTATAAGACATGGCCGCATTTTGGGTGAAGGGGGGGAGCAGAGCGGCGGTGCGAGCGGTGGATCAAGCGGTGGTTCAAGCGGTGATTCAAGCGGCGGTTTAAGCGGCGGTTCAAGTGGCGGTCCCAGCCCCCCCGCGGGGAGCAGCGGCAGTGGGGGAAGCGACCCAGCGAACTCAGCGACGGGCCCGCAGAATAGCACTCCAGGTGGGGAAAAATGACGCGGCAGCGAAGCGGTGTCGAAACAGACAGGCAGGGAACACAACCAGACGGCACCCGCAAAAGAGCGAATGCCGCGTGAGCCACTTCAACATGTGGAACCCCAAAATGTAAACCCCCTCTTTTTTTTCCCCCATTTGGCAGGTAGCGGAGGCCAAACGGGTGACCACAGTGCAGAGGCAGAAAATGGAGATTACAACGAGCAGGGTGACGATCACGGGGACGATCACGGGGACGATCACGGGGACGATCACGGGGACGATCACGGGGACGATCACGGGGACGATCACGGGGACGATCACGGGGACGATCACGGGGACGAGCAGGACGGTGAAGATTACGACGATGCAGAGGATGATGATTTGTACGAATTGAGCGAAGTTGACGAAAATGCAAACTTATGTTTGGACAACAATGGGGGATGTGGAGATGATAAAATTTGTGAAAATTTAGGGAAGGGGATAGTGAAGTGCTTGTGTAAACCGGGGTATAAATTGGTTGGCACCGAATGTGTGGAGTCATCCAAATCGTCTTCCTTAAATTCGTTTTTTTGTTGGTTTCTGCTGGTGATTATTGTTTTGGCTTCCATAAATTAGTTTTTCTGCGGCACGGCCGTAGGTGTGTAGGGAGTAGGGAGGCGTGGGGAGACGTTGTGGTGGTTTTTCTCCCCGTTACGACCGTACGATTAGCGATCAGAATGCTTGGGATTTATTTTCCCTCTTTAACGCGTCACTGGGGGGGTCTCCCTCCTCGTGCGCGGCGAGTTTAACTTATCCGCCATGTTGTGGGACCGGTTCGTTGTCAGGGAGGGGCAACTGGGAAGTGGGGAAATGGGAAATGGGGAAATAAAAAAATGAGAAAATAGGAAAATGTTACCTCCCCTCCGCGTATATTAAACGAATTTTTAAGCAATTTTTTTTGCAGTTTTTTTGCAATATTTTTGCACATTTTTAAGAGATTTTTTTTAACACTTTTAAGCGATTTTTTTTCGCGTTTTTTCCAATTAACTTCGCGACGTTTGAAAGGCCGACGCATTGTTTTAAAAAATTTGGTGCACAACGCAACGGAAGTTTGGCACCTTAGTTACTGCGTTGCGCGGCGAAAAAAAAGAAAAAAAAAAGAGGAAAAGGAAAGGGAAAAAAGGAGCAATTTTCGACCTCCTACAATGTTCCGATTTTTTTTTTTTTTTTTTTTTTTTTTTTTTTTTTTTGGCGTAAAATGGGAGAACCAGGTGTGCACAAGCAATCCCACCGCGGGGAAGGGGTCAGATTTGTTCTACCCGTTCGATCAGCGGCAGTGTGGGGGGATTAGCAGCAGTGTGGAACGATTAGCGGCGGTGTGGAACAGTTCTGCACAGTGTGCGCGTGAAAAAAGGGTCCTTTTCCATCTTTAGGTGTGTTAAAAAAAATAGCACATCTTATCTCTTTTTTTTTTTTTTTTTTTTTTTTTTGTGAAAATAGCTAGGATAAAAAAATAGCGGAAAAAAACAGCGAAAAAAAAACAGCGAAAAAAAAACAGCAAAAAAAACAGAAAAAAAAACAGAAAAAAAAACAGAAAAAAAAACAGAAAAAAAAACAGAAAAAAAAACAGCAACAAAATTGCAACAACGTCCGGAAACTCTTGCAACGACACATTGCGAACAAATTAGAACACGCTAGAGCAAGTGCAGTCGCGCCGGAACTAGGAGAGCGTGAAGGAACGCGACGCGAACCCTTGGGGGACTGAGGTTGCGGTTGCAGTTGCGGTTGCTAAGTTGGCACCTTCAGTTGCCGCGTTAAGTCTCCTCTTTAATTTGCCACGCTAAGTCGCCTCTTCAATTTTCCGCTCAACCCGCCGCTTAGTTCGCCCCTTCCCCCCTTATGATGATTTATACAGCACGATGGCCATCGCACGCGTCGTGTTAGCTATCCACCTCTTCCTCCTCTGCAGTTACCACTCGGGACGTCCCCTCGAGGTCTCCCTCTGGGGACAGGGAAACGCTCACCTGGGGACACAGACCAGCAGGCTGTTGAGGGAAAGCGGCAGGAACGGCCAGGCAAACCGGGTAAATCAGGCAGACCAAGCAGACCAGGTCGCATCGCCTCCCATCTCGGGCAAAGAAAGGAGAAGGGGAATTGGAATGACCAGCAATCTGCAGCTGCTAAGTGGGGAAGATGAAAAGGATTCCACATCTGAGGAAGCCCCTAATTTGGAAGGGAAGGACAATGCAGATGCTGGAAAAGATGGAGAAAAAGAACCAAGTGAAAAGCAAAGTGGAGATGTCGATCCTACCGTGACAGATGCAGAGCGAGCTAAAGACGAAAACGCCTCAGTGTCTGAGGAAGAGCAAATGAAAACGCTAGACAGTGGGGAGGATCACACGGATGATGGTAATGCAGATGGAGGGCAAGGAGGAGGTGACGGCAATGATGAGAACCAAAAAGGGGACGGAAAGGAAAAAGAAGGTGGAGAAGAAAAAAAGGAAGATGGTAAAGACGACCATGAGAAAGGAGAAAAGGGATCTGAGGGCGAATCGGGGGAAAAGGACGAAGCCGCGCCCAAAGGAGACGCCGCCGAGAAAGACAAAAAATTGGAAAGCAAAACGGCAGATGCGAAAGTGTCCGAACACAAGGCAGACGATGCCAATCCGGGAGGGAACAAAGATTCTCCAGAGGGAGAGAGCCCAAAGGAAGGCAACCCTGATGACCCAAGCCAGAAGAATCCGGAGGCTGCCGGTGACGACGACAGCAGACTTCACTTAGGTAAGATTTACCTTTTTTGATGAGAGGCAAAATATGATGTGGACATGTTTGAGAGGGTTTAGACGGTTCCCCCAGAAGGAGGAGTGGCGGAGGGAAAAAATACGGGTGCATACAAATGAGGCCCTTCCCCCGTTTAGCCCTCTTCCATTTCATGTGTGTGCATCCCCCCGCACGGGAGGAGCGAACCATTGTGATGACTGCTCCACGTGGTAATGCAGCACTGTGATGACTGCTCCACATGGCCGCGAAAAATGTGATGACTGCTCCACGTGGCCGCGAAAAATGTGATGACTGCTCCACGTGGCCGCGAAAAATGTGATGACGGCTCCACATGGCCGCGAAACGTTTTCCCCCTTCCCCCTCCATGCAGACAACCTGGACGACAAGGTCCCCCACTACAGCGCCCTGAGGAACAACCGAGTGGAGAAAGGAGTAACGGACACCATGGTGCTGAACGACATAATAGGAGAAAATGCAAAGTCCTGCTCCGTAGACAATGGGGGGTGCGCAGACGACCAAATATGCATCCGGATTGATAACATCGGAATTAAGTGCATCTGTAAGGAGGGTCACTTATTTGGGGACAAGTGCATTTTGACCAAGTCGTCTGCCCTCGGCTCGTTTTTCTCTGCCGGTTTGTTCGCCCTACTGGCTTTGCTCTGGCTGTGTTGATTTGGGGTCAGCGGCACTACGCAGGGGTTCCTCGCACAAGGTGAAGAGATCGACGGGGCCTTTTGCGCGTGTTCGTTAGGGTGTCCCGTTAACTGCCCCGTTGGCTTCCTCACTGACTACCCCTTTTTCTACTCATTTTTTTTTCCTCCCTTCGCTAAGATGCCCTACACGCAGGCGAATTTTACTAGAATTTAATATATTTTTTTTTTTTTCTTTTCATGCTCGCCCGAATGATGCATCATCCCGTGTGGTGACTTTTCCCTCCCGATGGCGCGCAGGGGGTTGCAAAGCGGGGCCACCCAAAAGAAGACAGAGCGGTGGCCTCGCTGTGCAACGTAAGGTGTGCTGTTTACACGACCATGGGACGGTTTAAATGCTTACGTTGATACACAAAAGGAGATGCAAACTTGACCCTGTTAGGTAAATTCAACTACGTAAAAAAAAAAAAAAAAATCGGTGCACTTCGCTGTTACGACATCGTTGGGGGGGGAAGTAACTCGAGGGGGTTTTCCCTGAACGCCTCTCCCCTGGTTTCCCCCAATTGGGAAAGCTGCTGCATGGCTAGCCACCCAGCCACATTGGGGCCACACTGCAGAGAGACACCTCAACGCGTGGCTCAGTCTCGCTCCCCAGATAGCCGCTCCACATTCTTGGCCAAGTAGTCGGCATACCCAGTATACGTCGCGGGAGTTAACTCCAACAGCTGGTCCACGACATCCTGGGGGAGGAAGGCACATTTTGTTTTAATAAATTCTTGCATAATTTTCTGGTCGATAACTTTCCCCCTAGTGAATTGCTTAAGCTCCTCATACGCATCTACATAGTTGTGCCGCTTCATCACAATCTGAATGGGTTCTGCTAAAGTGGACCAGTTTTGGTTAAGTTCCTCCTCTAGGTTCCTCCTGTCAATATCAATTTTGTTAAGTCCCTTTAGCACCGATTTGTAGGCGATGAGGCAATAGGCAAGGGAGCTTCCAATATTGCGCAACACAGTAGAGTCCGAGAGATCCCTCTGCAACCTGCTGGTAGGCAATTTAGAGCTAAACAGTTTGAAGAAAGCATTGGCGATGTGTAAGTTCCCCTCTGCATTTTCAAAGTCAATTGGGTTGACCTTATGTGGCATGGTGCTGCTCCCAACTTCCTTCTCCTTCACCTTGAGCTTTAGTAAATTATTAGAAATGTATAACCAGATATCTACGCAGAGGTCAATCAGAGTACCGTTTGCTCTAGCCAGACCATCACACAGCTCGCATATGTAATCATGGTCTTGTATCTGCGTGCAATATATGCTGTATGTTAAGTTGAAATGCTTTTTTAAAAATAATCCAATGGTATTCACCCAGTCGGTGTCTTTGCTGGCCACTTTATGCGCATTGAAATTCCCCACAGCTCCGTTAAACTTTGCACATACCTTCACTCTTCTAATGACCCCCACATGGTGGTGTATCCTCGCGTAGAAATTAGCCATTTCTTTTCCGAATGTGGTGGAAGATGCAGGTTGGCCATGTGTCCTTGAGAGTAGCGGCACATGGGAGTACTCCACAGCTAGGTCCTTCAGCTTGAGCATTATTTTTTCCAAGCAGGGGATTACTACATCGTTTAGGCATGCCTTCAGACAGGTGGCATAAGCTACATTGTTAATATCTTCACTTGTGCAGAGGTAGTGTACGTATTCTTTTATCTTTAGGAGGTCTTCCCTTTTTGAGTTTTTCAATTTTTCCTTCACAAAATATTCTACTGCCTTTACATCGTGGTTGGTTTCCTCCTCTATCGCTTTCACTCTTGCAATGTCGCTGTCCGTTATGTTTGTGGCGATCTGGTTCAGCACCTCCACCGAGTGGTCGGTCACCTTTTCGAAGAAGAGCTCCTCCTCGTTGAGGAAGAGAAGCCACCGCACCTCGACGATGATCCGGTGCTTTATCAACGCGTGCTCGGAGAAGAACGCCGACAGTTCGCCGCACGCCTTTTTGTACCGCCCGTCGATGGGCGAGATGTTCTTCAGGTGCTCCATCGGGGGGGTGGCGGCGAGATGGGGGCGAGTAGAGGTGATATGGGAGCGAGTTAGCGGTGAGATGGCACCGAGTTAGAGGTTTACTTGCGGGCATCTGCTCAGGCAAACGAGCCCACTGGACAGCGGCCAGGCCTCTACCTACCGCTGTGGCCGCAAACGAGGGGAAGCGCTCTCTACAGAGGTGTACACCATCATCCCAAATGGGGAAGCAAACGGGACATCTCACACGGGGTTGAAACAAAAAAAAAAAAATAATAAAATAAAATAAAACCAAAACAGCTATTACTGCTCCCCGCAGTAATGTAGGCGGGTGGTTCAAGCAGGCTACTACCTCAGCATGCAGTGGAAGGGGGACATTCCCAAAGTGCGCATGCTATACCGCAAAATGGAAAGCATTTCAAAAGAAAAAAAAATTTCCTTTCGGGGGTAGGCGGCCAAGTTGCTAACGAGTAAGTCGCTCCGTGAATATTTAAAAAAAAAAAAAAATAAAATAATACGCTAAGTCAGGTAAAATTGCAAATTTTTTATTAAAAAAAAAGGAGGTCATGTTTCCCCCGTTACTGTCCCTTTTGCTACTTAGCAGAGTGGGGCGAAGAAATATTTCCCCCGTTTGGTGCCCCTGAATAATTGGGGGAGGCGTACCACAAGTGCTTTCCCTATGAACTGTTTTGCTCCTCGCAGCCGTACAGAAGAGAGGGAGACATACCCCCGCGCGAGAGGCCACCCTTTAGAATGTCGAGTGACTGAAACGCACGCGCGTCCGGCATATGCAAAGGGGTGGAGGCAACCCGCATGAGTGGACGGAGCAGCTCGTATGACTCACCACCCCACAGTTAAGAAGCCCCAATAGAAGTCCCCCTCTTCCCTTTTTTTTTTTAACAAGCACCATGGCCTTCTTCTGCCCCAACTGCCACAACATCGTCCTTGTGCACGTCGAAAATGGCGTGTACTTTTACTGCAAAACGTGTAACTTTAAGTACAAAATAAGGAACAAAATTTTTAACAAGTTCGATTGCAAAGAGTATAATAAGACCATCCCCCTGGACGCCGTGGACGTGAACAACAAAAATATGTCGAAGACGCAGGGTAGGCGGCGGGGAGAGCAGCCAGCGAGAGGAGCGATCGAGAGGAGCGAGCGGCTCACCGTTCAGAGCAGCGATTGGGCCCACCGTTCAGATCGTTCGTTTCTCCATTGGGCTCCTCTCGCGATCATCGCGAATGATATACTGTGCTCACGTGTGTACCCCCTTTTGTTTCCACTTCTTTTTACCCACTTCTCCCCCCCCCGCAGCCGTCTGCCCCAAGTGCACGCACGACGAGGCGTACTTCTACAGCCTGCAGATCCGGTCGGCGGACGAGCCCAGCACGCTCTTCTACATCTGCGTAAAGTGCAACCACCACTGGAAGGAGTGACCCTGGCACGCGGCGGAGCGCGGCGGAGGTCGGACGGACCGCTCGTTTGCAGCCCCGCTTTATCGCCCAAAGGGGGAACTGAATTTATTTTTTTTTGTTTTTTTGTTTTTTTTTCCCCCCCACAAATTATTCCACGTTTGTATCTGTAAGGAAGGAAAGCAAAAGGGTGTCCCTCAAAATTGCATTCTTAACCGTTTCATCGTTGGGAATAATTTCTCCAACTGTAAAAGGTAGCTGAAAGGATCCTTTTTTTTTGCCGCTTCTTTTAAAAGGTGGCTTCACCGTTTTGATGATTCCTTTGGGGAGGGTCATACAACGAAGTGGCCATCCATGAGAAGCTGTTCCACACATGTGATGGTTGTGAGAAGTGCATACGCAGGAGGTGTTAGCGCTTTGGGACGAGGCCAAAGAAAAAGCGCCAACTGTGCACTAAGCGGCCGCTTAATTGGCCCCCCCATTAGGCGCTCAACCGTAATTCAATATGTGCACATCGAACGAAAGGCTGCTTTTCAGGGGAGTTTTCCTCTTAACCTACATGTGCGCCATAACGTGATGGTGCGAATTGGGGATGGTACCGTGGGAACGAAAAAAAATAACACCATTGATTAGCGGCAGGATGTGCGGGGGCCTGTACCAACGTTGCCGCGAATCAGTTTCGTTGGGGCATTTTTTTCCACTAACCCCCACCCCGGGCATATACCCTCCGCGGGTCTTTCAATGGGGGGTCTTCTCAATTTGACCAAACCGTTTTTGCAGCTTTGCAGCGCGTTCGAAGGCTGGAGACGCGGGAAGTGGCCGTGGAGACATCGTGCGTTTGCGTACCGGCGTGCCTGTGTACCTCCAAACGTGCATCCAAAGCACATGAGCATACCAGCATCTCATGCGCGTACTTTAAATCACGGGAAAAAAAAAAAAAAAACAGCAGCACGATGCGTCCCCGCAGCGTAAAGGCATGCTAACTAATCATTTTATATTTTTTTTTATCCCTTTAATGAAATAAAGGGGGAAATTTCTCCGCGCTACGTTCGTTTTGCTTTCTTCCTTCGTATGCTTTTCTGTAGATGGCACTTTGAATTACATCACGTGAAAGTTGGCCTCTACTTTGTTTTATTTTATTTTATTCTATTTCATTTTGTCTTATTTTTTTTTTATTTTTTTCCCATCTTCCCCCCTCCTCGCGTTTCATATGAAGGGCAAAATAACAACATGGCATGGAGAAGGCGGAAAAAGAAAATACTGGGGGGGTTTTTTCTTAAAAATGATGCGCCATCGAAATGCTATAAGGGGGAACCCCCCTCACTTGCGGCTTTGTGCTATCATTTATGGGGATGGATTTAAAAAGCATGCAGAAGGGAAGAGGGGCAAGCGATAAAGGGGAAAAAACATTTGAAAGAAAAAAAGAAGCATTTTTTTTTTTTGGGGGGGGGGGGGGTTAATACTGAACGAGTCGATTTATCCCCGCTGGGCATGCGCGCGTAGTATAATATATACTGATAGTATACATGCTGATTTGCAAAATGGTAAAGCGATTTACTTACATGTACGGCGTGACGCAGTTAGCCCGGCCGCGAGCGCGAGGAGGAATACAGCCATCCCACGTAATCAATCGTGCGCTGATTAATTACATATGCGTTGCCATGGCGGTTAAAAAAGGGGGGCAGTGCTGGGGCATTCTCCTTTCTGTTCGGTTGCCCAAGCGAAACGTAATAATATGCATAACATTATGTACATACGTAAACGTAACATATGCGCGTGACTATGCACGTAATATACATGCATACAATAGATATATGCGCGACGTATCATCACGCTGGCGTTGGTATTATAACGCGCGCACCACCTGGGGCAGCAGGAGAAATCGGCGAAACCATGCGCATTTTAAATGCGCGAGGCCAGGGGGAGCAAAAAAAATCCGCAAATTATACGCGCAGTACATACGCGCAGCATAATGCATAGCTTTGCGTGCCGCGCTCCCGCAGGATGACTGATTTAACTTCGCGATTGACTGCCCTTCTTACGTTTGCATTTTTTTATAATTTTGGAAATTTGCAAAATATTTGTAAAAGCGGAAAAAACGCAAAAAAAAGTGAAAAACGCGAAAAAAGCGAAAAAAAGAGAAAAACGCGAAAAACGCGAAAAAACGTATGACCATCTTTTTAAAAAAAAAAAAACAAAGCCATTAAAAAAAGGCGCTCTCCGTACAGAGAGAGAGAAAGCACGTACGTATGTAGCGCTACGTAGCAAACCGCGCGTAAGAACCCTTCGTAGGTACGTGGGCGCGTTTTAATACGTAGGTAATGCATATATATGTACATTTGTACTCGTTTGTATTTTTTTTTTTTTTATATTCGTTTTAAGCAGGCGTAGGCACTTGAGCGCAGGTTTGGCGGCCACCGCGTATGCATATAATATATATATATATATATATACATACCATACATGCGTACAACGTGCATATGGCCAAATGCCCGTAGGCGAGGTGTCGGTATCCCCCCACAGTTGCGTTCTGCACAACCGGGTGCCGCGGCGTAACGTGGCGTGAGCGTGCCCCGTATGCACCTTTGCAGGGATGCGCACCCGTTTCCGCGTTCAGCAGCGGTGACGGCATAAGTTACATATGTGCATTTGCCCCCCTCCACATTTGCGCGCGCTTACAACGGGGGTCGTTCGGCACATACCCTGCCCGTGTTGTGTAGGATAAATCGCTTTTACGTTGCTGCATCCGTATGTATATTTTCATCCGTATACCTCGTGGATGTGCCTTCTTCTCGATCCCTGGCGCGATCACTAGGCTATACATTTTGATGAGAAAAAAAAAAAAAAAAAAAAAGAGATCTGCGTGGCGTCCCCCCAACCACCACGTCAGGGGAAACTCCACCACAAGGAGTACTACCCCAACCCACCCCCAGTTTGTGCACCAATTTATGTTAACACGTTTCCTTTTCTTCTTCCCTTTTATTGTGACTCATAAGTATACACTACGTATTTCTATTTTTATCGCATCAAAATTAGTGTGCTTATTAGAAGATAACACCCCTGGTGCGTTGTGGTAGTACCCCTTAGCGTTTTACCTTTTTTTTTTTTCCCCTCCCATTGTTTGTTTCTAACCGTTAGTTTCCCCTGCATGTGTACCATATGCGCAGCTAACAAGTTCGAGCTGCGAAATAATTTAAAAAGATAACCTCACACGTGTCTGTTACTGTGTTGCTTCGTTGCTTCGTCACTGCGTTACCGCGTTACCGCGTTACCGCGCTTCGCTTCTGTGTGTTTGTACGCCCTGTGTGCGCAGGCCCCGAGGCCACATATGATGTATGCCCGGAGGCAATGTTTTATGTGTGCACGTGGTGTGGCGTGTAAAGTAGTGCTCCCGTGCTATGACTAGAGCGGTTCTGTCGCCTGGCAGGTGCGTTATTTTTCCGCTTCGTCTTCGCGAAAGATTTCACGTCGTCCCCCTGTTTACTCCTTCCGCGTAGTCGTCCTCTCCTTCCGCCGTCCACTCCTTCTTCCGTTCCGCCGCTTATTTTTTTTTTTTACACCCCGCGACGCATTCACCTAAAATGTTGAGGACCGGAGAGCACCAGACAGGAGAGAACAAAAAGAAGGGGACAAGCGGCACCGCGCGACCTTGGAAGCTTTGTTTTTGTGTTTAATTGGAGCAGTTTGCTTTGTTTCTTGCGCTCGTCATTCATGCACGGGGGGAGGAGGTCCTGCGTGCATCAGGGAGTCGTGCCGCACGAGCGCACGAGCGTACGGGGGCAGTGTGCGCATAAACACACACATGTGTAAATAGCCATACGTGTAGACGTACATACGCACACCCGTATATACATAAATTTGTATTTCATTTTTGCGCCTTTGTTTATGTACCCACAATTACGGGTGGGGGGAGCGTCCCAAAGTCACCGCATGGAGGAAGCACCTGCCATCTGCTTCCATTCCACGACGCTCTCCCTTTCCCCCGCTGAGCGGAGTTTGTACATATCGATTTGTTGATAATTAAATTTTTTTTTTAACATCCCGCCCTTTGGCAGTTCCCCTGCTGTGTAATATTTTTCCCCCACATTTTTGTTCCCATTTGGCGCTCCATTTGGCGCACCATTTGAGGCCCCATTTGCCGCATCATTTTTGCCGTGCACCGCTTCCCCATGCCCCTGCCTTTCTGCCGACGCGCTCCCCCTAGGGTGCCTCAAAAAGAAATAGTGCACACGGGAGCGTGGACCGTTTCCGTCACCACATTTGACGCTGTTTAAATGGTAAAAAAATATAAAAAAAAAAAATGACAGAAGGAGAGAAAGGAAGCGTAGACGTGGACCCTTGCAAGGAAGACCCACATGACTACTACCAAAAGGAAAATGAGAAAAACCAATTGGACAAGTACCTAATAAAAATGGGAGACCTTACTAGGAGGAGTAGCCTTCCTGAGGACAGAGATTTGTACAGAGCAAAATATGATGTGATCACTACAGATTCTATTTCCACGACGACGGAGGAAGTTTCCTGTCTTTGCCCCCTCGAGGGGAAGGGCGACGATAAGGACACGATGCGTTTTTCGGAGGAGGGAGAGTACGGGGGTGCTTCCCTCGACCTGACGCTGGATGATCAGCAGTCCACCAAAGTTGACAACGGGGGGAGTAGCGGCAGCAGCGGTAGCAGCAGTGGGAGGAGTTCCGGGGGGAGAAGCGCCGGCACGAGGAGTGTCCATGTGAGAAGTGGCCATGTGAGAAACGGCGATGTGAGACGCGGCAGCGTGAGTAGCCTCGGCAAAACCGTTTGGGCCATGGGAAGTGCCGCGGCGAGTGCGCGCAAAATGGACGCGCCGAAATTTTGTGACGATAAGGATTTGTACCCGGTTGATTGCGGCAAACTGGGAAGACATAGCGAATCATTTTTAATTAACAAAAGTGAAATGAGCAAAGGGAAGGAGGACCCATGCGAGAGTTTATCCTCAGTTAAGACCCCCTCGAGTGGCAGCACTACCCACCAGGCGAATGGCAGGCTGCACGACTATGCAAGCGTGCTAAGTGGAAAGGAACACGAAAGCAGTAATTACAGTCTGAGGCAGAATACGCATATGACCGAATTGTCAAATGAAAGCACCCCTTCGTTCCGCCCACATGGCGGCTACCCTCCCTTCGTCGCCAATCAAGTGAACCATATGAGCAGTAGGAATAGTGCCCCCCATATGTTTAATGGGATTAATATAGGTACTACAGTCGGAGGGCAGAAAAACCCCGGAGCAGACGGGAATTATACGAGGATGGTCCTTCGAGGACATCCCAGCCTTATCAATTGTGTGCATAAGAGTGGAAATAAAAATAGCCTAAACGCTTTGCATTTGAAGAATGGCGGCCGGTGTACCCATGGGGTGGGTCAGGAAGGCAGGGGGGGAAGTCCCCCTCTGGGGAGTAACGTCAAACTGATAAGAGGAGCAGCCGATCTGGAAAGGTTCGTCGGAAATGTGGGTGGTGGGAGAAGCGTCAACGGGGTGAGAAACCAGGAAGTGGCTCGAAATGGGGAAGTTTTAAGAAACCAAGAAATGGCTCGAAGTGGGGAAGTTATGAGAAATGCCAACAGCTGGAGAGGCAGCAAGGGGGGCGCGCACAGCTTGGCTTTCAGCGGAGCAAGCAACAATATGCGCAACATCAGTCGCACGGAAAATTTGAAGAGCCTAAGCAGCCAGAACAGCGGCATGTACCACCTGAGTGTGAGGATGAATAAGCTGAGGAGTAACACAGCTGTGTTGAGTGACCCGCGGGAGGCTCCCCCCATGTTGGCGGTACAAGCAGTGCCACCAGTGCAGACAGCAATGCCACCGGTGCAGACGACAGTGCCACCGGTGCAAACGACAATGCCCCCGGTGCAGACAGCAATGCCACTGTTGCATGGTACACAACACCCCATGCATGCAGCTCATCCGCTACACGTAGCGGCGCACCCGATACACACAGCAGCGACGGGCACCCCCAAGAATGCCATGCACCTGTTGGAAGGGAACCCAAATTACAGCCCCAAAGTTGAGGATAAAAAGAAACTAACTACTGTCAGTGGGGGCGACGTGAAAGTGCCAACGATGACGCATCCGCATGTGAAGAGCAGCGTGGAGAGCGCGAACATGAGATTTAATTCGAGCAGGTTTCTCAGTAGAAGCTGCTTTGGTGGTGGCCATACGGTGGTGGATTCGTTTAGGGAGGGTCCCCAGCGCGTGGGCAGAAGTCTCAGCTTCATGGGCGTGAGTCTCGACAGGGACGTGGGTCCGCCCTTCCAAGGGGTGGTGGGGGGTCCCAGTGGCGGCCGCCTCCCAGGCAGCGCGCTGCCGATTCGGGGTGACACCAGGAGGGGCAGCTTTAGTGGGGGCGTCGGCGTAAACGTGAGCGTACCGTTTGGGGGACCACTTACTGGACCGCTTAGCGGACCGCTTGGCGGCCCGGGTAGGGACTTCCCCGTGCACACCTGCAAAGGGGTGATGAAGAACCCAATCGATAGCAGCTCTGTCAATGGCGGCAATTGCGGCAATTGCGGCAATTGCGGCGGTTACGGCGGCTGCGGCAGTTGCGGCGGCTGCGGGATGGCCATCCTGAAAAACCTGCAGAGCAGACAGAGAGGCCTAACCGGGCCGTATAAAAAAATAAATGAAGAGCAGTGCAAGGTGCTAAAGACGGTGGCACAGCGGAGACACTTGCTTGGCTACAAACAAATGAGCAACTGGATGAGTGCGTTTGAGAGTAAATGTCGAGGGAAGAATGATAAGAGGAGACCATCCGCAACGTCCTCCCTGAGGAGTGGCATACCCAAGCCGAACGATAAGATGAGCAAGGAAAAGGAAGCGCAGCTACTTGACGTAATGGTGAAGGAAGCGAGTAAAACCATTGGTGGAAAAAAAAGAAGAGCCCTGTCCACCAAATTTGAAATAAAAACGTTCCTTCTTAACACAGTGAAGGCCATCGGAATTGTGCAAACCAAGTGGAAGCTCAAAGACTTCGGGATGCATTTCTGGTTTCACATTAAATGCATTGAAAAGGAAAGGGACCTCAATTTTTATGTAAAATTTTTTGATGCCCTGTTTCAAATAATGACTGGAAAAGGAATTTACTTTCAACCCAACGATTTGAATTTCCTGGTGAATCTTTTTAAGGAGTTTCGCATTTACGATTGTAAAAATATTTTGAGGACAAGCTTAAGAGCACTGAACAGGTACGCCAGGAGGAACTCCAAAGATTTTTCTATCCTGGACAATGACGAGGACATCCTGGATGTGAACAGGGCGCTGTTGCTCGGAGGGGCGTCGCCAACGGTAGCGGAAGAGGCAGCCAACACCGCAGTGGAAGGCGAAGCGGCCGGGGCGGGCACAGCCATTCGCCCCCCCCCGAGCGGCGGCAACTTTTTCGATTTCCTGTTTGGCTCTCTCAAGGATAACCACGACGCGCTGCAGAAGGTGGGGCAGGAGAAATTGTACCTCTCCAATGTGTTTGCCAATTTTAACGAGCTGAACTATGGCGAGCTGTTCCATTTGTTTCTGAGGAGGAGTGGGAGGTGAAAAAGGAGGGAGAAGTGGAAGAAGCAGGAGAAGTGAAGGAAGAGGGAGATGGATATGCGAACGATGCGAACGATGCGAACGATGCGAACGATGCGAACGAAGCGAACGAAGCGAACGAAGCGGGGGAGTGCCCATTTGCGCGATGAACCCGCTTAGCCAGTATAGCTGTGCCGCCCTTTCTTTCCCCACATCATTTCCGCACATGTGTGCCTTTTTTTGTCTTTTCAAAACTGTCAACTTTGAGTGCCCCTTCACGAGGTGAAGCGCGCCGAAGCACGCGTGTATGTTTCTCCATTCGAGAGCATGCCCTCGTGCGCGCCATTGTTTTGTTTGCCCGCGAGCACCGCACGTTGCGCACCGCTCGTCGGGGGTTAGTCGCTCTCTGTCAGTAGCTGCCACATGCGATCCACCCTGTGCAATCTTCGAATGCGTGCGCATGTGCTGTGTTATTTAGTAAAAACTTTTTTTTTTTTTTTTTAAATGTACAGCAACGCAGTGAGCGAACAATTAAAAAAGAACACCTTTTGTTTGTCCAAGAGGGAGCCGCTCCCCAAAAAGGGAAAAAAAAAGAAAAAATTCATATGCACATGTGTATATGTGTAGATGACAGCACTTTACACGCGAAGCCGAAAGGAGCTGAGCGCCCACTTGAGCTAGTCCAGCTGAGCGCTGGCACTCAGCGGGGGACACACGAAATGATGGTCTTCACCCCTTGGCGGTAGAAGCTGTGCATGTAGCTCTCGGGGTGATGAGGTCGCCGTCCCTTCTCCTCCGCTGCCACCCCCTGCTGTGGGCACCCCACGTGGGAAACGTCGTTGCAGAGAAAGACGAGGGGATCATTCTGCTCGGTGTAGACCGAAATTTCGTAACTCCGCTGGTGGGCGACTTGGTGAGGCGGAACATCGTAGCATGGCATTCTCCTAACACCTCTAACGTGGGAAATTAGGTGATTGCCCAGCCTCTTCGCGTAGTGCCGAGTTATTTCCCGATGGAGAGTCTCCCGGTCCGAGTGGGTCGCCCGCGCAAAGGTTAGCCTTATCAAATCGGCGTGCCACTTGTCTAGTTTATGCAAGTCGGTTGCTACTCTCCCTTTGTGGACCCTCTCCCGGTAACTTGAGATGACGATGAAAAGATGTTCCCTCTCCCGCGGCATGAAGGTACCCACCCTTTTAAAAAAATGCGCATCAACGTCGAAGAGGTTAATTTTGTATTTGCACAAGTCGGTGGGGGTGCATCTGTAGGGGGGGTTTTTTTGTCCCCCGGGGGGTCCCTCATTTGGGGGTTCCCACCAATTGGGGTATAGAACCCACTTGGGGAACTTGACGCAGATCGGTTTGTCTGTGTAAGACCGGATTGTGAAAATGGCTAGCTCGAGCAAATCCGCCTTGTGCCCCTCCCCATTTGGTTCACCCCCGTTTTGAGGGCAATCCAGCACCAACTCAACCACCTCGTAGGTGCCACCCAACGACGCGCAGTCGAACGAAGAAAATTCTGAAAGACGCAAGGAGAGTAGGCCCTCCCCCGTTGTGGGCGCCCTACCGTAGGAATGCTTAACTGCGGGCTTCACAAAGAATTGGTAGTTGAAGAAGTTTAGGAAGCTACTCACTATCAGTTGGTCCCTGGACATGTTCGCATTTTTCAGGCACCTCTTTATGCTCTCCTCCGGGGGAATGGCAAAGTGAAAGGCATTCAAACTGGCAAAGAGGGCCGTTCTTCTGCTAATTATTTCTTGGAGGTTGCCCCTTAAAGGGGGTTTCACCCTATCGTTAATGCACAGATGGTAAATCTCTCTTGGGGGTCTTCTAATCAGAAGGAGATTTTTCATTTTTTGCATTACTTGCCTAGACTTTTCAAATTCTACGATGCCTCCCCCAAGGACGATTGTGACGCTTCGGACAGGCACTTGAAAATCGGTGAGGAAGTGCCTCCCCTTCATGGTGTGGTAAAGGCGGTTCACCTTTTTGTTGTTAAAATGGACATCCTCTTGGAGACTCAAAAAGGTATTTTCAAATAAAACGGCTTGAGCTTCTTCAGTGGTGCCCATGGAGTGAGCGATCCCTTGGTGAACAATATCATCACCCTGCATGGGTTTTCCTCCCCTGCCTTGGTGACCATTCCCCTCCGCAAAAATTAAGTACGCCAGATACAGCGTCGAAACGAAGGTGACATACTCGTAGTACCTGAAGTCATCGATGGAGAGTCGATCAAAGCGTATGGGACCATCAAGGATAAATTCGTCTAGGTCAATCACAAGGCTGCTCGTTTTTACCCTTTTGCTGAGGTAGCTTTTGCCCACATTTCTAATCCCGCATATGATGTGTACGTTGAGACGGTTCACTTGGTTGATGAGGTGAAGTATATCAGCGTCGTTTCCGTGGAGAAGCTCCTCGTAGTGGTATTCTCTCCAATAGTTCGGATCCCGTGGGAGGGCCCCCCTTCCGTGGGTGGGAGTTCTATCACATGCTTCTCCACAGGTATCCTTGAGGGGGGGGTTCTCCCTAGGGGGGACTAACATGCTTCGTTCCCTTTTTTGGCGCCCCCCCCATTTTGATTGGTCGTTTGCACTGATGGGGGATCCTTCACATGTAGTACCTCCACGTATTCGACTCTCATGCGAATCGGTTATTTTTGACTCCCCCCCTTTCACATCTTCATCACATTTATCTCTACCCCTTTCAGCGAAGGTCATTTCCCCGATGGGTGCGTCCACCCCGTCCGCCTCCTCACAAGGGTGCCTCATCTCCAGGTGCGAGCTCGAATCTGTGGAGTCGTCTCCGCTGGATGGGGGATCCTCAGCCTGGCCATGCGTAAATTTCGTTTCGTCACCTCTACTTCCTTTTGAGGTAGTCCAGTGGTCCATACTGTCGTGGAGTTTTTTCCCTAATTCTGCCCCTCCCATTTTCATAGCCACATTGTTGGCTCCCCTTTGTTGAAGATTATGTATGCACTTAACTTGGTTCCCACGTGGAGGATTTTCCACCTTGGTAGATCCATGAGGGGGGTTGCTCCTGGGTGAGGAGCGATCGTTTGAGGGAGGCTCTTCTGAGGGAGACCCACCACCGCCGCTCATCAAACTGTACCCACACAGCTTGGCAAAACTACAAAAGCTGAGCCCCCCACAAGTTGCGTAACGCACGTTTAACCCTAAGTGCCCATGGGCGTAATCGAAAAAGTGAGGGAAGCTCTTTTCTACCTCTCCATTGTTATCAATCAGGACGTTTCCCCCGAGGAGGGACAAAATGGCGACCATGAAAATGATCCGATGGTCCCTCTGAGTGTCTACATAAAGGTACACCTCCCCTCTGTCGTTCGTTACATATTTGGAGTTGTTTCCTAGTAGGGCACCAGTTGGTGAAGCTGCCTCAGAAGGAGCCTCCCCTGGGGGGAGCTCCCCTTTTTTGGACATCCTATAGAAGAGGCAGTTCTCTACTGGGTGGGTCATGCGGTCGATATACACACTATTCCTATCACAAGAAATGAAGAGGACGTTTTGAAAAAATAGCTTCAATATGATTACCGCGTTGTAAACACGTACGGACTCCTTCACGTTCTGGTTTCGGACGTTTTTTATTCTAAAGGAAAAGCATTCCGTTGGGTGCACTAGGAGGTAGTAACAGAAGAGGACACTCAGGGAGAAGAAGTCATCGGAGAAGCTTTCGACATCTACCACCACGTTGAGGAGCATCCTACTTGAAAGGGGCATCACCTTCAGATGCACATTTTGGAAGACCTCCCACTTGGCTCGCTTGACTGCACCCACTGGGTTTTTCTCTCCCCCTTTGGAAGCAACCCCCAGGGGAAGAAGCCGCCTTAGGAACTCTTGCCTGATGCTCATCCTTTTCGAGGTGAGCAGATACACTTTTTTGCTCCTTCTGGGGCTTCCCCCCTCTTCGACGTATATGTCAACCCCGAGGAGGAGCAGCACATTCAGGAGGGCGTAGTTGGGGATGTTCGCCTGGCGCCTCACCGCCTTGATTCTGCGCAAGCGGGGGGAGCTCAAGTGGTGAGCGTAGCGCGGGTCGTGAGATCCGCGCGGGATGGGTTCGCTTTCTTCGCCTTGTCCGCTTTGTCTGCTCCCCCCGGCGCCCCCAACAGGGTACAGGTCGACGCCGTCCAGACGGAGCCCCACGTCGATGGCGCAGTTCTCCCCCCGGATGAGGCAGCCAATGATGAAGTAGATGAGCAGCCCCAAATCGTTTTGCACTTCACACGAAGGTGCGCTGTTAGCGGCGCAGATGGGGGGGTTGATTAACCGAGAGAGCTCCAAGTCCTCTTCCTCTCCGTTTACATCTACGGGGAGCCTCACCGGGCTGTTCAAAGCTTCCCCCTCTTCGCGGCCCCGTTTGGTGATGCCCCCTTTTTTGCCACCCGTGGGGGGCACCCCCCTCAGCACACAAATGAACCGCTTAACCCTGGTAACAACGCTTTTGCGGAGGGCCACTTTGCTGCGCCCCCTCCCATAGGAGGGGTACCTGCCTCCCTTTTTGAGAACGTAGCAGAAGTTTTTCATTCTGACCTGCACCCCCCATAACTTCATCACGCGGATGGTCAAATCGATGAACGATTTTGATGTAGTGCTGAATTGGTGCGTGGTGCGTTCAACTCGTTGGGTAGGATGAGAAGCCGTTTCGTTGGGCTTTGCCGGGAGGGAGAAATTCGCAGTGTGGTGGAGGGGTTTGGACGATAGGGTGCCTACACAGCAGGATACACACCCATTTGGACGGGGGTCAATTCTTCTCTGCGCCGCTCTACCCCTAGGGGTTCCCCCTCTCCCGTCGCGTCGACTTGCGGTGCCACCTCTGCCAACCCTCTTGAAGCTCAAGGCGAGGCGCGTGTCCGTCTCGGAGAATGCAGACAGCAGGAGCATCGCCGAGACGAACTGGCTCGAGTGGTAATTGTCAATTCGAACGTACTCCGTGCAGAAGAGTCTCCCCTCAAGGTTGGCTCCCTCCTTCACGCTGATGCAAATGGGCAGGTAATTTTCCTTTTTCGTGTACTCTATATTTACACACTTGAACGTTTGCCGTAGGACCTGCACGAGGGGGCCGATAATTCGAGTCGTTTCCATTTGTTTGCTTCCTTTCAGTAGAACCCATTTTAGAACCCGTTTTTTTCTCCTCTTCGCCTTCAAATTTTGCTTGCAGATGTAGAGGCAAAGAAGGGGCAAAATGAAGCGGCACACCGTCCCGCAGTTGTACACATTGAGGGTGATTCCCCTTCGGTAAGTAAACCGTTTGAATAGGAAAGCACTCCGTTGGATGTTCCCCCTTATGTGTAGGACGTTTCCCCCCGGTGAGAGGTCCTCCGGATGAGTAGCAACCCCTTGCCTCGTCAGACGGATGTCAAAATTGATTTCTTTTAAAATTTTTACGAACACTACGACGTCAAGGCATGCCGTTACGTTCCCGATGGAGGTGTTCTCTCTGCTCATGCAGCTGACGTAAATCATTCGAATGGCTTCCGATTTGTTTCCCACATGTTCGATGTGCACGAAGGATTCCCATGTGTGTGTGGGTTCAGTCCCCTTCCGTGAGAAGTGCATACTCCTCGGGGGGAAGCACACCATGGGGCAGAGAACCCTACAAACGACGCTTAGCGGTATGCTGATCACCACATCGGGGTGCACCTCTCCTATTCCTGTGAGGTGAACTAAACAAATTTTGTCCCTCTCCGATGGATGGGCCTTCCTAAGGTGGTGCATAATCTCATGTGTGTGGTAGTCCAAATAGTTTTTGCTTAACTTATATTTCGTTTTATATTTCATCATAATTTCTTTCACATCGATGAGGGAGATGAGGTCCACTGCATGCACCTCGTAGAGAATCCTCAGCTCGTAGTAAATGCCGTAACAGAGAAACATTTGCTCATTTGTGAAGACGCCGTTTAGGGGGTTCCCTCTCGCACTTTTTATTGCATTTCCAATGGTAGTTCCGAACCTGAACATGTTCATAATTTTCTTGTTCCTTCTTCCTCTCCTACTTATGTCGCAACTATTTTTCAACAATTTGTGGAGAAAACATTTTATCCTTTTTTTAAACTGGGTCAAGTTGGAGCTTTTTATGTTGGTGAACAGCTTGGGGTCATTCAGGATGGCTAGTTTTAGCACCTGGGCGAAGATCCCCTTGCAGTCTCCCTCCCTCAGCGAGGTTAGGAGGCCCCCGCGGATGAGCGTTACGGTATTGGAGCAAGGTGGATCGTCTTCGTCGGCGTGAACCGCTTCATCATAACGATCAGCTTTAACCGCCGCTCCTCCCAGCGCTGCAACGAGGGCGCGCCCGCTGGCCGGAAACAGGTGCACCTTCAGCCCTGCAGGGTGAGGAGTGCAGACAAGGTTAACATAAAGGGGGGGTCTACGTTGTCGTAAATTTCACTCGCGAAGAAGGTGCTTTTAATTTTCACTCACAAGAAGGTGCTTTCAATTCTCCCTCGCGAAGGTGAACCCGTTCAGACAGCCTCCAACGTACCTCTGCACAGAACCCCGCGCAGGTGGTAAACGCTTTCCAGCATGTGCTCACTGGCAAAGCAGATCACCTGTGCTTCTCTCAAATTGGTGTCTCTACCAAAGAGCTCATTTAACTGCTGAGCAACCTCCACCTTGTCATCCCACTTTTTTACATTCGAAATGATTACTAGGACGTTTTTAATTTGTTGTGAAAAAAGGTGGGGGGTAAAGATAGCTTTTCCCCCGAGGGACTGCTCGAACTTTTCAAACAGTTGTTGCAGCTCTTCTGGGTCAGTGCCTCCAGGGAGGTGCGTCGTCCCCTGCTTGGCTTCGCAAAGAACCATCTGGTGTGCGGCTTTACCTTCAGTTTGGTTACGACTTCTCCCTTTCTTCCCATCCTGATTAGCACTCCGCTCGCTGGAGGAGTGGGTATATTTCTCACCGAGGTGGTCCCCATCGTCGCTAGAGGGGAAGACCAACGGGTGGCTCCATTTCGTCTCGTCTACATGTTTGCCCTTTTGTAACTTTCCCTGTAGAGTGCAGCGACCCCCTTCGGGGGATAAACTCCCTTTTGAATGATCCCTGGGGTGACGCAGGAAGAATTTCAAAGTGGCCAAGATAGTTGGTCGTTCATTTAGGAGCGTGGCCTGATCCGTGAGTATGACAATCTGGCTGGTGGGTCGGCGCTCCTGTGGAGGGGGGAAGAGCGGGAGAAGAGATAACGAATAGCAGCATTGTGTGGAAATTCCACTCGGGGTATAAACAGGGGCATACTCGCGGTATGAAGCTGGGCCCCCGGTTGAGGCACCGTTGCTGCCGCCCCCTTTCCAGCCTCACCTTCTCCAAGCTGCTGAGGAAAGATCCCAGGTCATCCTCTACAAGGAGGTGAACCGCGTCGGGGTGGCACAGCAGGCTCATGTCGAAGCTGCACACCTTTTTATGTTTGAAGTGTATGCAGGGGAAGGGTGGGAAGTGTAGGCGGCAGATCCATGTGGGGTAAGTTTTAGCATGCAGATGGGATTGCCATCCGAGGGGAGAAGCCGCTTACATATGCCTCAGTTTAATAGAAATGCACAGTTACGGAGGGGGGGCCTACTATCGGCCAGGATTTGAGTCGAATTGTTTGTAAGGCCGGCAAAAAATGGGGAGAAAAAAAAAAAAAAAACGCAACAGAAATTGCTCACCAATTAATGCCTTCTATACATCTATGCTTATGACCC
The DNA here is from genome assembly GCF_000002415.2 of Plasmodium vivax. Classification (NCBI taxonomy): domain Eukaryota; phylum Apicomplexa; class Aconoidasida; order Haemosporida; family Plasmodiidae; genus Plasmodium; species Plasmodium vivax. The sequence continues at coordinate 649,530 of NC_009909.1, forward strand.
TCCTGAGGAATTCCCTTTCTTGGAGGAAGCCGTACCCAACCGGTGCTACACCAAGAGGAAAAACGTAACTTTATTTTTACCCTACTCGAGATAACCAAGTGGGCAACTTCCCACACGTGTGCGATGGATTCGCTGCACAATTGTCTTGAAAAACGGATTGATAAAAAACTTTCCATAAAAAAAAAAATATGTTTTCACACGTCGGGGGAACCGCGATAGGGGAAAAACCTCATCAGGGGAACCGCGTTGGGGGGAGGAACTCCGAAAAGCGCCCCCCACCCAAACGACGGCATACACACGTGGAGAGGTACGACATATGCACATAATGTCATAAGAGGGGAACACGTAACGGGGTAATAAATAAATAAGGCACAGCGAAATGGGTTAACAAAAGGGGGGTCCACGTAGGGAGGCCCCAAATGAGGTGTAACAAAAACAAGGGGAATTGAAAAATAGATGCAAAGTAGCTGCAGAGCAGTTGCAATGCAGTTGCAACGGGGGGAATGGAAAAAAAAAAAAAAAAAAAAGAGTGGTCCCGGAGGGTATAGTACAAAAAAAAGGGGAAAAAATTCAAACATGGTGGAAGTGGTGGGATTACTTCGGTGCGTCTCTACTCCGGTGCGTCTCTACTCCGGTGCGTCTCTACTCCGGTGCGTCTCTACTCCGGTGCGTCTCTACTTCGGCGAGTTTCAACTTCTCCGCTCCTCCGCTTCGCTTCTTCGCTTCTTCGCTACTTCTCCGCCACGGTCTCCTCGTCCTCGTCGTCGTACTTGTATTCACTCTCAATGATCTCGTTCATCTTCTGGTACTCCTTACCGTAGGTGAAGTGGAGCAGGCTGTAGAAGACGAAGGAGAGCAGCCAGGGGACCAGCGTCAGGTAGAGCAGCGTTTTGGAGAGGGCCTCCGCGTTGTTCCTGCGCAACTCCTCCGGCATCTCCGCAATCAGTAAGTTGTTATTCTGGTAGTTAAAGACCTTTTCGGCTAGGTAACCAAACAGCGGAGCTCCAATGAGGGATGCCCCCACTCCCTCGATGGCAATCGTTAGGGAGAAGACGGTGCCTCTGTAATCGGGGCGAATGATGTCCGAAACGATTGGCCTATTTACAGCAACACCAGCAATGGAGGATAACCCCAGGAAGAAACAGGAAAGGGCAAATAATTCGAAGCTCTCCTTTCTTTGTGGAATTACCAAGTAGGTTAGAATAACCAGAGGGACTCTCCCAAACATGGCTAGCTGGCCAAGGAACGGCCTTCCATGCTTATTTGATATGTCGTGCATTATATCTCCAAAGTGGCCACCTATAACTCCACCTAGTGCGGAGCCGATGAGTAGAAACCCCGTTATTATGGCAGCCTGCAGATCGCTCAACCCGCAGTACTGAAAAAACATAGTGTTGAAGCTTAGAGCTAGCCAAGGAATAGTCCCCGTGAATCCTTCCAACAGAATGATGATGATGCTTTTCTTAGACAAGCTGTCTCGAAGCAACTCCACGATGTTCTGGTACAGTAGATATGACTGCGTGTATTGGGTTACTATCCTAACATTGTTAGAACCTGCATCTATGTCATCCCCGTCTAGGTACTCCATCTTCTTCTTTTTTCGAACCTGTCTTGGAGCGTCATCTACAAAGAGGGCCACTACGATACTTAGCAAAATGCTCAGAATGCCCACCACGATGAAGCACAATCTCCAGCCTCTAATTCCTCCGAAATATTTTAATGCCACTGTGGTGGTTACCACCCCTCCGATTAGTCTGCCCACACTGGAAGATAGCTGTACCAATCCGAAGGACAACCCAAGCGATTCATTCTTCGCTGCATCGGCTAGGATACTCTGTGAGATGGGACCTATACTACCTAAGGCCAATCCATTTATTGCTCTAAAGAATATGATATGAGCGAAATCATTTATGTTGGCTAGCAATATTGTTGCCACTCCCCAGAGGGCTGTGCCAAACACGAGCATCCACTTTCGCGAATACTTGTCGGAGAGGAATCCCCAGATGGGGCTAAACAAACTTAACATTAATGTTTGCGCCAGGGTGATATACCCTAATAAGGATGGATGTAAATTCAAATCTGCTTCTAAAGCTCTGAAACTTGCTGGTAGTAGCTGGTCGTCACATCCGTCTAACCCTGCAGCTACGTTCACCACAGCTAGCGATTTGTGGAAAGCCATTCCGTGCTTTCCATCTTTCTTCTGACTTGACTTTGACTTCTTGGGGCCTTCGCTTGCCGCGCTGTCGAAGCGGTACGTGTCTACGAGCTTCTCCGTTTCCTCCACCAGGATGCTGCCCACCGGTTCCGCCATGTTTCGGTCCTCCATGTAGGTGTGCTTAGTCATTATTCTGTCGTCCTCGGGGGGGGGCGGTTTTTTGTGGCGGACTGGGGCTATGCGCGCTTATGTGCGGTGATGTGCATATATACGCCTATGCGCATATATATAAACGCTTATAGGCCTATCCGCTTATGTATATGGGCGCGTATCCACGTGCGCGCTTCTCCCCCGTCTGCACCAGTCGAACGCGCGGGCGAACCCGGGTACACAAAAAAAAGAACAAAAAAAAACAGCCGGGGCAGGTGGCCTTCTGAGGAGCGTGTCTACTCTTACACCCGCCCGAGCTGCGGTTCGCGTTTCATCGTGGGGGGAAGAGAGAAAGCTGCGCCTCAAGTCGGTGTCATCACAGGGAGGGGCGGCAGAAACGCGCAAGCATCTACGCGAAGGAGTAAAAATTGACCAAAAATGAAAGAGCAAAAACGGGAAAAAACATAACGGAGATTTGCTCACATGGAGGGGCCGCCGTTTGCGCGGTCTGCGAGGGGGGACTGCGAAAATGTTGGCAAAATGTTGGCAAAATGGTGGCAAAATGGTGGCAAAATGGTGGCACTATTTTGGCAATATTTCGGCAAAACTGTCTCCTCTGCGTAATGGCAACTACGGACAACGCGGAGAAGGAGAAAAAAAAAAAAATAAAAAAAAAAAAAAAAAAAAAAACTCACTTGTTCAGGCAATTTCTTGGCTGCATAAGCGTTACGTTTAATTACCACAAGGTTGCTATTTAATTAAGAAAAAAAGGGGTAAGCTGGGGGGGGAGTGAATAATGCCTGCATTTCGAGCACTCCAGGTGGGGTTGTAGACACTTAATTGGCGCAAATGGTTAAATTGTGATTGTGGAGAGGGAGCGTGGTCAGCTTGGTCAGCTTGGTCAGCGTGATGCTCGTGGGCAGGCGGCTTCCTCGCAAATGTTTCGCTATCACATTTTGCATGAACGGCGAGCGGTTTAAAACAAATGAAAGGGGGTACTGAGCATCGAATTAGAGGAAAAAATGCACATGCGTGAGGAGAAGAAAAGCGTTGCAGGAAGGCAAATCGACGCAATAGCGGAAAAATCATAAAACGGGGAAGAAATTGTAAAGGGGAAAAAAACAAACCTGACAAGTTGAAGGTCACAAAAATGGACGGGCGCAAATCAAGTGAGGGAAAACACAAATCTCACGAGTATTAAAATGGGTGTCCGCTTTTCTTCCTCTCGAGTTGCATCGTCAGTTGAACTTTTCCACAAACGTAACTCGTTATGCGTAAAAGGGGGGGGAGATGGGGCACACCATACAGTTGCGCATGTGTACAACATATGCATGAGGGGGTACGTCCGCGCGCAGGCACACGTGTGGTTATGCCAGTATGTGTTCACGTATACATGTGCGCGGTAGCGGAGAAATGCATTCACTGAGTTTTTTTTTTTTTTTTTTTTTTTTGTTCGATAAGCCCCAGTTGCGTTTTCACTTAAAAATTGCAAATCATGACGTAATGACAATATGTACCTTTTTGCAACGTTTTTTTTTTTTTTCCCTTTCTTGTGGGGTTGGAGGGAAAAAAAAAAAAGTCTGCAACATGCTTCACACTTTCAGTAAAAGGGATGTATATCATTCATTACCTCATCGTAAGCAAGTCAAAGGTGTACCATTTGAAAAAACTGCAGTTGATTTGTACACATGTGTGAGTGTATACATGCGCGCGAACATGCGAGATGTACATTTTTTTTTTTTTTTTTTTTTTACTCAAAATTAACACACAGCTATGTATCGTTTTTTTTTTTTTTTTTTTTTTTTTTTAATTTCCTATTTGTTCTTTTAACGCGAATGAGTACAATATGTTACCCAAAAAAATGAAACACAAGGTTCAGTTTACCCATTTGTGCGATCACCACTTGGGGGTACTCACAACTTAACAATTGGGAAAATTTCCAATGTTGTTTTCGGCTCCTATTACGAGGCGGAATTACTCAAATGTCCCTTTTGCTGCGAAGTTTTTTCGCTTTAAAAGGTGACGGCGGGCAGCTAGCCAAAATGTCAAAAAGAAAAAAAAAAAAAAAAAAAAAAAATTAAAAATAAAAAATAAAATGCATAAACAGGGGGGAGCGAACGTGTGAGATTATGTCAGATCTGTTTGCTTATTTTTTTTTCTCAATTTTGCAAATTCGCCGCTTCACACATTTGACAAAACAGGAACAGATTGAAGCGACTCTTGTACGTGCGTAAATACACACCTGTTGTGTGACTCACATTTTGGAGGTTTCCCTGGGGATGAAAATGTTGCGGCATTTCACCCGTAGAGCAATGCAAAGGGTGAGCGGCGAATGGTGTGCTTCCAATGGGGGGGTAAGTTGTGAAGAGAGACACACCGCCATGCAGAACAGCTGGAACGGCCGTTTGCGAAAATCAAATTAGCGTTCCCCGTTCTGCATAATGCTCGTGGAGAACGCCTTCATCTTGTTCATGATGTTTAAGTAGCCATTTATTCTGCTCATGGTGAGGAATTCCGAGATGCCGGTCAGCGTAATGAAGTTTGGGTTTACGCGTAATATTTGCTCAGGGGGGTAACCGCTCAGGCCGTCCACTAAGATGTACACAATTCCCTTGGTTAGCAGTCCGTCTGGGGGGAGGCAAAATGGGCAAAAAGTGAAGCAGTGTGTATGTGCTGCTGGGGGGAGGCAGGTAAAAATGTCACTCGCAGTACAAAGCAGAGTACTGTGCAGTTTGCCCCCACTCGCAGAACAAAGCAGAGTACTGTGCAGTTTGCCCCCACTCGCAGAACAAAGCAGAGTACTGTGCAGTTAACCCCGACTCGCAGTTACGTCTCACCTGAATCCCCTACCCACGCAATGATCTTCTTCCCCTCACGGTCCTCCACCGTGGGGTGAACGTACACAGTTGACTGGCACCCCTGCAAAAGGGAAAGCGCGCGAGTTGGTGAGTGCGCACATAGGGATGTAATCTGTATGTGGGTGCACACACACACCAGCGATGCATTGCTGCCTAATTTGTTCGCCATACCAACACTTGGTTTTGCCTGTTTTTTAATTCTTCCGGCATGGGCGGGCACTTCCTCCCCAGCAGTATCACTTCTTGGCTTCTAAAAGAAATATGTGAATGCATTTTAAGGTGAAAGAGGGGTGCGCCTACTCGAAGAGGGAGTACACACAAGTTGTGCGTGCGTGTTGGCGTGAAGTGGAGCTTGTCTGGCTGAATGAACCGCCAATCACCCAGCAGAGTAACTCTGTGGCATGCGCATCCACAAATGGCAGCCTCCTCCTCACTCGCTCCTTTTCCTCACTTGCGGTAGGGGTCATTCGGAAGCGCTTGAAAGAACTGCACGGTTTTTCTGAGCTTTGGCGTCAGGTGGTACTCCTCAATGTTTGAATCCCGCAGGGGCTGGCCTCCGGACAAGTGGTCAAATAAGTCCCTCAGGTGGGTGTTCCTCCGGCCGCTGTTTCTTAGCTCGCAATTTTTTAAGTAAAGCAACGAATGGGATTTACTACCTCTGTTTATCTTTTTCTTCCCAAAGGGATTTGCTCTCTTTATAATTTTCAACTCGCCTTTTTTTTTGCTGTGATGTTTTCCACGTCTCATGGAGCTAACCATAATTGAGTAGAAGACAATGATCTGTAGGTATAGCAAGCAGATTTTTTTTATTTCCCTTTTCTTCATTTTTTTTGGAGTTACGTACGGTTGGCGGGAACATATTTGAGGGGGGGAACATCTGCCACGGGTGACGCAACGCAAATGGGATAAACACGCATTACGTTGTGGAACTCATTTTTTTAAAAAGTACAATCGTCAGAAGGGTAAATTGGAGGGGGAATTCCAGCGGGTTTGAAGTGAACATTTGGGCAGTTCACGATGTTGGGGGGTGGGAACGGCAGGGCAGGCTCTGCGTGGAAGAGGGCCGAACGGGGAATACACATACACGCACGTGTGCAGTTGTTTCTGTGTACATGTGCGTGGCTACCCCCCCGTGCGGACGGACAGGTCGAACCGGCGAGCCGCCAACTCGGAACAGTTGTGCAGGCGCTTCACAAACACGCCGGGATGGGTCAAAAAAAAAAAAAAAGTATCCCCCATAACGCCCGCATGGTCAGTACGCCTGCGCGGAACTCTATAAAAAGGACGCAGCACAAAACACGTGGGGCAAACATGCAGGGGGGTACATTCAAGCGGTGCTTATGTGATACATTCGGTGCAGCTTCCCCTTTGTTGAAAGTACAGATGGGGAGAACAAAAAAAAGGGGTTTTTGCTAACCCAGCTGAATGTGAAGTAACGTAAATTTATTCTACCCCCTTGTTGGTTCCTCATATTTTGGCCAGGTTATTATCCTCTGCGGAAGGGAGAAAAAAAAAAAAAAAAAAAAAAACGCACCGAGAAGAAAATGAGCAAAGGGAACATTGCAGGAGATGGGAAAAAAAAAAAAAAAAAAAAAAAAAATTGCCAGGGGGAACAAAACATACGCACAGATGCTTCGTTTGAAGCGTGTTATGTGGAGTATTCCTTCTCCCCCATTCCGTCATTTTAAAGTTTTTTTTTTTTTTTTTTTGTCATTTTAAGAAGCAAGGGGGGTGGGCGCGCCAGGCGTACGCATCATCTGAGCGTTTTTTTGAAGAAATATAGGATACGCGGCGTGGGTAACCTCCTCTGTTGATTGGCGATTTCCACTCCCGCTGGAAAGTTTGCTTGCCGAACTGTGCTGACGGTTGATTCTGGAAAGCACCCCTTCCTGTCTGCGTAGGAAGCGGCAGACGGGTTTGCAGTGAAGCGGCGAGGTGGCGGAGCGCCTCGATCCGCAGCTCTCCACCAGTGATTACCCCTTCTTGCTGCCCCCCCTGAGGATGGGCGTGAAGGGGCTGTGGTCGATCGTGGCGCCCGTGGGGGTGCGGGTGAACCCGGAGATATTCACGGGGAAGCGAATCGCCATCGACGTGAGCATCTGGCTATACGAACTGACGTACGCGAACAACCTGAAGGTGCTACGAAATGGAGCCGTGGACAACATGAGCATCTTCAACGACCTCTGGATGGATTTCTCTGAACAGATGAATACCGACATGCGGACGGATAACCTGAAGAAGGTGCACCTCTACTTTTTCTTCCTCCGCATTTGCAAACTGCTTTACTACAATATAAGGCCCATTTTCATATTCGACGGAACCCCCCCAGAATTGAAGCGGAAAACCATTTTCCAGAGAAACGTCAAGAGGAGGAACCACGAGGAGAAATTTAAGAAGACGGCCGAAAAGCTCATTTATAATTATTACCAGAGGTCGCTCTTAGCGTCCATGAAAAGTAGGAGGAGCAGCTCGAAAAGGAAAAGCCCAAATGAAGGGGGCCCCTCTCAGGGAGGGCCATCCGCATCCGTCGGGGTGAGCACCAAAGGGGAAGGCAGCCCGTCTGGCGATGCTACTACTACTCCTCCTCCTGCCGCTGCTCCTGCGCAACCTCCGTGTGAGCTCATCGAAATATATGACAGCATTAGAGAAAACGATGCCTCGCTGGGGAGCATGGTGGAGCACATAGGCAACGTCCCCGTTAGCGTGAAGGACGTTTTGAACATATGCAATGATGAGGATTTGAAGAAGATACAGAACAAGGTGCTTATGATCACCGATTTGGAGGTGCAAGCTGGGGGGAAGACCGCAGAGACGAAAGGGAAGGAGCTGCCAAGTGAACGGAAGCAGAGTGGAGAAAGGGGCAGCGGGGGGGACAATGCGGTAGATGGGGAAAGGACCAACGACGAGGATGAATATGCGGCCACCCTGGGGGGAGAATACCCAGAAGAAGGTGAACACCTAAACCGAATTGACAACGAAATGGACGAAGAAATTGTGAGGAAGAAACACATGGCCAGGAAGAAGTACTATGAGAGCATCCCCAAAAACTTCAAGGGCTTCTTGTGCATGCGCCGCCCGGTCGATATCATCGACATAAGCAACTACAGCACGGACATTCTGGAGTTCACGCGCAAGCTGGGGGGGGAGGCGGAGGAAGCGGAGAAAGCGGAGAAAGCGGTTGGAGTGGAGGGCGTGAATGACGCGGATGAGGCGACTGAACGGGGCAGCCCCGAGAAGGCCCCCCACAAGGGGGAGGCGGCAACGTCGATCGAGGTGGGGAATGAGAAGCAGGGCAGCGTGGGGAAGATGGGAGGACCGGACAATATGTATCTTCTCCCCAACGAGGAAGACCCCGATGGGGAATCCCCCCATGAGGAGGACCCCCAAAGGAACCCCCGCAAAGAAGAGATCAACGTGCTGGAGCTGCCGCCCACCCTCGACCGAGCCGATCTGTTCCACGAGGGTAAGGACGAATACAAAGTATACTACGTAAATAACGAGGAGATAAAGATCCCACTTTTTAAGGAGCTAAACAAAGAAGTGTTTGAAAAGCTCCCCATCAAATTGCAGTACCAAATTCTGCAAGACATAAAGGAGGAGTGGTACGTAGATAACAGGGTAAAGGCCATAAAGGCTAAGGACGATATGGATATCTTTTCGCAGGTGCAGTTGGAGACCTACGTGAGGATGATCAAGACGGATTTTGAAATTGAAAAACTCAAAATTAAGATGGCAGAAAATATACAGAATGTGGAGGGGGAAGTCATCATTAATAAGGAACTGTCTAAACACTTTGACAGCCTCAGCATTAGGGATTACAACGATGTGAATGGGAAAAAAAAAAAAAAAAAAAAAAAAAAATATATCAATGAGATTTTGAACCAGTGCTATTTCGAGGGGAAGAGCGACCAGTACCAGGAGCTGTACATTAAGGGGGAGGAAGACGAGGAGGGGGGACTCGCGCTGAATGCCCCGTTGGGGGAGAGGCTCTCAGCGGGGGAGGAAGGAAGCGTGCGCTGCGATCAGCGCACCTGTATAGAGGCCTACGGGCAGGTAGAACTGGCCAGAAGGAGGGATGTAACTCGGCCCAAGAGGGAGCTGCCCAAAGGGGAGCGACTCGGGGGGGATAGCGAGCCGGATAATGAGCCTGAAAACGAGCAAAAGGCGCTGGTCAAAATGGAAAAGGAGTTTAAGCAGGACCTGCTGCTCGACGATGAGCAGCTTTTCGGGGAGGACCTCCTGCGAGTGGTGGAGGAAGGGGGGCGGCAGGGGGAGGCTAACCAAGTGGAGGCATATCAGGGAGAGGTCGACCAAGTAAAGGACAACCAAGTAAAGGCCGACCAAGTGCAGGGGCACCCCCCCCAGGGCGTGTTTCCCCCTGGGGCGAAAAAGGCAGAAACACACGCGAGTGGGGAATCTGCCTCAAACGTTCACAGCAGTGGAGATGACTTCGAAAATTGCAGCGTTGATGAGAAGGAGCAAGGGGAAGACGCGGTGGAGGAGCCGATCGCGCAGGACGTGATTGACCTAACCAGCAGTGACGAACAGAGGGAGACGCCAATCCGAATGAATGATATAGAAGAAATTTGCGAAACATCCAGTGAGCCACGCATCCGTGGTGAGAAGGAACTACGTGATGAAGTGGCGAAGATTCTGCGGGCAGCCCCCCCAGGTGGGGAAAACACACAGGTGGAGCCCCCTCCCCTGAATGATAAGGCACCCATTTTAATAGCTAATTCTTCTAGTGCGCACGACTCAGGGGAAGACCCTCTAGAAGGGGAATCGTCAGCCTATGGGGACCTCTCTTCAGAGGTGCCCCCTTCGACCTCCATCGAGTTGGCGGCCGAAACGGAGTACTCGAGCGCGCCGCAGCCCATCAGTGGGGATGAGCAAAAAATTGCCGAGGCGTTGAAAAAGGTGAAGGCAAAGGTGAGGCGGTTTATTAGCAAAGAAGAAATAAACAAGCTGCTTCTGAACAAGGTGGATCTTGGCTCGGTGGGGAAGGAGAGCTACCTGGAGAATGTGCTGAGCAATAAGGTGCTGCTGGACGGGTTCGGCGCGGGGGAAGAGGCCCCAAATGGGGGACCCCCCAATGGTGAATCGCTTAATGGAGGACCCCCCAATGGTGAATCGCTTAATGGAGGACCCCCTAATGGTGAATCGCTTAATGGAGGACCCCCTAATGGTGAATCGCTTAATGGAGGACCCCCTAATGGTGAATCGCTTAATGGAGGCCACCTCACTGGCGAATCGCTTGATGGCCCCCCCCCGGACGATCGGCCGCACCTGCGCGACAGCCGCGCGCTGGACGCCTACCTGGACCGAACGAACAGAGAAAACGAGCACCTGATGAAGGAGTACAAAAAGTTGAAAAAAAATAACATAGAAATAAACGAAGAAATGAATGAGGATATAAAAATACTGCTGAACATGTTTGGGATCCCCTACGTGCAGTCCCCCTGCGAAGCGGAGGCACAGTGCTCCTACCTGAATTGCAAAAATTATTGTGACGCTATCATCAGTGACGACTCAGATGTGCTCGTATTCAATGGCAAAACGGTGATTAAGAATTTTTTCAATCGAAAAAAAACGGTAGAGGTATATGAAAGGAAGCTCATTGAGGATAAGCTGGGTCTCTACCAAGACGAGCTAATAAACCTGTCGTTGCTGTGCGGATGTGATTACACCATTGGGGTTCACGGCGTAGGGATAGTAAACGCTTTGGAAATTATTAAGGCCTTCCCCACATTTGAGGATTTGAAAAAACTAAAGGAGATCGTATCGAACCCGTTTAGAGACCTCAGCCAGGATGACAAGTACTTCCACAACGAGGAAGTGAAGCGCTTTCTCCAAACGCACAAAAATTATAAACTAAATTGGATTTTCCCCAATAATTTCCCAGACAGGGAAGTCTACAGGTGCTTCAAATACCCCAAGGTGTGCACAGACATACAGAAGTTTCAGTGGCATCTTCCAAACCTCAGTCATATTACCAAGTTTTTAAACAAAGCGACTAACATTGCGGAGGAGAAAATTTCCAATGTGCTGAATCCCATTTTGCAAAAATACGATGTTAGGGTTAGAAGCTACCAACTGAAAATCGACGACTTCTTTCCCATCATCGAGAGGAAGAGGAAGAGCGTCGACGATTTGATAGGCATCATTCGGGACAATCAGAAGGGGAAGAGGAGGGAGAACGGCAGCGGGGGGAGGGCCAATGCCAGCAATACCAGGAAGAGTAGCAGTGCCTGCAAGAGTGGCAATGCCGGAGGGAGTTCCCCCCTGGGCAGGGACATCACCTCGCTCATTGACCTGAACCCCGCGGGGGTCATTCGGTCCAAGCGCATGTCCACGGCGCTGGACCACATAAAGGGCCGCGGCCGCTCCCGCAAAAGGGGCTCCCCGGGGGAGGCGCGCGGGTAAGCGGCCGAGCTTTGTTTGCGGGCGCTCTCCTCGTACGGGCCCTCTCCTCGCTCCTTCCCTTTTGTCAACTCTGCACGGCGTTCCTACGGTTACGCTTACGCGGTTACGCTTACGCGGTTACGCTTACGCGGCTACGCTTACGCGGCTACGCTTACGCGGCTACGTTTTCCACACCGTTACGCCGCTACACTGGTACGCCTTTTTTTTGGTACATTTTTTGGTGCACCCAGCCACACGTGACGTCTGCGCGTTGGCGTTCCCCTTAGTGTTAGCATCCCCACCCCCGTCACAGCTGTGATTAGCGAAACTTTTACCCTTTACGGCGGTGTCATTCTTACCGTTCATGTGCGAGCGCACGCGAAAAAAAAAAATTGGAAGTTTGGAGCAGTGCAAAGGTGAGGCGGCGCAAAGGTGAGGCGACGCAAAGGTGAGGCGGCGCAAAGGTGAGGCGACGCAAAAGCGAAGCGATGCAAAGGAGGAGAGGCGCGTATGCTGGATGGGCGACCTTAACGTGAAAGGCGCGAGGCGCGCTCTACGCACCGGGAGGTGTGCACCTGGCTCACTCGGTTTTTTTTCCGCCGGTCAGTTGATCGCTGGCGGCACGTAGTTGGGGTCCTTCTTCAGAATGACGATTCCCTCGAGAGTGTCGTTGATGGGGATGTCTGCGGGGGGGGAGCGGTGAAGTGGGGCAGCGGTTAAACGGCACACGGCAAAGTGGCAGGCGCGGTGCAGGGCAGGGCACGCTCATCCGCACATGCTGCTAATCCACTTACACTCCTCCGTGGCTATCTCCGCCCGGTCCGTGTGCAGCAGCAGGACGGGCGTGACGTGGGTCTGGAACCCCGTGATGGTCTTGGGCTTGCCGGCTTGCCCGACGACGTCGACGGCCTGGGGGAGGGGCGGTACAATGGGGGGGTGACCATGTGTAGGGGAGGCAAAGGGGGCAATCGCAGGGCGATCCCATTAAGGCAATCTCGGGCCGCCAAACCGACGCTACCGCGGGGATGCTACCGCGGGGATGCCACCGCTGGGGACTGACCTGGCCCACGCGCACCGAAATGGGGAGGGGCTCCAAGTCCTCGTTCACGGTGACGAGCATGCGGGGGTAAATGCACGGCACGAGGTGGTACAGCAGGTAGTGGTACTTGCCCAGGATGGTGGTCTTCAGCTGGAGGCACGCGTGGATGGTGACGAGGAGGGACCCCAGCGCCACGTAGTTGATGATGGATCGGTTCGAATGCAAGGGGTTGATAGTTAGTAGCCCCTTGCCCATGTAGAGTAGCCCCTGAGAGAGTCTCACCACAAAGGTGGCATTGGTATCTTTGCAATAGAAGGTTGACAGCTGTCTGAGTAATATGGCTATACGGGAGTTATTCGTCCCTGCACCAACAAACCCCAGAGACATGATCGCATGCAAAGCCACATCTGCATCCTGGTCGTGCGTCAGTTTGGAGAGGATATCAACGATGTTCGGTTTGGGGAAGGACGTGAATAGCAACGCCAAAGCTAAAGGGACGGCTTTCTTCTGGTTCAAATTAGAGTACTGCAAGAAGTGGTCGATAATTCTGGTCGTCATCTCGGAGCTGATGTCATCCGTTAGGGCGATGAGGGCAATGTTCAGGATGGCTACGCACTGATCTAGGTTGTCTTCCGCCTGGGGGGTATTCCCTCCTGAGCCACTTCCTGCGTTGGTAGTACTGCCTTTCCCGTCCGCTGGGCCAGTCTTGGCGCTTTTACTACTACCTAGGGTGGGGTTGGCCCGCTTGCCATCCAAAAGGGGGCCTTTCGCGTCTGCACCCTGGGGAGCCTTCCCATCGACTGCATTCCCACAAGGTGCAGGATGATGAGGCTGATCAGTCGGCTTTGCAGAACCGTCCATATTAACCTTCTTGTCACTTCTTTTTTCGACCAAAACTTGCAACATCTTTTGGACCTTCAAAACGTCGTTGGAGCCAGCGAAGGCCATCCCCTCCACAGTCGTAATCATATATTTTGCAATTGGGTGTTTGATGATTTCCAGGGCGGAGAGAGTAGCTTCGCATTTTTCCCTTGCGCAGAGGAACAGAAGGCCTAAGGCGACTGCGTATAATTTTGCGATGGGCTGATCGAGAGAGCTGTTAACCTTCTCCCTCTCCATGACAGTGTCAATGATGTACTCTGCAATTTCTCTATTTTGCGAACCGACGAAGACGAGTCCCAACGAGACAGCTGCGAATACGCTGCACTCGATGATGCAGCCGTTATCTACCAGCGGTGGCATGAGCACATCGAGGAGGTTCTCCTTCCCCGAACCAGCATATGCATAGCCGAAGCCTAATATGGCTCCTATTCTCTCCATCGTATTTTCCGCATCAATATGTTCTGATAGCAAAGCAAATGCGGGGTCACATTCACTTTTTACATTCGTACAGGCTAACCCGAATGCCATCAAAGCGCCTGCCTTCACATGATGGTCGCTGCTGTATTGAAACTTATCAATTTGGGACAACCCTTCGTCGACGTTCCACATGAGCAGTAGCCCCATAGAAGCAGTTGCACTCATCAACCCGTAATCCTTATTCTTAAAAATCCAAAGAGACGAATTAACCGTCATTAGCTTATCCTTACAGAAGGCGGCATTAACAAATGCATTTACAAAGGAGGCGGACAAGTTCTGCTTTGCAGAGTCCCACACATTTGTGTTTCTCTTTTCCTCCAGATGTGTCTTGTAAATATCTTCTGGCAATTTGGGTTCTTCTACATCTAAGTCTTTGGCTAGTTTCAAAAAAATGGAAGATAAATGTTCCCCTGAGGAAAGGCTAGCTAGCTGGTTCAGGTTCATGTGAGGGTAGCGAATCACTTCCTCTTGGGTGAACTCCAAATGGATGGAATGTCTAGAACATATGAGAGCCATCTGCTTGCAGGTAATCATGTCTCCGCACTCGAAGAGCAGGTCTTTGATTTTATCCCTCCTGTTTAGCTTTAGTAAAATCTTTAAACATTCCACATGCCTCTTGTGCTTCTTCAAAATGTGCAGAATCACCTCCATCAATTTGTAGTATTCCTCCGTGGAGGAGCTGTAGTGGGTTATGTTGAGCAGATACAGGATGGACCTTTCGCAGGACTTCTCATCCACGTACAGGTGAATGTCATTTATTTTGTCCACCTCGATCAGCAAGTCGATCGCTTCGTACTCCGTGTTGTGGTTGAAGCAGTACGGCACGATGATGTTCACCAGCTCGTAGATGTGGCTCAGCATGTGCGATCCCCGTGGTGCGCCCGCAGCGGGTGAAGAAGCGGTCATCGGGGGGGCGGTCACGGGGGAAGCGGTCACAGGAGAGGTTGCCGCTAACGAGGTTGCCGCTAACGAGGTAGCCGCTAAAGACGTGGCCGCCAAAGACGTCGCCCCCAACGAAGCAGTCGCCGCTGCCGGGCCACCTGCTCCACCGGGGGTGACGGCCGCCCCGGAGCCAGACGACTCCTCCTCTTTCACATTTTTAAACTCCACCAACAGCTTGGAGATTAAATTCTTTATGTACTCATGGCCATAATTCACCAAATCGTTCTTATTGCCCATGATGACATACTTCACAATGTTGTTTTCATCCCCTATGGTGGTAGACAGGGCACTTATCATGTTGCTCATCTTCCTTTTGCACTCCTCAAATTTCATTTCCTCATGTATTTCGAGTAGCGTGCTGTAGTGGGTCTTCAGTACCTTCAGGGCTAGCAGGGAAGACGTCAAAATTCCACTGGTATCTATTATCTCCTTGTTTAGCATAGTAATGGATAGGTTGACTACCTCTGGGTCTTCATCTCTTAGCCTGGTGATGAGCAGCTCCAGCTCTTCCTTCTTTTTCTTCTCCTCTTCGTTCAGTTCCTCGTTCTTGATCTTCAGGCTGTTCAGCTTCCTCCTCTTCTCCTCCGCTTCCTTGGGCTTCACGGGCACCTTGATGGACACGGCCTGGGGGGAAGCGGTAAAGGGGGGGTGGCGGTAAAGGGGGGTAGCAGTAAAGGGGGGTAGCAGTAAAGGGGGGTAGCAGTAAAGGGGGGTAGCGATGTAGGGAGTAACGGGGAAAGGGCTCCTTCTCCGCAGGTTGGCAACACTGTTGAGAGCTTCTCTTTCGGCGGTGTCCGGTTCAACCGCTACGCAGCCACATAACCGCCATGCCGCCACACAACCTGCGCGCGAACTGCCTACCTTCTTGTCCTCCGCCGTCATGGTTCCTCCTCTTGTTCCGTAGGCAGGCAGTGGGAAACCCCCGGGGAGAAAAATTATCTGCGCGTGCACGGGGAGGGTACACGTCTGTTCACGCAAAAGGGGGGGCCGACTGTGAGCTATGCTTGCATATCATCCACACGTCAACTGAGGGTTGAAGCTGAGGTAGCGTTATCACCCTTTGTGGTGAATACAGTCCAGCCGTTTTCTCCTTGGCTTTCGCGATAATGATCGGTGTGCCGCAGAGGAGAAGGAGAAGCTCCTTACGCGTATGCGCTCCTGCATGTACGTAAGTATGCCCGGGAATTGACTCCCCCCGCAGGCGCTTAAAAAGGCTGCCTTGAAAGGAAGTGTATATTGGCTGCTTCGAAACAGATGAGCAGGGGAAGTACATGCGCTGCGCCGCACTGATCGGTTGGCGCCTTGTACGAGCAGTCGCTCAGAAGGTGTTCTTCTCTTTCCTTCTCTATTGTTTTGTTTTCTTTTCCTCTCTATTATTTTCTCTTTTTTTCTTTTCCTCTTTTTTTTCTCCTTTTCTTAAATGGTGCTTTCCCAGTTCGGCTCTCGCTCGACAGGCATCCGCTTTACCAGTGGGCGCTGCGCTGAGCCATTCCTCCGTTCACCTTCGAAGTGGTGGGGAGTGCCAAAGGGGAGAAGCGCCGAAAAGTGTCGAAAAGTGGGAAGATTGCCGCGATGATTTCAAACACATGTGCGAAAAAAATAACCTCGCGTGAGTATATTCTTTTTAGTTGGGGTTAAATCAGAATGGAGTGGAGGGGGCGCCAAAAGCAGTGCTCTCGTACGCGTGTACCAAGTGAACATAAGGGGAAAGGCATTTTCACGTTCGGCACATACGCACAATTGCGCCGGGCGTTCGCGTGCATGCATATGGCTACCTGTGCACTGGGGAAGCCACAATCGTATGCATATGATTGTATGTGCGCATCCGTTCAGGGCCCCAGTACGTTAAAGGAGCGAACCGAATGGGAGAAGAGCAAAAAAAAAAGAAAAAAAGATCGAATAAGCCAAGTAAGGCAATCGTTAAGAACGAACTCAACCGATCAACCCGCGCAATTTATTTTTTCCCTTCTCCGGTGTAAATCGCCTGAACAAGTCAGGTAAAAAAAAACAAAAAATAATAAAAAAAAAAAAAATAAATAAGGAACACATCACACCAGGTAAAATCCGCATTTCTTTCTCACGAGCCTGTTGTTACACCACCCCGATTCGTTGCACTTATATGTGAACAGGAATAACTGAACCAATCCCTCCTCTTTTAGGGGGCATACCTGCATAGTAATACATAATACATGCATACACACACACACGCACACACTTCGACCAAGGGTGTAATTCCTATTTGGCTGTTTGTACAAAGGATGGGGGGTCATATTTTTTTTTTTTTTTTCTCGGTTAAAATGGGAAAAGCAAAGGGTAAGATATAAGAACGTTCCTAAGTTGACATTTGGTGAGGAATAAGTTGGTTCCTTTTTTTTTCATTTTGCCATTTTGTCATATTCACCGTTTTGCCTACCCCTTTGTGATGCAAAAGTTTTAAAATGCCCTTTTAAAGGAGCCATCACGAAGTTAGAAGTTGCATTCAACTGAGGGGGGAACACCAATCGGTGGTAATCTCTCGCCCCTTGTTCGCTACTTTCCGCCAACCCAGGGGAGGAGAAACATTGCATCTCTTTTTCGCGTGGGTAGTATTTCCCCCGTTCGCTTTGCCTTCCCAAAGTTGGTGACCCCCTTGGCCGCTTAACTTTTTTTTCCTTCTCTCCGTTTATTTGTTTATTCATTCTGCTTTTTTGACATTATACGTGGAGGACAACTCTACGTTGAGCTGGGTTTCCCCCCATTTGTATGCGCCCCTTTTTAAGAGCTATTGCCTCCTTTTTCGATTGTTCCGCGCTTCTTCAGCGCCCCTCTTCACGCAGCAGCGCATTCCCCCCACCCCCGTTGCAATGGAAATAGTGAACGAAGGGTGGGTTTTCAAGCAGTCCAAATATTTGAAGCGGTTGCGAAAGAGGTACATGATACTAACGAAGAATTTCATCTGTTCCTTTAAGTCGCAGTATTACCAGGCGGAGAAGCCCACCGAGGTAGGGGTGATTCGAAGAGGGCAGCCCGCATGCGATCAGCACCGGCGCCACTTCCGCGCTGTGTGTGTGTGCAGTGTCCCAATGGGTCACACTATTCAGCAACACCGTGGGTGATGCGTAGTGCCCTCGCTTTGCTCACTTGTGGGGATTACAACCGAAATGTGCTTTCCGTTGGGAGGGCGTGGCTTCACGCGTGCGTGGCTTTTTCCTACTGGTGAGACCCTCCATAGGGACGTCCTCTTATGGCACCCCCAACATGTGTAGCTTCTCCCTCACCCCCCTCGCAGATCTTGTACCTGAACAATTTCACCGAGCTGACCTCCCTGGAGGATCTCCGCAAAATAAAGCTCGTGGAAAATGAGTTGGGCCTGACCAACGTGCACTTGTTCAGCATAAGTTACGACAGCAGGAAAATTATGTTTGCGACTGTGGACGGGGAGGAGAAGCACAAGTGGATAAGTAAGCGAGGCGGCGCCGCTCACATTTCTGCGTGGCTTTTGAAGCGGTGCCGCTCACATTTCTGCGTGGCTTTTGAAGCGGTGCCGCTCACATTTCTGCGTGGCTTTTGAAGCGGTGCCGTTCACATTTCTGCGTGGCCTTCGAAGCGGCGCCGTTCACATTTCTGCGTGGACTTCGAAGCGGCGCCACTCACTTCTTGCCTTTCCCCCATTTTGCGCCCCCCGCAGAGCACATCAGCAGGCAGATGATCAAACCCACAGTTCTGCTCAGCGAGTGAAGTGGCAGATTGGTTAGCAGCTGTGTGCAGCTACGTGATGGGCACAGCGAGGGTGCCCTTTTGCTCCGTCCGCCTGGAGAGATTTAGCGGCCTACAGTGTGCGGCGCCTTCATAAAAACCCCCCTTTTGCATTACGCCCTTTTCGCCGCTCATTCGTGGCTTCCCCATTTTGTGCGTAACTTCAGATGATTCAAGTGTCAGGCAACGCGCGCGTAAAAAAGCGGGGCGATGAAATATACCCGCTACTCGTCAAACCCGTTTTACTAAAAAAAAAAAAAACTACACCCCAGGATGCCCATTTTCGCGAATCACTTCGGAAAGGTGGGCGTTAAGTAATTGTCATGTTTGTTGTTTTCGTCAAAGTGGTAAACGCAGAGGCAATTCAGGCTGAGGTAATTTTTTAGGTCTGCCTTTAGCCTGCGCAGAGGTGGGGGAGGAAGGCAATCATGAGGGGCTAGCAATCGGACGGTCGTGCCAGCGGGGGTACACACGTACATAAATACATATATACAGGTACATACTTAACGTCGGGCGAGGAGGATAATCCGCCCTGACGAGACGCTAACGCGCATGCGGCCTAATGAGTTGCTCCCGCCTCACCTGGCACTCTGCTCGCTTTCCTGCGGCTCGTCGATTTTGGTGAGGAGGTTCAAAATAAAGGACTTGTCCTTTTTCTTCTCCATTTCCTTTTCCTTCTTCTTCTTTTTCAGCATCTCGGTGTTCTGTTCGTTTATTTCGTTGAGGAGCTCGTTGGTCATGCCATCGTTCACTTTTATCTGCTCGTTGTTTCTGTAAATGTACTTGAGTTCCTCGACGGCCTTCCTGTTGCCTGGGGGGTACAAATGAGGTGCAAAAGGGAGCGTAAAATGACGTATGCGTGCAGGTGGGCATATACATACTTGTATGCACACGTGGACGGGGGGAATGCCCCGAGGAGGGAGAGCCCCCCCCCCCCCCCGTACCCCTTACCTTTGACCGCCCTATATTTTATCTCGTCGTTTTTGCTGAACGACAGCCTGAAGTCGTATTCGCCCGTCTTGTCGTCCTTCAAGCTCTGGGGGGGGAAGCGGTAGCAGTCGCGGCAGCGAATGTGATGTGTAAGGCAAATGAGAAAGGGGCTAACTGCGCCCCCTTCAAGGCGCGCTTCCCACCGATGGGGACTCACCTCGTACGCCTTTATGGCATCTTTAAAGAAAACATATTTCACGTAAAACATGTTGCTGTTTTTTTTCCCAAAGTGGATGCCTTCACCGAGGAGCGGTCCATCTGGCGGCGCGTGCGCGGGGGGAAAAATAAAAAAATAAATAAAAAAATAAAATAAAAAAATACCAAATAGAACGCAAAACAAACGAATGGGGAATCGTGTGAACACCAAAGGGGGGAACTCAAAAGGCGCATTTCGTGCTGTCTCTCCTGAGTGGCAACAGAGCCGGCCGGCCACTCCCCCATGGGCCCGTGGGCACTCTTTCCCCTACATTTGCTAAATATTTCCGTTATTTCAAATCTGTTTTTGTCGATGGGGATGTTTTTGCAAATGATAATCCCGTTGCTGTTGAGGATTTCATTCATTTAGGAGGAACTGTGCAGTGCGTCGTTGCTACATGAGGGAGTCCTTCTCCAATGCGCGTTTCACGCAGGGAGGGTCGAACGGACGGGTGTATGTTGGCCGTATCTAAAAAAAAGGGGCCTCTTCATATGTAGCGGCAGAGCAGCGTTGCGAGAAGGTGATGCTTATCCGTGTGGGAAGTTCATTTCTGTTCACCCTCCTCCACCGCTTCCACGCAGAGGAATCGTCTTGGCGAATTGTTCGTTTGGCGACGTGTCATGAGTGAGCAACGCGACCGTTCAGCTGGGGGAGGCTCCCACTTTGTTCCCGTACTCCGTTTTGTTTCACTTAAAGTAGTTGCGGGGGCGTCGCTCCGTTTTTGCGAAGATTTTTAACTTTGCGAAATTGTCACTTTGTTGAAGTGGTTTGTGCCCGCGGGTGGAAGCTTCAAAGGGGGGGAGGCTCCGTGCGTTTTTTTTTTTTTTTTATTTATTTTTTTTTTTTTGTGCGTGCATTCGTTCGTGCAGCTTTTTCGGCGCGCAGAGAGGGAATGCCCCCTTGCCGCTTGATAAGCTCATCTTTTCATATTACCCATTGTGCCGCATTTCTGAGCGCTGCTCCCCTTTTGGGTAAATTGGCACCACGCAGTAACTTCAGCGGAATGAAGTTTTTATCAAAACGGGATGGGCAAAGGGTCAGTAGAGGATAGACCACCATCGTATGGCGGTTCGTCTGGGGGAGAGCCCCCGGGGAATGCCAAACAGCAGACGTTCTTTTTGCCACTTTTGATCAGTTCGTAGTGCCCCCCAGTTAGCGGCCCTTGCTGGAGAAGCTATGTGTGTTCATTCAAATAGGGGATTCACTCGGACAAGGAAAAAGCGGTAGAGCGGTGGAGCGGTGGAGCGGAACGGCGGCAGACCGGAAGACCTACGCCCGCTTCGCCATCCATTGTGGAGTAGTGCTCTGCGGATGAAGGCACCCGTGTGTGCACATGCGGATCAGCGCATCCCTTTTTGCATGCAGACCGTTTGACATCCCCCCCGCCGTGTGGGCACAAAAAAGTCGAGTGGGTCGTGGCAAACGGTCTGCACATGGATTGAAGGCGGCTCGAGTGCAGCTCGAATGCAGCTGTGCTCGGGGGTTACAAAAAAAAAGGGCAGCATTGCAATGGGAAGTGCTTCAAAGGGACGTGCTTCGAAGGGGCAGTGCCGCAAGGGGGACGCGCTGCAAATGGAGGTGCGCTCCCCGCTTGGTCGGGGGCACTCGCATCAGGGCTCCGTTTCGTCTGCGGCGTCCGCCTCTTCCGTCGCTTCGTCTGCGTCTTCCTCCACGGCTTCTCCTTCCTCCACCACTTCGTCTGCTTCGTCTGCTTCGTCTGCTTCGTCTGCTTCGTCTGCTTCGCCTGCTTCGCCTGCTTCGTCTGCTTCGTCTGCTTCGTCTGCTTCGTCTGCTTCGCCTGCTTCGCCTGCTTCGTCTGCCTCTTCCCCGTCCGTGCTGTCCTCCGCGTGGAGCTCCCTCCTGCGCTGGTAGCGGAGGACGCCGCGGAAGACGTCCTTGATCTCGCTGAGGATGAACTTAAAGTCGTTTTTGCGGATGCGCAGGGTGTTCACATCGGCCAGGGTGTCGTAGGTAATTTGCTCTGAGTTGCTGTAGGCGATTTTGGAGAACACAGAAGGCCAGTAGTCCCTTTTGTTGAGCGGAGTAAACCCATAAAGGAGAGTCTCATCCGAATCGTTTATGTGGCAGACGAGGAGGTGATACGTCTTATACTTATCATTGCAGTAGGATTGAAATGAGGAGAACATATTGGAGAGAAACCTCAGCTCAAATGGATGGGTGTAGGAATTTCTAGCCGTTTGAAAAATGTCTAAAAATATTTTAAAGTCAGATGTAATGTTAATACTTTTTTTGTTACTCTCCATAATTTTTTTAATTAGAACACTTAAATAGCTAGCTGCGTTTTTGTGTAGATGCTTTTCAATCAGCTTATCGTAAATTTCTGACTGTTTGAGTCTGTCTTTAAAAATGTTAAAAAGGAAATCCGACGTCTTGAGGCAGTTATAGAGATATGAATCCATTTTTTTGATTCTGTTAATGTAGATGTAGATGAGGACGATCAGAAAATAAAAGCTGTCGCTGTTATAGAGGACGTATGTTCTTCGTTTCCATGCGAGGGTGTTCATTGGACGGATGATCTTTATGAAGGACTTTAGCTTAATGAGGATTTCATTTTGTTTTTTCAAATCCAATTGTCTAAAATTTCCAGTGAATTCCTTTATCTCTATATGGCACATGGTTCTGATCTTGTTAAAGGTGTTCTTTACATTCTTGTGGTCGTAGATGTATATGCGCTCATCAATTTCTAGGGACTCATTCAGAGACATGAAGGAGAGCATGGGCAGCAGACCCCTCTCGGGGTCGAATGAGATGAAGTGCCCATTGGATATGTTCATCGAGTCGTTGTGTAAATTTTTTATCTCCTTATTGTAGTACTCGTACGTCACTGCGTCCGTTTTCAAATAAGAGATGAGGGACACGCTCGAGATGAAGATGATTGCGGAGGAGTCGTCTTCGCTCACGCACTGGATGAAGGGGTAAATCATCAGGCACATGCACTTGTTTTCCTCCTTCACGGTGTGGTAGTAGCTCTGCAGCTTCTGCCGCGCGTTGGCCTTGGCTTTTCCGCGCGTGTCCGCGGCGCTGCCGGTTTTTTTGCGGGTGTCCGTGTCGCTGCCAGCTTTTCCACGATTGTCCCTCTCCGTTGCGCCGCTAATCGGGGCGCTGCCGTACATGGCCATCACGTCGGCCATCTCCCCCTCGCTCAGCACCAAGTCCCACTTGTCACTCGTCTCAAAGATCTCGTGGTAGGGCCTCCTATTATCGATGACAAAAAATTTTAAGTACCCCACGTAGCTCTTCCCCATGATGCCAGTAAAAAAGTCCTCCACGAGGGAATACACATCCCCATCTGTGTTCATATGAGAGCACATGCCAATGAGGATCACCTGAAAGAAGGTAGTCCCGATAGTAGTCCCCATTTTTGCTATACACGTCTTCATATTTCTTGCAGAAGTTCAGCAGGTCCTCCTTCTTCTCTATCCCGTAGCTGAATATGTTAATGTCCCTCCTCACATTTTTGTGAAAGTGCAGGATGTGCTCCGTGCAGATGGAGTCTATGTCGTTGTGGTAGAAAATGAAGATGTTAAATTTGAACTCCTCGTTTTTCCGGCTGCACAGCTCCTTGATTTCCCTGTTCACCCGCATGTGCTGGTTCACGAACTCCTCCGCCTTCACGAACCCCATCTTGGGGGGGGCGGCGTAAAAGCGGCGTAAAGGCGGTGAAGCCGCGGAGTGGCGGAGCGGTTGGATGTACTGTTTAAAGGCACCCTGTCGAGCCTTTCCCCGCCGACCCCTCCTGTACTGGGGATACACCTCTCAACCTATTAACCCTTTTGGAGAGTTACTCACCAAGTGTGCCTCACTCAAACTCTGTTGTGGATGGAGAAGTGTAAACCGCCGCGGTGTTCACAACATGGGCATGGTGCTGTGCCGTCTCCCCTAATTAGGCACCCCGTCGAGCGTACACACATAGCCGTGTCTGCTCCAGGCGCCGCTCCGTCTCAGTGCAAATCGTCAGCGAGGGGAAGCTCTCCGGTATGCTCATCCAGCTTCTTCACCTTCTCCCCCGTTTATGGCTCACTCATCGGGTGTGCCTCCCTGCGCATGTATGCCTCGATGGTGTTGGTGAGGATGTTATGTCTCCCGGATGGACGCTAATTTGCTTGCTCCTTTTGGAGGCGCGATGGGGGCAATTATTTTTTTTCTTTCCATTCAAATGTGTTCCCCTTCTGGAGGTCGCTTCGCTTTGGCTGATTGGCCCCCTTGGCTGGAAGGTGGATGCGCCTTTGTGGAGAGGTGAGCGGGGGGATGTCATTCGTCGGCTTGCCACGTTTGCCACGTTCACTTTTTGTGAGCCCTCCGGTGAATGGCGCCTCGCTTTTCGCGGCGTTTCCCGCGTGCCTTGCGCGTTTAGAGGTGATTTTTTTTTTTTTTTTTTTTTTTTTCCAAAGTGCATAGGAATGTGTGAACGGCCCTTTTCTCCACTTATAGGAGAGGCAAACATAATGAGGAAGAAAAAAAAAAAAAATGGCATCATTTTTGCAGCGCGTTTATTGCAAAGCGGGTGAGGGTAGTACATACATATACCTTCCCATGTGTGTGTTTGGGACTGTTCGGCGGTGCATTCACTGCCTGGCCCACCCAATTGGGACTGCCTCCTCCGCTAACCCATTTTTTGCACCTCACCTGGGTGTACTCTAAATTATTGTGAAGGGAGGTTCCCCCGCAGTTGTTTTATTTCCACCCAAGGGGTAACTCCCTGACGGAGACAAATTTGCCTCAATGGAGTGTCCTCTTTCTTTTTTTACGCTTCCTCCAGGTGATGCAGCAAAGAAAGGGAGAGACGATAGGCGGTATGTGGGTGTGGGGGGATAGACCCGTTTGAAGCCCCTTATTGGGATGTCGATTAAGGCGAAAAGAAGTTTAGCAAAAGAGAAGGGAGGGCAAGCCCCTTTGGACGGGAGAAAAAATACACAATGAGCCACACAGGTTGGCTACCTCGTCTGGTGAATGAAAACCAGGTGCGGGGGGGGAAAGTACCCCCATCTGTTTGGTCAGGGAGGGGAAGGAGCACCTAAGAGGGATGCTGCTTGTTAAGTTAAGGTGGGGTTCCTCTTCCACACTCCGCGCTTCGCACCGAGTGCTGTTGGTTGCTCCGTTCGGGGGAAAAAGGAAAGGCAGAGCGGTGAGGCAAAGTGCACGCACTGTGCTGTGCTGTGGTGTGTCTGTTCTGTTCTGCCATTCTGCCATACTGCACTGGGCTGTTTTCCTTTTGCTTCGTTTTCCCTTTTTTTCCCCTCGATTGGCGGCCCCCTGCGCAGAGGCATACATCGTCCTATGAGTCTCCGAAAAGTCAAAAAAAAGGAACAAATAGGGGGAGGGAAACATCCCGCTTATACTTTTTTTTTTTTTTTTTTTTTTTTTTTGAAACGCATGGGAGGTTTACCACTTTGGTGCCCTTTTATAAGTGAACCAAAATTTATTAACTTCCTTTTTCCCTCGCGTTGCTTCACCAAGTTGTGTCAATTCCTCCGCATCTCATCGCGTTGTTTTTTTTTCCCTGTTTGGAAAAAATTTACGGAGAAGGAAGCAACCCCGCGTGATGTCATCCCCCATCTCGTAACTTCGAAGCGACGCCAGTAGGCCTCCCCTCCCTGGGGAAGATGACCAGTTGAGCAGCTTATCCCCCCTGGAATTTCCCCTCTGCTTTTTCCAGCAGATTTGCAGCGTTTTGCTGCTCCTTTCTGCGCTTCGCTTCGTTTTGCTGCCCTTTTTCACCTCCTGACGAGATGGCGGGCAACGAGCACGGGGATGTAAAAAATTTGGACCTGGGCCCAGGTAGGAGGAGGTGACCGCCGTGCGTTGCCCATTGCGCTTCGCACGTGGCATGCCTCCACGTTGTGGAATGCCTCCACCCGTCACGCACTAACCACCCCCTCTCTGCTTTCCCCCCTCTTTGCTTCCCAACCCCCCCTGCGCAGAATTCAAAAACTGCAAGTGCCTAAACCTGTGTGAGTTGCAGCTGATCTTGGGAGACCAGCTGCGGCTGACGTCGAAGCGGAACGAGGAGGCGCAGGCGTAAGCGGAGTGCCGCGTAGAGCAGCATAGAGCAGTGCAGAGCAGCGCGTGTGCAGTGGTGCGAGGGGGAGACCCCGTTGAATCACTCCACTGGGTATCACCTGCTTCGCATAACACCACGGCTCACCAACCACTTCGCATAACACCACGGCTCACCAACCACTTCGCATAACACCACGGCTCACCAACCACTTCGCATAACACCACGGCTCACCAACCACTTCTTCCCCCCCAGGCTGATAAAGTCCTCGTTCGACTACGCCAACAAGTTCGCGACGATCAAGAACAGGAGCTCCATCGTGGACGTGCGGACGAACCTGGAGCGCATCGGGGAGCTGCACGAATACGAGATAGCCATGCTGGTGAACCTGCTGCCCAAGACGGTGCAGGAGGCGCGGTACTTCATCCCGTCGCTCATTCGGCTGGGCGACGAGACGCTGAACTCGATTTTGGAGCACCTCATCAGTTACAAGATGTACGTCTCGTGAGGGGGAGGCGCGGCGGGTGGAGACGCGGCGGATGAAGAGGCAACAAATGGAGACGCGGCAGATGAATGGAAAAGTGACGACAAAGCAAATGAAGATGCACCAAATGAAGAGGCAGCAAATGAAGAGGCAGCAAATGAGGGGGCAGCAAATGAGGGGGCAGCAAATGAGGGGGCAGCAAATGAGGGGGCAGCAAATGAGGGGGCAGCAAATGAGGGGGCAGCAAATGAGGGGGCAGCAAATGAGGGGGCAGCAAATGAGGGGGCAGCAAATGACCGCCCACCGCTCACTGCTCACCGCTCACTGCTCACCGCTCACTGCTCACCGCTCACTGCCCACCGCTAGCGCTCCCCGCCGAGCGCGCCCAGGCGGGACTTGGAGAGCGAGGGGAAGGGGTCGTTCTTGCTGAGCACGAGGATGTTGCTGTCGTAGGCGATGTACGCATTGATGTACTTGAACAGGATGAGCGACGTGATGATGCAGAGGGTCTCGAGCTGGTGGTGGTGCTGCGTAATTCGGGCCCAGTTAAAAATATGGTGGAAAATACAAATGGGGACTTTATATAGCTTATTAGGATTCCCCTTAATGGTCTCATTCCACCAGTCCACAGCGATTTTGAGAAGGTTCCGCTTCACAACGAAGTGAATCTGGTCTATGCATTCGTTCAGCCCATTGTCGAAGAAATACTTGGAGTGCCTCCCCATCACCCGATTGTACAGGAAAATGTTACCCTGTTTTATAGAGTGAATAATGTCAATGTAGATGGTGAGCTCGTAATCCTGTAGCAGTCTCTTGGGGGGGTAGAGTCCCTTATTCAAACGGATGGAGATGATACTCTCTAGCAGCTTCTTTTTAAAGTCCGTTTTTCCCTTCCTCGAATTGGCAAACGCCCAAATGAACTCCCTTTCTGCTTTTTCGTACTCCATTTTGTGCAAATATAACTTTCCCAGTTGGTACTTGAAGAGGACTATAAACGACTTGGGTATGTAGGAGTATTCTATATCGGTGGAATTTATGATTTTTAAAAAGCTAGTGGTTATTTGCATATTGTTAAGCTTCATGCAAAGCTTTATCGATTGGAACATGAGGATGATGAACCCTCCGTGTTTTTCTATGTCCCCCTTAACGATTCCTATTTTGCCTCTTATAGAATTCAGCACTTCTATTGTGTATTTATTCTTCTCATTTACGTCCTCATTTTCTTCATTGTAGATGTCGTTTTTGCTGCTGGTGTTATAGTAGGAATCTGCCAGGGTGCTTATATTATTTAAGAACGAGCAGATGGTCAGCAGGTAGGGTAGTAACCACAGGTTTTCGCTATACAGGTGGATGAAGGAGGATAGGAATTTACATCCTATGTTGAGCAGAACGTCCCAGTTGATTGCATTTCGGTTGCACAACGTTTTGATGATGTTATAATGGTCTATTATGATTTGCTCGTAATTTTTTAGGGCGTTTTTTTTTTTTATTTTTTTGCGCAACTCTATTTCTGTTGTTTCGTCAAATGAGAGGATGTCTACTGGCAGTTGGGTCAGCTTCAGGATGGAGCTGACTTGGTACCCGTTTCGCATCCGCACGCAGGTCTCCATTTCTTGCAGCAGGTCTTCGTAGCTGCGCTCCCGCCGCGGCGGCTCGGCTTGCCGCTGCCTCCGCAGCAGGTTGATTTTGCGTGTTATGGCGTGCTCGTCCGGGGGGTTCATCTCGGCGAAGCGGAGCGGAGCGAGGCGGGGTGAAGCCAAGTGGAGCGAAACGAAGCCAAGTGGTATGGCGTGGCGTGGCGGCGACTCGCCTAACGCGGCAGTGGGAAATTAACCTCTAGCAGCCACGTGCAGGCACTTTGCTAGGCGGTGGAATGCTCCCCTCGTGGCGCCCTCGGTTGATGGGCGGCCAGACTGAGGAGCAGCCAGATTGACGAACTCTCCGGTCGCCGCCCCTGCACAAGTTATACCATCGCGCGTGTAACGGCATGCCATACCAAAGGTGGAGGGGGAAAAAAAATCTGCTCACTCGTTGTAGCGCTTCCAAAAAAAAAAAAATGAGCAGCATGTTGGAAGGGGGGGCACGTCGGCGGGACTGAGCTTTACGTATGCACCGATTGGGGGGATATACGTCGAAGCTGTTTTGTGCTCCACTGCGGGTGGCGAAGTGGAGACGAGGAGAAGCGGGAATGCGGCGAGGCGGCAACGCGGGAACGGTGCACAGCAACAACGCAGCTGAGCCCCGCATCGGGCGCGGGAAAAAAGAGCAGCCAGTTCGCGCTGAAAAAAGAGTAGCCAATCCGCGCGGAGGAACATCCCCCACCCGTCACTCGAGAGTCACAGAAAAAAAAAAAAAAAAAAAAGTTCCCAGTTTGTCACCATTTAAAAAGAAGCAAAAAAGAAGCAAACAAATGAAGAGGAAGATGAAGAAAAAAAAACACATACGTGCCGTTGCACATACATGTCGTTGCACATACGTGTCATTGCACATACGCATGCGCACGGGCAAACGAATGCATGCCGAGGGAACGGAGGAGCACAACGGAAGGGGGGAGAAGAGATAACCTTCAGGTGGGGGGAAGAGGGAGACCTACCACCTCGTGCGTAGAGGCACATCGCCCTGGAACCCCTTGGTACGTCTCCCCACAAGAGGACAAACTCATTTTTTTTTTGCTTTCTCCAAGAAGGGTGTAGGTTTTTCCCTTCAGCGCAGCTGCTGTGCTAGCGAGTTGGCAGCACCTCTCCTTCCTTTCTGTTTAAGCAGATGGTGAAGTGGCAGGACTCGGAGGAGAGCAGCTCGTGGATGCTCTGCGGGGGGAAGGAATTAGATGGTGGCGAAGTGGTGCAGAAGAGGCGTCCAAATGCCTCCTAATCGCCGCCTAATGGCCGCCCAATCGCCCACGCACTAACCGCGATGCTGCGAGTTCCGTCCCGGATGCAGAGGCAGTCCAGCTTGTATTCCTTGCGCAGAAAGTTCATTTCCTTTTTGATGTGATTTTTGATCCTCCGTAGGAGGTCCTCCAGGCTCGTGTGCTTCCCCACGCGTAGGGGGATGTTCACGTGTAGGTTGCCTTGCGGGGGGGAAGCGGTGTGAAGCGATGTGAAGCGGTGGTGAAGCGGCTGTGACGCGGTTGCGAATCAGTGGTGAAGCGGCTGTGACGCGGTTGCGAATCAGTGGTGAAGCGGCTGTGACGCGGTTGCGAATCAGTGGTGACGCCGCATAACACGCAGAGTGTGGGCGCCACCCTCCCCGGGCCTACCATTCGAAAGGACGAAATTGAAATGCCCGCCCTCCATTCGCCTCCGCTCGTAGAGAGAGATTTTGTTCTCCTCCAAGTTGGCACGCAGAATGTCCACGTCCCTTTTGTCGAGGCGGCAGAAATTTAAGACGCAATCTTCGATGAGTTCTTCAGCGATAAAGGAGACGATCTGGGGAGAGGAGTGTAGCAGTGCAGGTGGGTGTGGAGTGAGAAAAGGGGAAACAAAAAAAAGGAGTCCCCACATGGACACGCGGAGGATTGGTAGATACTTGGGGAAGGATGAGTCAGGGGCGCAATCAATTTGATGCACCTCTTTTTTTTTTTTTTTTGTTTTTTTTTGGTTTTTTTTCCCCCTCTTAACCTTTTCCGTGGCCACAAAGGCGATGGTATTTTTGAGCAGATTTTTTATGACGTCGTTATTCCACTCGATTTGATCTCGTTTGTTCTGCAAAAAGGAGAAAAAAAAAAGGGGGAGGTGAAGCGGCATGTATGCTTAACCGGTGGAAGGTGTGCATGCAGAGAGCACCAATTGATTGTGCAGAAGGTGGAGGAGTGAATGGGGGAGAGGGGACTTCCCCACCCTACACACCGCTTCCACCGTACCTGCTCCTTCGCCGCTTCTACATTTTTCCGCACAAGGGATTTTATGAGGCTCCCGGACAGGCCGAAGGTGTTTATTTTGCCGAGGATGTGGAGGCACCTGCGGGGGGGGGGGGCGGTTAAGGGGCTGCGTAGATGGAGAGGCGGCTACGTGGGTGAAGAGGCGGCTACGTGGGTGAAGAGGCGGCTACGTGGGTGAAGAGGCGGCTACGTGGGTGAAGAGGCGGCTACGTGGGTGAGGAGGCGGCTACGTGGGTGAGGAGACAACTATTTGGGAGTGGCTAAAGGGGAGCCCCACCTGGAGAGCTCGGCGCCGTCGGCCAGGACCCCCAAGTTGTCCCGCTGAAAATCAGTGAGGTGCGAATAGGTCTGCAGGTTCCGCCGATGGTTTAACTGCACGGCCTTCTTCTTATCCTCCATCGCCTTCACATTTTCCTCATACGTAAGCTGAATGGTAGCTTCGTTAACAATCTGCTTGGCCATATATTTTGCAAAGCATTTTATTTCGTCCTCCTGGTAGAGGGGACTCGTTTGAGTAGAATTCACTTTTTTTTTTTTCTCTCTTTCTGATATGACTTGTTCATACAAAAAGGTGCCATCATTTTTGAGATTTTTTAGCTCTTCATCGGTTTCTGTTATTTGGACGTCCTTATGTGTGCATATTACTTTCGTCACTTCTGCGGTTAGGTTTTGCCTATACGCATCTGCTGTCTGGTGTGTGCTAGCGGGGGTGACTTCGCTTCGTATAGCATGTAATCTTTCCCCTCTCTTAGCATACTCTCCCTTTTTGTTGTTCCCCCCTGGTGGCTGCTTAGCTAGCTTGACCTTCTTCGGCCTATTCACCGCTTCACCAGCGTGGTTGTGAGTTTGCCTGAGCTTCGTATTGATGAAGGTGGAAAGGATAAGCGAGTGAACCGTCTCGTCGTCCTTCGCACATGGGCCATCTCCCCCAGTGGCTGCACTTGTGCGGCTGGCCCCAATTGTCACATTTTTTTTTGCCCTTTTTTCGAAGAGCAGCATCTTTCGAACGGCATCCACTCGACCTTCTCCCCCACCGAGTTTGATGCTACTTGCCACATTTTTTGAAGTCGTCTGGTCGTTCATATTTTTGTATACGTAACTTACGCAGTCGACGTTGCTCTTCTGTAGTGTCTTTTCTACATTATCTAGGTGGTGTTTTTTTGTTTTTCCTCTATCGTGGGTTTCGTTTGGCATGTTGGCGGTGGTTCCTCCGGGTGGCTTCACATTGCGGCGTTGTCTCGAGTTGGCCCTCACCCCTAGCGATCCCGCCGCTTCGTTCTGGCGGTCAGCTTGGCGGTCATTTTGTTGATGGTCTTTTTTACCGTCTTTTTTACCGCCTTTTTGACCGCCTTTTTGACCGCTTTTTTGACCGCTTTTTTGACCGCCTTTTTGATGGCCTTCTGGATCACCTTTTTGGCCACCTTTTTGAGCGCCCGTTTGACCGCCCTTTTGACCTCCTTTTTGACCGCCTTTTTCACCACCTTTTTTAGCGCCTTTTTTAGCGCCTTTTTTAGCGCCTTCTTGGTGGCCATCTTTCCCCCTTTCGTCGTCCTTCCCAGTGGTGAGGCCGCTCGATTCCTCCGCTGCACTGTGCAGACCCATTTTGGCTTTCCCGCCCCTTTTCTCTGCGTCTGTTCGGGAGTGCCGAAGGGGGAGACTCTCACTGGAAGCGGCGCAGCAGTGATGTGTACGTGCGTATGCGCGTATGTGCATATGCCTACATTTGTGAGGGAGTCAATTTCTCCCCCCGGCGTCTCTCTCTTCCCCCCAGCTGCTCACTCACTGCCTGGTAGGAGCATCTGCGCAACTGGCGAAGCGGTTGGCATGCACATGGCAGATGTAGACGCGTCCGTGCGGGAGGTCTCCATGAGAGGAAGTCCCCGATGCGCGCGACGTGCACATCCGCGTGTGGAAGACCCTGCTGTGTCGTCCCTTTGTTCGTACGTTCCCTACGTTTTTTGGCTTCTTCGCTCCTTCGCATGACCGCCTTTTTTTTCCTTCCGATGGGCACCCCCCCTGTAGTGCAGCATTAATGGGGGGCGACCACTCACGTGTGCGAGGGGGGGACTCAAATGTGCAGGCCTTTCGCGGAAAAAAAAAAAAAGAAGCTCGAGACAGGTGTGCTATTCTGCTATGCTGCTGTGCCGCTTGGCCGCTTCGCCCGCCGGGGGAGAGACATTCTAGTGACGATTCATAAAAGGGGGGGAACAAAAAAAAAAAAAACACTAATTAGCGTTGAAGATGGTGTAATTAAAATTGCAACCTCTGGATGGTCAGTAAGTGCGACTCGTTTGTTATTGACATTTTTAGGGAAGACGAGGTCTCCCTTGGACATTGTTTTTTTTTTTTTTTTTTTTTCCTTGCTACATCGGGGGAGTGGCCTCACTGAGAGGAAGTGATTCATCGAACTGGTCCGACCGCTTCCCCCATTTGATAAGTTAGTCCCACTGACGAAGCTGTTCACCTGTTGGGCAGCCGCATAGATGGTACATGCATGGGAGGCCTGGCACAAAGGAGCGAATGAAGAAGACCCCAGGGTGTCGTTCCGTTTGTCAATCTGTTGAGAGGAAGCCGGGTGGGGGAGTGGAGAAATACACAGAGGCGTATCTCCTTTAACCATTCCTCGGAGAGAGAAAACCATGGAGGAAGGGGAGAGCCAAAAGAAGGGACCCCCTCCTCCCTCAGGTAAGCTTCAACTGGGTAGTGTAGCAACGCATGGCCATGTTGAGGAGCTCCGTTTGTGCAAAAAAAGGGGGCCAAAGTGGAGTGCACCTGGCAGGGTAGCCATGTAAATATCCCTCCCACTGGAGAGCCTTTTCCACACCACCCCCCACTTACAAGCGGCACGAACAAAAGACAACACGTGACGCGTAATACATAACACGCACAGGGGAGGAAGAAAAGGAACCCTTTGACGGAGCGGCTAACGGATCAGATGCAGACGAAACAAATAAAGGGCTTCATGTCTATCCTAACAAAAGCACCTATGAGGGGTTCTACCTGCATGGGCAGAAGTCGGGCGTGGGAAAATTGACCAAGCGGAACGGGGCGTTTTACGAAGGTAATTAGGCAGATGGGGGCGCCTCGAAAAAAGAAAAAAAAAAAGAGACGTACGCAACGTTGCGGCAGGGACTGATGCGCTCCCCTTCTGTTTTGCCGCGTTTGCGGCCACTCAGGCGAGCGTTTTTTCTTTTTTTGCCCCTTCCTTTTACCTCTCCATGTTACCTCCCCATTTCATGCCGACATCCATTTTTGGGGCCCCCCGCGAACAGGCAACTTCCAAAACGGGCAGAAGCACGGAGCAGGGTTCCAGCGATACTCCAGTGGGGATTTCTACTACGGGGAGTGGAGGCACAACAAGAAGGACGGCCGGGGCATTTACTTTTTCGCCTCCACCGCGGAATACGTGAGCCGGAGCGGTGCAGCGGCGGTGTAGCCGCTTGAGAGAGAGAACATGCGGGCTTGCAATCAGCCAGACGTCACATCGGCATTATGCGCTTTCATCATCACCGCTTTCTCACCGCTTTCTCACCGCTTTATCACCGATTTATCGCCGCTTTATCACCGCTTTATCGCCGCTTTATCGCCGCTTCCCCCCCTCAGTACTTCGGCGAATGGTGCAAGGGAAGCCTCATCAGCGGGGCCTGGGTCATCTCCGGAGAGGCAAAATACGTGGGGACGTTTTTTAGGAACCTGCCCAAGTTCAAGGGGGAGTTCCTGTTTGCCAACGACTCTAAAATGAGCGTCTTTTACGAGCAGACCCTGGGCGTTTCCAGTGCGAGTGACGGGGGTGCGGAGCGCGTGGCGCTGCACTGGAGGTCGCTCTAGTGGCGCCACGAGCCTTTCGTGTGTGAGGGGAAGCCTTCGTGTGTGAGGGGAAGCCTTCGTGTGTGAGGGGAAGCCTTCGTGTGTGAGGGGAAGCCTTCGTGTGTGATAAGAAGCTTTCGTGTGTGCGGGGATGGGTCGTTGGAGGTGATCATCCAATTTGTGTTCCCTTTTTGCTTCTTTTTTGCTTCCTTTTTTTTTCCCCTTTTCTTGCGTCGCCCGCTTTGAAGCATCCCCCTTTTTTAGTAGGTGACATTTGGGGAGGTCCCAAAAAAACTAAAAAAATATAAAAAAAAATAAAATAAAAAAAATAGCACCAAAACGAACTAGCCGAATGGACTTGTAGGAAGTTCCAACCCGCGCTGCACACAGTGATGTCGCTCGGGGGTCTCCATTTGGCTAGAGGACCTTTCGCACACATGTGCGTGGGTACGTGGCTGCATATGGGCATCATGGGTTAGTGCCTCCTGGGCTGATGCGCTCGCTCGTACGTACATAGACTATCACACGTTCAATTTGACACCCCCCTGGAACGCTCTGCCTCACACGAACTTCACTTATCCGTTTGTGTGCGTTCCTATCGTTCCTCTCTTTCCTCTACGCGTCGACAAGATGAGCACGAACCGGCAAAGCTGCCCATCCCCCCAACTGTACACGTCAACGATAAGCGACGCCATAAATAGGTACTCGCTCATGGGGACTCTAGACCACCATAGTGGGAGTTTCCATCTGAGCAGAAGCGCCCCAGAGGAGAAGAACGTCGCGAGTCACAGCGACTGGACTGCTCTCCAGGAGGACACGTCCGGCGAGGAGGGAGAGTTACAAACGTACACCTCGATAGTGCTTGGTAGGTCCCTCTGTCTTCTGTTTGGTCGCCCCAGGGAGGTGTTCTTCTTTTGAGGTGTTCCACTTTTGTGGTGCATCGTTTACCCCCTTTGCTCAGCTGATCTCTCTCCACTTGGTAACCCTAGCAGGTGGGACAAATGAACCCATGCGCCGGAGAGCCACGGAAGGGGAATTCCCCCCCCGTGGGTGGAGGGGGGAGATCAAACGTAAGTGCGTCACCCGTTCGAATGGGTTTTATATGAGTTTACGCGTACAGCGGTGAAGTCTCCCTTGGAGTGTAACCCGTATGGGTGTATACTCCTCCCCACCCCCACACACAATCACTCTTTTCTTTTATCCTGCGGGATGCTCCCCACTTGAACGATTTTCACCCCTAAGAAGATTCACCAAAGGAAAGACCCTTGGACGTCCTCCTGGAGAAGCAGGCCAAACACGATGCCGAATGGACCAAGCACATTTTAAAAATCCTTCTGACCGCGGAAGAGGCAAATAAAGTCAAGGACTTCCAAGACGTAATAAAAACGATTGAGCATGAGGAGATAAAGGAGTTACTGTTGCATCATTCTAAGGTAGTGTTGTTCGAAATTAAAAAGATATATGGGGTGCTGGGGGGTCTAGTGAATGATGGTGGTGGCAGGGTGGGACGCAAAGGACGTTTAGATGTCCCTCCTCGTGAAGGCCTACCATTGAACCTGTTAAGAAGCAAAAGGGGAAAACCAAATTTGAGGGCCAAAAAATGGTACCTTTTGAACCGGTACTATAGGAGGCTCTGCAGGATCTACGAGGAGGAGAATTCTCTTTTGAGGCGGTTACTCATGGGCAGTCCTGTTGGCGATGCAAACGAGGTTGAAGCACTCCCGAGGAGGCACAACCACATAGCAAAGCAGACCCTTCTGGGGAGGTGCGTAATAACGTACCAAGGTTCGTGCATCTAAGTTAGATAAAAAGCACATTTCACTAGAACCCATTTTTGCAGTAACACCCACATGGGTGGAAAAAAAATGTATTTTCCTCTCCCTTTTTTAGCTAAAGTGGGGAGAACCTTTCCGGTCGAGATGAAATCAAAATGGATCCGAGGTGCACTAAAAAGGGGAAGTAAGCACCGATTGAATCTAAAAAGAGACACTCGCATCTTCCGTTTTGTTCCCCATGTGGACATGGTTAAGGGGCAACTTGGTGGGGAATCCCTATCTGAGGAGGGAAGTGAACCCAGTGGAGGGACCCAAAACAGTCAGGTAGACGCGCCAAAGATGAGCACATCGAAATGTTACGTATACCCCCGGGAGGAGGAAGTGAAGAGCTGCAGCGACATGGCTATGCCAAATGGTCCCATTGTTAACGACTGTGAGGGGGATGAAGCGATGGAGGTGGGAGTAAAGGGGCAAGAGGAGAAACACCCCGAAGGGGTTATTCAAGAGGAAAAAAACAGTCGTCAAGATGGCCCCCTCTTCGGTGAAGAAGCGCCAAGCGGGGGAGACGTCGGTGTGAACGCATCGAGTGAGCAGGCGGGTGAAGCACCCGTGGAAGACCACCCAAAGAAGGAGCTAACCGATGGGCACGAAAAAGGGGATAACCATCTCGGGGCAGCAAACAGTAAGTTGGGGCAAATAGACAAAAAAACGAAGTTAAAAAAAAAGAAAAAAGTAGGAGAAAGGAGGGAGAAGGGGGAGAAGAAGAAGAAAAAAAAATTAAACGCCCAGCAGACAAATGCAGTTACTGGGAAGGAAGAGAACGGAGGAGGCGATCACCCCCTGGCGGACGTCCCAGATAAAGCCACAGAAGAGGCGAACGAGGGGGTGGTTCTTTGCCAGGAGGTCTACCACGATTGCACTCATTAGTGTGGTCTGCAGTAACGATAAGGAGTGCTTCCTTCCTGACTTCCTTCTTTCCTTTTTGCCTTTTTTTTTTTTTATTTTTTTTTCTCCAAATGGGAGGACATCATACCACCTGTAACTTAACTCACCTTTGTTTGAACCCGTCAAAGGGGAAGGCGTGCCCACTCTGGGGAGCGCATCGGGTGAATTTTACGTATCATTGGGTGGAAGGAAAAAAAAAAAAAAAAAAAAGAGGAAAAAATAGGACATCTGTGTGCGTGCGCCGACCGCGTATGTACGTGCGCATCTGTATGGAAGCACTCGCGAAGTGCACACGGTGGGAGGACCTCGCCTGTGTCACCCCTGTAGACGCCGCGGCAGTGGTGCAAACGGTTCTCATTCCTCCTCCTCCCTTTTAACGAGTGCCTCCGCGGAAAAAAAAAAAAAAAAACACACAACATATAGCATAGCGGCATACTGGCGTAACAACGGGATAACGTAAACATGGCAGTAAGGGCGATTTCTAAATGAGTGCACATGAATTCGCATGAGACCCACTCTGAACACACACGCGAGCGAAAGAGACCGCTCAAAGATGTGCACGAAATCGCGCGCAGAGGCCCGGGAACCCTTCTGGAGGGACATTGCACGGATAGACAGGCTGATTTACGCGCACGAAAAAAAATTACAATCATGCAACTGTAAAAAAAGGAAATGCTACAGGCTGCTGTCGCTCTGGGCCGACTATGACAAATGGTTGAGTGAGACGTGCGAAAGGTATGCGTGGAAGGTGCGGGCGTTGCGAATGGTGGGGACGGGTTCCAGGGGGAGTGCCACGTGCGCAGATGAGGAGTGGAGTAGCCGCATAGGGGACTGCCCCCCGAGTGGAACCCCATGTGCGGCGTCGAAAGATTGTGGCCACTTAGCCAAGTGGAGCTCCGTCCATGCCACGGCAGGGGAACGGCTGCGTAAAAGGAGAAAGAAAAGAAGACCGCGGGGTGGGAAGATAGCAGGTGGGAAGCTGACGAGCAAAACAAAAGGTCAGGGGAAACCCCAACTAAACTGCGCAAACAGAAGGGGTGATCCACCTAGAGGCGGTAATGAAAAGGTGCAGGAGGATGCGGAGGGGGGAGAAATAAAGGGGGGGCATTCCCTCGGAGGGGTGGAGCGGCCACAGGGAGAGGAGAACGGGGACGAAGCGGCTGAAGAAGACCTTGGCGAAGCGGCGGAAGAAGTGCACGAGAATGAAGGCCAACTCCCAGGGGTGGCGAACCCAACGTGCGAGGACACTGGGGGGAGGGAAGCAGACGGTTCGGAGGGGACTCAGCCAAATGGACGAAGTAGAGTCGCCGAAAGGGAAGGCTCCCCTGAAGCAGTAGAGGAATGGAAAGTATCTTCATGTGATGAGAAAGAGAAGGAGGAAGAGACAGGACGTGGTCAGACGGTGCACAACTCCGTGGGTGAGAAAAGTGAAAACAGCTTGGAAACGGTGCCAAGTGGCAGTGGGGGATGTCCCCATAAAATGGGGGGAGAAGCGGAGGAGGAGAAGGAGGAGGAGGAGAAGAAGGAGAAGACAGATAAGCAACATAACGAACTGGAGTTCTCTGAGGTGCAGGTGAGGGCAGTTACACTGGAAGAAGGAGACGCAAAAACGGGGGGAAAGCAGGCAGCAAAGGAGAAAAGAGCGCGCGGAGGGGAGAAAAAGGCGAAGGGTAAAAAGAGGGGGGGTAAGAAGGAGAAGAGGGCGCGAAAGGGGGAGGGGAAAAAGGCTAAGGGGAAGGAGAAAATGATGGAGGAGGGGGAGGAGGGAGAAAAAGCAACGGAGACAGCGGTGGAGGAAGGAAAAGAGACAGCCGTGGAGGAAGCAACGGAGGAGAAAATGGAGGAAGTAAGGGAAGTTAAGGTGGAAGAAGGAAAAGAAGAGAAAATGGAAGGCATAAAGGAGGCAGCGGTGAAAGAAGAAAAAGAAGAGAAAATGGGAGGCGAAAAGGAGCAGATGGAGGAGGAAGTTGAGGAGGTGAAGATGGAGAAAGCAATGGAGGTGAAGGTGGAGGAAGCAACGGAGGAGGAGATGGAAGAAGAAAAAGAAGAGAAACTGGAAGGAGAAAAGGAGCAGAGGGCGGAGGAAGCAACGGAGGAGAAGGTGGAGGAAGAAACGGAAGGGAAGACTAAAGATGAACGAAATGAGAAGTTGGGCGTGGAAAAAGAGGCGATGGTGCAGAAAGGAGGGGATATGTATACGGAGGGGGGGGGGTCGACTACGATGGAGGGAGAGAAGCAGGTGACGGTGGAGGGAGAGAAGCAGGTGACGGTGGAGGGAGAGCAGCAGGTGACGGTGGAGGGAGAGCAGCAGGTGACGGTGGAGGGAGAGCAGCAGATGAAGGTGGAGGGAGAGAAGCCGACGAATGTGGAGAGTGAGAAACCTACTACGATGGAGGAAGACTCTTCGATCGGGGAAGGGACGGAGGAAAAGATCGAAGATGAGGGAGAGGCGAAGGCGGACGTGGAAAGGGAGCAGAACAGTGGCGGTGAAAAGGAGGCAAAACCGGGCGCCGCACAAAGAAGCGACCATGAGGACGAGCCGGGGAAGACGGCGGGGAACGAAATCGTCCACCATATTCTCAGCGAGTACTCCAACACAATTCAGTACACGAGTTTTCTCGACTACATAAAAAATAAGGAGACCGAGTAGGGGGGGAGAGCAGTTGCGGGGAGGCGGGGAGGCGGGGAGGCGGGGAAGTGGGGAAGCGGGGAAGCGGAGATGCGCAAAATGGTAGAGGGGGAGAAACCCATGCGAACGTCTACAGCCAGTTGCTGCTACGCCCATATGGGTAAAAAAAGGCAAAAAAAGCAAAACACACCTGAAAAGACGCCCACCTGAAAGCACACCCACCTCACCTCAATCGACGATAACCAGCCCGCCCACAAACCTGCTGAGGGGCAAACGACCGGCTAGCCAATCTTGTAACCCGAGTGCACCGCGACGATGCCCATGGTCATAGTCGAGTAGGAAATATTTCGAAAAGAGCTCTGGTGCATAAGCTGGGACAACTCCTCAGGAGATAAAAACGTCTGGATACTCTCCGCCAGGTACTTATAAGAATTTTCGCTACTTGCTACAACCTTTCCAAGCAGCGGAATGACTTTCAATAAATAGGCATCATAAAGAGGCTTAATCAAGGCACAATTGACTCGGCTAAATTCTAAGCATAAGAATCTACCCCCAGGTTTCAAAACGCGATGGATTTCTCTTAACGATTTGGGAATGTTAGTAAAATTCCGAATGCCAAAGGAGAGGGTCACTACATCTACGGAGTTGTCTTCAAAGTAATTTAAATTCTCTGCGTTTTGAATTACCCATTTGATGTTCCTGTTGTAATTCATTTCCTTTGCTCGCTTCTTCCCCACTTGCATCATGTCTTCATTCACATCGCCTACGATTATTTCGGGGGTGAATTTTGCGTAAAATTCATCGGCTTGGTTTTCCCCTTCATGGAAATCGCTTCCCTGGTGCAGCTTCTCCAAATGGTGCTTGTACCTTTTTAATATTCGAAAGGCTATATCTCCCGTGCCTCCAGCTAGGTCTAATATTTTGCAGGCGGAAAAATTGGCGGCGCTTCCCTCGTTTACTGCTTCACTCGCCGCGCCGCCGGTTTGGCTGCCGGGTTGGCTGCCCGTTTGGCCGTCCGTTTGGCCGCCCGTTTGGCCGCCCGTTTGGACTTTTCCGTCACCGAAGCGGGTTTCTTCGCATGAGGCCGCCCCCCCTTTCCCGTGCTGCCTTCCCCAATTGGCCTCGCTTCTTAAAATTTCTTCCTGCATTTTGTAGCTGTGGTATTTTAAAAACAAATCGAGCTCCTTCACCAGCTGGTCCTTCCAACAGCGGTGCAGGCGAAGACTCATCAGGTCGTTCATCAGGTCGTACCTGTTGGACACGTGGCTGAATAGGTTGTGCACCAGCTTGGACTTTATCTCTTCTGTAACCTTTTTGAAGCCGAAGTTGTACAGCCCTGCGGAGAGGGGGACAGGTGAGGGGGAATAAGAAAAATGTGAGAAAGTGTGAGAAAGTGTGAAAAAATATGAGAAAGTGCGAGAAAATGCGGAAAAAAATATGAACAGGTCAGGCGAACTGCAACATTGCTAGCACATCTGCACACACGTGTGATGCGCCTATGAATGGCAGAGACGCCCCCAGGGAGGACCCCCGCTGGGGACAGAGAGCTTTACTTTCGCCGCTGCCAAAGGAGTCACTCTTTGTGCTAAACGATTTCGGCCCTGTCCTTAAAGTGGCCCCCAGCCTTTTCTCCCTGAAATGCCGTCCCTGGCGGGGGCCGCAAAACTGCAATGCTTTCATTGTTTGGCGGTGGTGTTGCGGTGGTGATGTGTGTAGTGGGGGGGGGAACCTCTGATCAGCTTTCCTTTTCGAGGCAACCCTTAACGTGGCTTGCAAAGAGCGGGTGACACGCAGAGCGACGTGGCTGAAGGAGGGTCCGTCCCTTGCCGTGTAACCCTAAAAGCTGCTTCACCAATTTGGTTTCTTCGCAACATAAGCGGTGATGCGATGAGGAAGTAAAAAATTTGGCGTGGGGGATATTCTCAGCAGGGTACTTTATTACATTTTTTGGACGATCAACCG
Organism: Plasmodium vivax; assembly: GCF_000002415.2. Taxonomy (NCBI): domain Eukaryota; phylum Apicomplexa; class Aconoidasida; order Haemosporida; family Plasmodiidae; genus Plasmodium; species Plasmodium vivax. The sequence goes on from NC_009909.1 coordinate 690,857, forward strand.
CCCCAGCGTGAGTTTAAAAAAGAAAAAAACAAACGGCGCTGCCTCGATGAACAAATGGAAAAAAATTATGGAGTGCGTACCACTTCCTTTTTCACTCCAGCGTGGCTGACCAGAATTTTGCGCACGTATGTATGTTTTTTTTTTGGCGAACTTTAAAAGGGAGTGATGTGTGCTGCGTTATTTTCCTAGGCCCGCTCGCGCACGGATGGCAGCACGTTGTAGGGCCCAGCGGTATGCAAGCGGTATGCAAGCGGTATGCAAGCGGTATGCAAGCGGTATGCAAGCGGTACGAAAACGCCATGCGAACGCGCGGGAGGATGCTGAGACGCCTGGGCGCAGGCACAAACGGGCAAGTGCGCAGAAGCGCGAGCAGCGTCTCGTATGGCTACCTAAACCTAACGGTCAGTGATAAAATTATGCCCTACGTGGAGGGGCTAAAGAAGAAGGTGATATACGTCAGCAGTTCCAAAGACTGCAAAGCGTACGTGCAGGAAATTCAAAAGGGTGTCCAGGCTGGCAAAATAAATTGCATCGGCCTGGATGTAGAAGGATATAAAATAGGGAGAAACGGCACAGTAAGTATCATACAGGTATGCACGCAGGATGTGTACCTGTTCGACCTTTACAAATGTGATAATAGCTATTTGTTTGTTAAATGCTTAAAGGAGCTACTGGAAGATCGACGAGTTATAAAAATTACACATGACTGCAGGGAGGACTGCTCCATTCTGTTCAACCAGTATAGCATTTGCCTTAACAGGACATTCGACACGCAAGTAGCTTTCAATTTACTTTTGAAGGAAACGAAAAAGGACCTGTACCAAATAAGTTACGACGATTTACTGTATAAGTGCCTACTCTTAAATAATAAGCACAAAATATATTTTCATAAAATGATTTCGCTCGATCAGAAGATTTATTTGAAGAGACCCATCGCGAAGGAGCTGATTCAGTATGCCATCCAAGATGTTATATATTTAAAGCCGTTGATGTGGAGTTTGGTGGACAGGCTACTCCGTGTGTGTAAAGACGGCGAGGCGGGACGTGAGCCATTTGGTGAGGACGGAGAGGCAAGAAGTAACCCATTTGGTGAGGACGGAGAGGCAAGAAGTAACCCATTTGGTGAAGAAAACCCGCGCAGCATTAAAAACGGTGATGATGTGATGAGCGAAGGGGCACACAGCAACCTAAGTGAACATAAGACTAACATAATAAAACGTGTTACACGGCTAAGTGAGAGGTACATCAACTACCAGTTTTTAAATACGCATGTTAAAAATGAGAAAGAGCTACAGAAGGGAATGACCCTCGATGGCATGGTCGTCTCCTGCAACAATTTAAATCTCTATGTTAAGTTGAATTTGAGCAGGAGGGGCGTCATAACGAATTGTATGCGGAACGACTTCGAAATTGGGGACGTGGTTAAGTGTGTCATCCTGGGGTTTTGCAATAATGATTACATCAAGCTGGGGTTGTGCGACCCGTCCCTGTGCGCGGTGAAGCGTGAAGAGGGGCGGTAAAAGGGGACCCAGTGGTTCCTGTCCATTTGCTATGTCCATCCCCATGCGCGTTTGGGGCAGCACAGTTTGATTGTCATTTTGTTGGAGTTTGTTTTTTTGCTTTTTTTTTTTTACTTTTTTCTTTTGCTAAATTCCCCCGCAAGCATATCTGCGTGCGGGTATTTCCCCGTTTGAAAGTCTTCCCCCTTTGTTTTTGAAACGGTCGTTTAAGACTGAACGCACAGAAGGCGACGCGGCGAAGGAGTCGCTCGTCGTTTTGAGGAGAAAACGAACCACTTCATAATCCGTACAGTAACAGTTTGGCAAAGTGGACATATGAGCATGTCAGCATGTTAACACAACTATGGTGATATAATGATGGGAGGAAAAAAAAAAAAAAAAAAAGCTCCCCAAACTGCCCATTTTGCGTGAATTGCCTGAACTGTTCATATTATTTTTAACAAATTATTGCTGTTCAGGCAATTCACGCAAAATGGGAGAACAAAAAAATGAACAATCACAAGCGGCAACAGGTAGTTATGAATGCCGTATGCTGCGCATTGCACATTTCGCGGTGTGAAAACTGTTGCGACGGGGGAGGACGCCTGGGGTAGTTTTATAATTTTCCCGCGTTGAGCTGCGTTTTCCCGCGTTGAGCTGCGTTTTCCCGCGCTGGGCTGCGTTTTCCCGAGCTAGGCTGCGTTTCCCTTCGTTTGTTTTTCCCTTCCACTTTTAGACACCTCCCGTTTGGCTGAATGCCTAGGGGGGATTAAAATTTGCATCGCTGAAATGGCGTCCTCAACCGCGCATCGATGAAGCTTCGTCCTCAATTGTGCATGCCCAATTTTGCGCGCTTCAATTCTCCACTTTGGCACATTTTCCCGAATGCCGCGCATTGCTTAAACGTGCCCGTCGATTATTCTATTTTATTTTTATTTTTTTTTTGCACGTGTGCAAAGCGTAAAAATGCCACTCGCACAGCAGAAAGCACACGACAGCCGCGATTTTGTGAGGAGCGAGAGAATGAATGAGCATGCGCGCAGCTCAGCTTGTGGCACTCAGCACGAAACTTAGGTGCACGTGCGCGTGCGCTTGCTTTGCTTACATGTGAGTACATCACCGGTGCATGCATGCTTAGACAACATTCGCAGCCGCAGCCTTCGCGGATACGCACGAATGAGGATGCGCGAAATGGGGCTACCGCTTCAAAGCGCGTGCTTTCATTTTGGAGGAGAATGGACCTAATTCGCTTCTCAACCAAATTGGGGAACTACTCTGGTGAAGCCACACCTCGTTTTGTCTCACGAGCGTTTTGTCGTGTTAACGTGGCTCCTAATGTGTCGAATTGTATTGCGTACATTATTATTACTTTTATATTTTTTTTTTTTTTATTTTTTTTAACTTTTGTTGCATAAGCAAAGAACGTTGGTGCGTAATCAGACAGTTTGCAATTTTACCCAAACTGGTTTTCACTTTTCATGTTAATACTACGTACGTTTCGCAGTTTGTGCAAAAGCCACAGGTGAAGCGGCCTGTATGTTATACGGGCATTTTGGCAGTATATAAGGAGTGAGTTTTTTTTTTTTTTTTTTTTTTTTTTTATTCCACCCCTAATTGTGTTTATTTATTTTTTCGTTGCTCGGCGAGTTAGTGGACTCTACATGGGAGTTACACAGCTGGGCATTTAAAAGTGCGCCCCCGCATTTGGGCAACATGCACAACATGCACAGTTAGCCCAATTTGCCTAACATGCACAGTAAGCATAACTTCGTTGCGTTCGCGATTTTACGATAGCTCTACACGTACGTAGTGTTTTCTCCTTCTTCGTTTGTCACTTTTTTTTTTTTTTTTTTTTTTTTTTCGCGGCGAAAGTGCTGCAACGTCCTCTACACCCATGTACGCCGCCCGCGGGGCAACTGATAAGCAAATGCGTGCAGGGGATATTTGCATTTTCGCGTACACGTTAGCTTAACGGCGAAGCCAAGCACACAAAGGGGGAAGAAGTAGAAGGAGAAGAGGTATCTTCCCGATCACCCATTCGCATTAGTATATTCTTCCTATACGGGAAATAAGAGCAGCGCACAGAAAAAAAAGTACGCAGCCAAGGGGTGCAGGAAGAAGATGCACATGGGAAGAAGGAAGTTACACAGAAGCCCAGCCCACATATATTGAGGAGGCGCAAAATATAAACGCCTTGAAAAAAAAAAAAAAAAAGATTACCTTTTTGTTGCGAGGTCGCAGCACAGCATTGTATGAAAACTAGCCATATATATATATGTGAGTGCATACCCCCTCCAGTAGGCCCCGGTAGAAAAAAAACCACGTACAGTTGGTGACCACCCCCTCTTCAAACCGCAAAAAATAGAAAAAAAAAAAGTACATGTGCGTACTAGTACATGCACAAGAGTTTCCTATGCATGTCAAACGAAGTTGAGGTATAGAAAGGAAAGGAAGGAATGCCTTTTCAACGCATGGGGGGGAAGAGCTGAATTGCATGAAAACGAAAAAAATAAAAAAAAAACAAAAAAAACCCAAAAAAAATACATTGTATGCACCGTGCATGTTCATGCTTAATACGTAGGAGGGTGCACAGGTACGCATCACATCCACACGTGGAATCTTCACATCGTTGCGCGGATAGAGAAGCGACTGCGTACGTATGGAATTATATACATGCTTCACATAACTTCACTTCGTTCATTTTTTCGCAAGCATTATACGTACTGCGAAAAAGCACAAGCTGGCGAAGCTAAACGAAAACGCGTTTCCTTTTTTTTAAACTGTATATGCTAAAATGTACATCATTCTTCATTTGTAGAGCATAAAAAAACGAGGGAAAAGAAAAAAAAAAAGAAAGAGCGGAGCAAAAAAACCCCTTTTGTGTATTTTATTTTTTCCGAAGAGTCACATAGTATGCATACACGTGAGTAGTCCCAAAACTGAAATGTTGTTGTTTTTTTTTTTTTTTTTTTTTTTTTATTGAGCTCGGAAGGGCATGTGAATTCCTTGGTTGAGTGAATACGCACCTCTTGAGAGCTCCCCCCCCCCTCTCCGCTTACACCGTGCAGCGACGCGGCTACGCCAAACGCGCTTGAGCGAACGCGGAAGGAGTAGTGCCCGTTGCGCTGGCGGAGGTGAATACACCTAAGAGGGGGGGAGTGCGCGAGGAGCTCCCGCCAAGGGTCCACGTGCGTGCATAGGCACACGTACCTAACGCGCTTACGTGCCTACATTCATACGTGCTTACGTGTGCACCGCTTTATGCGCGTGGTTCGACCCAGTTCTGCTGTTGAAGCGGCGAACGTGGGAGGACAGACCTATCGAGACGGCCCGATTGGGAAGAATTCTGTGTAGTGTGGCGGTGCGCCCTTTCCTTTCCTCCCCTCTCCTCTCCCCCCCCGACAGTGACCATGAAGAAGAGCAGCAAGGAGATCTCCTCCTCGCAGTCGTTAAAAAACGGCGGAAGCGACCACTTCTTTAACACATCATTAATGTACGTGTTGGCCGCCTGCCTGGCGTCCTTCATCTTTGGGTACCAAGTGAGTGTGCTTAACACGATCAAGAATTTCATTGTAATAGAATTTGGGTGGTGCACAGGAAATAAGGTAGAATGTGATGATAGCACGCTGAAGAGTTCGTTCCTGTTGGCGTCTGTCTTTATAGGTGCCGTGGTTGGGAGTGGATTTTCTGGTTACCTAGTGCAGCACGGAAGGAGGTTTTCCCTGCTAGTCATTTATAATTTTTTTATTCTGGTGAGTATATTGACATCTATTACGCATCACTTCCACACGATATTGTTTTCGCGTCTGTTGAGTGGATTTGGAATAGGCCTCATCACGGTGAGTGTGCCCATGTACATCTCGGAGATGACCCACAAGGACAAGAAGGGCGCCTACGGGGTCCTCCACCAGCTGTTCATCACCTTTGGGATATTCGTAGCGGTGCTGTTGGGCATGGCCATGGGGGAGGCCCCAGACGCCAAGTCAGTAGACGCTTTGGGAGAGTTTCAGAAGATATGGTGGAGACTCATGTTCTTCTTCCCCTGCCTTATCTCCATCCTGGGCATCGTCCTGCTGACCTTTTTCTACAAAGAGGAGACCCCCTACTACCTATTTGAGAATGGAAAAATAGAAGAGTCAAAAAAAATTTTAAAAAAAATTTACGGAACGGATAACGTGGATGAGCCTTTGAAGGCAATTAAAGATGCAGTGGAGCAGAACGAGGCGGCGAAGAAGAATTCCATTTCGTTGATGAGAGCGATGCAGATTCCCTCCTACCGTAATGTCATCCTGTTGGGTTGTATCCTCTCCGGTCTGCAGCAGTTTACAGGAATAAACGTTTTGGTGTCCAATTCGAACGAGCTGTATAAGGAATTTCTGAGCAACAAATTAATAACCACCCTAAGTGTCATCATGACAGTTGTTAATTTCTTGATGACCTTCCCAGCCATCTATATTGTGGAGAAGCTAGGAAGAAAGACTCTCCTCCTTTGTGGTTGCGCGGGGGTTATTTGTGCCTTCTTACCCACTGCCATAGCAAATCAGATTGATCGATCGTCCGATTTTGTGAGGAATCTCTCCATTGCGGCCACCTTCGTGATGATCATTTCGTTTGCCGTTTCGTACGGACCCGTGCTGTGGATTTACCTGCACGAGATGTTTCCTTCAGAGATAAAGGACAGCGCGGCCAGCTTGGCCTCCCTCGTCAACTGGGTGTGTGCCATCATAGTGGTGTTCCCGTCCGACATAATTATTAAGAAGTCCCCCACGATTTTGTTTTTCATCTTCTCGGGCATGTCCATTTTGTCCTTCCTCTTCATCTTCTTCTTCATCAAGGAGACGAAGGGTGGCGAAATTGGCACCAGTCCGTACATCACCATGGAGGAGAGGCAGAAGCATATGGGCAAGTCGGCCGTGTGAGCGGCCAAAAGGGAGGAGTATTAGAGTATTAGAGTATTGGAGGCGCATCAGAGCAGTATTAGCGGCGCATCAGAGCAGCATTAGAGGCGCATTAGCCGAAGCGCACTCCACACAGCCGCGTGGACGACTCTTTCCGGATCGAGCTGAAAAAAAATGTGCGCAAAAAGCCGCTCAACACGCGTGTTTTTTTTTTTTTTTTTTTTTTTTTTTTTTCGTTGTTAATTGTTCCGTGGTGAGAGAGAGAAGAAGCGAAGCGGGCGCGCCGCAGACGTGTGCTGCGCTTTCGTCCCCAAGTGGGTGGGCAGCCCATCACGTGGGGTAGCTCGTCAACGGGGCGTGAAGATGGCTCGTCAACGGAGCGTGAAGATGGCACGTCAACGGAGCGTGAAGATGACTCGTCAACAGATCGTACTGATAACCCCTTAACGACGCGAAGATGACGCTTCAGCACAACACAGCAGCGCCCGCGCCACACTTCTTTACACCCCTTGAGAGAGAAAAAAAAAAAAGCAAATTGTACATTTACCTAGCGAAAAAAAAAAAAAAATGTAACATAGGAATGTGTGTGTGCGCGCATACTTGGGGATCCCCCCCCCTTTTTTTTTTTTTTTTTTTTTTTCCACCTGCGTAGATACATATGCATAATGCGTATGTGTGTGCGCATGCGTAGACATATGGACGTGTATCCGTGCCCCCCTGCAACGCACCCGCGGGTGACATTCCTGTTTTGTTTGTTTTCTTTTTTTGTTTTCATTTCGCATAAACCGGGTGTACCTCCATCAGTCAATCGTCAGGAATTCAGGCAGGGGTGGCGGCGGTGTGGCGGCGGTAGGGCGGCGGCAACGCGGCAGGTAATGTGGTAGCCTAACCCGGAACGCCTCATAGGGCTATTTTCACCCACCTGTGGGGGCACTCCCATTTAGGCCGAATACCCAATTGTGCATGCGCTTCGCCTTTTGGTGTCTTCCCAATGAGTTGGTAACTTCTTAGGGCTACTCGTATCGATCCCTTTTAGGGACCCTTTTAAAGGTGTGTCCAAATGTGCACCTTCTTTGTAGTGGAGGGTAAGCGGTGAGGGAGGAACGGGCGTGGCTCTCCAGGAAAGTTTTCCCCCCACAGCGTGCGATTTGCTCCACCCCTAATGGGTTGCGCACAAACTGGCAGGTTAATCCCCACATGTGAAATGAGAGAGTGCCTCTCCAGTGGGCACTGTCGTTTAGAGGGTTCACTCCAAGGGGGTAGGAGAATCCCCCCAAAAGGGGAATTAACAAACCGGCGTTGACATGTCATGGTAAGATGGCTGCATCCCCCGCGGAGGGGAGCGGCAAACGTGGTGACGACAACATGGTGGTGTTTCCCCAATGTGGTGGAAAAAAAAAAAAAACGCCGCTCCCCGTTGCGCACCTGCATTGTGGTGGTGGTGGTCGCCACGAGGAAAGCACTTCCCTGCCAAAGGAAGGAAAACCATTCCTCCCATGTTGACAGTGACAACCGTGGGTAGCCACTTCCGTGCGTGTTATGGGTATACGCGTATGTATAGGTGAACCAAGTGGAGCAACTCTATGGGCGCTCCTGGCACAACGGCAGCCTCCTAATATGACATGCCCAGGCATCTGCTGATCAAAGGCGCAGTGCTCCTGGCGGCACTGGCCTGGCTGAGCAGCGCGGGCATACCCGGGCTGCACAAATGGGTGATCCAGAACTTCCCCAGTTGCGTGAAGGTAGTGGAGAGGAACAGCCTGCTGGACGTGACGCACTTGGGGGGGAATTTCGCGCGTGGGAGAAAAAATAAAAAAAAGGGAGGAGGAGCGGCAGGAGGGGGAGCAGGAGGAGCAGCGGGAGGAGGCACTCATTGGAAGAAGGGCCCAACGAAGATAGGTCGCGTGGATAACCTCCTATTCGACATGAACCAACTGCTGCACAAAGCGAACGTCCAGTTTGTAAACGATGAGCAGTATTTCTGCAAACTCTCCTATTTGATTAGCAACGTGCTTAGGAAATTTCAACCGCAGAAGAACATCGTGTTCGCGATCGATGGCATTTGCCCTTTTTCGAAACTGAAGTTGCAAATTAAAAGACGAGCGAAGGGGAAGAACCTCCAGGGTGGAGACAACTCAAATGACATCACGTGTGGTAGTCCTTTCATTCAGAAGGTGTCATCATTTCTCCGGAACTTTGTAGCGCATCTAACGTCCCTATCCAAGTATGAGCATGTGAAAGTGTACGTCTCCACCGATAAGGAGGTGGGGGAGGGGGAACTTAAGCTGATGAACTGGATGCAGAACTACGTAGGGGGGGGAAGCAGTTCTCTTGGTGCCTCCAGAAAAGCGGACGAATCGTTCGTCATCGTGGGGGCAGACGCGGACCTCCTCCTGCAGTGCTTGGCTTTGAAGGGCGTGCAAAATGTGTGTGTGTATACGTACCAGACGTTCCTCGTGGATGTGGGCGCGTGGGGGAGGAGGAAGAAGGAGGACCACCTCGCGGGGGAAGGCAGCCATGTTGGAAGCTCCTCCCCAAATGGAAAAGCCACACCAAATGGAGAGTCCCACCATGGGGGGGGCCCCACCCACAAGTGGAGGAAGAAAAAGATAAAAGTCCTATACAATCTGAACACATTCACGAACCTCTTTCGGATGAAGTACCCGAGGGCCATCGACCAAATCAGGCGAGACATGCTCATCCTGTTTATCCTAAAAGGGAATGATTATTTGCCGAAAATAAGGGAGGGAAATTTTTCCACCTTTTTTGAGGCCTACTTTAACATGCTGGACGTTGAAATGGGGATAGAGGAATCTGGGAGGAGTCCCTACGGAGGGCTGTTGACAGAGGGGTACGCTCTGAATGGGCCCCAATTTGTAAAATACTTAACCCATGTGCATAGGTTGGTCAGTCTGCCAAGGTGCTACCTCCAAAGGTTTAGGGAGCGTACAGATGGGGGAAGCAAAATGGACGAAATAAAAACAGATGAAGAGGGGAGGGACGTCTGCAAAGCGAACGCGTCGTACCTCCCCCTGTCTCTCCTAAACGAACTGATCAGCCAACGTAAAATAAATAAAAACGATTTGCACATTCAGGTGCAGAAGGAGGAGGGCTCCGATTTGTTCAGGTGCACCCTGACGCAGTGCTACGGAGACGGAAGGACCTCCACTTATTGTGGTTCCTCCAGGAGGAAGAAGATTGCCATGCACCTCGCCTCGCATGACTATCTGGAAAGCGAATTCCCCGCCTGCATGCGCTTGGTTGATTCGGGGCTCCTCAGGAAGATCGTCCAAGGGGGGGAGCAGAGAGGGGTTACCCCAGATGGCAATTTTAACGAAGAAAGAGAGTCACCACTAGAAGGGAGAAATGGAACAGTCCAAGGGGGAGAGCAGAGAGGGGTCACCCCGCATGGCAATTTGAAAGACGAAAGAGAGTCCCCACCTGAAAGGGCAAATGGAACAATGCAAGGGAAAGCCCAACGTGGAGACGCCCCATCTGCAAAAGAACCACCGAGCAACCCCCCCGTGGAGGAACAACACAGCAAAACGGAGCTCCGTTTGAAAGCCTTTTACGTGCAGAATTGTGGAGGGGAAAAAAACTACCAGGAGGAAATGAGCAGCTGCGAGAACTACCTCCAGGGGGTCCACTGGCTAGTCCAGATGTACACTCAAACGTGTTGCCTGAATTTTAACTTCTTCTACAGGTACGCGGCGAGTCCCTCCCTGCTCGGCTTGTACTGCTTCCTCTCCGGGGGGGGCACCCTGGAGGAGCGGCGCACAGATAGGGAGGCTCAACAGCACTCCGGTAGAGCAGCCAACCAGCTCACCCTCATCGAAACCTCCAACCGCTCAAACGCAGAGACGGACATCCTGCAGAATATCAACCTGAACGTGTTCAGAAACAACCAGGAGTACCACAGCTTTATAAATTTCTGCGTGGGCAGATACAGGCAGGGGGTGGTGCCATCGGAGGAACAGGGAGCAAAAGGGGAACCTCCCCGTCAGGCTCCCCAAAAAGGTTACTTCCAAAATATATATGATATCCTTTTTTCTAGAAATGCAAACGTCGTGATGAGTAGCATCCAAAAGTTAAACGAACAGTTGAAAGGCAACCTGCACAGACGGAAACAAATTGTGAGGTACTACTGGGATGTTTATGCGAGTAGGATGGGCAAATGCTGCAAGGTGATTTTCCACAAAGGGAAGAAAATATATGTTGCCAAGCTTGCCCTCTTCCGGATTGCGTTCCAGAATGGGGACTTGCGCGATGGGACAAGTGCAGACGGGGGGGAAGCAACAACACGTGGGGTTAACATTTCTAATCGTATGGGCAGGACTCGCATCAGCAGCGGGGAGGTTAAAACGGAAGATCGTTCCTTTCTATATGATGGCGTGAACCAGTCGAGGAAAACACAGAAAAGGGGCTTCTGCACCAGGGCTATGAGCGCGTACCCAGCTGAGGGAGACCCGTCTGTTAGGGGGACCCCCAGGAAGGTGACACGAGTTATCCATGTCAAACGAGCGAGGCGGACGAATGTTGTTTTTCGTTAGGGGGGACAGAGGAGGAGAAGTTGAAGAAGAAGAAAAAGAAGAAGAAGAAAAAGAAGAAGAAGACAACATGGGATTCCTCCTAAGGGGTGCCCGCCCCTCCTTGTAGAGTAATTTTTTTTCACCCCGCGGTTCTCAAAAATGTTGTGCATCCCCTGGGCGGTCGCCCACGCACATGTTTGTGTAGCTCCCCGTTTGTAACATCGCGCGTGCGTTCCGCTCAGTTACTTTCATTTCATTTCCTTTTTTTTTTTTTTTTTTTTTTTTGTGTCCTTTTTCGTCGCGCACGTTGCAAGAATTGCGTTCGCATGGCTGCGTCAACTCGCGGATGGTGTCTCCAAAGGAGTGCCCTTTTGCTTTTCCCACCGTGCTCGCAAACAGTTGCCAAGGCGCAGTGGTGTGAACACCTGTCCAAACAAATGTGAAACGCTATCCCTCTTTCCCCGCCAAGGGTTGGCCCCCAAACAGATGTTTTTAAAAATTGCAAGTGGTGCGATGAGGAAGGAGAAAGAAGAGTGCGAAGTGGTGAGAAAAAAAAAAAATCCCCCGTTGAAGTGAACAGATGGCCGCTAAGCGAACACTTGGCAAAATGGTTGTCGTGCGAGAAAATTGCAAAGATGCACCTTTGCCGATGTGGCCAAGTGAGTGGCGCACACGGAGCAGCCCAACCAAGGGCAAATTCAACGTCGTGGAGGAGGTGCGGGGGGTCTCAAAATAACATCACTTCGGTTTGTTTTGTTCCCCCCAAGGGTATATCCCTCTTGGGGCCGCGCTGTTGGGTGAAGTACGTATAGGTTGGGCCAAGCGTGCCGATGCGATGATTCTTTTTACAACCCCCCGATGAAACACCCCCACGTGGGAAGTGTACAAGATGGATGTAGGGATATAGGCCTATGGGATGGGGAAGCATTTGTGGCCTATGTTTTGGTACTACCGAAATGTACTCATAAACGCATAATGGGATTTTTCTCACCTGAGCAGGCCGCTTTTCCCCCTCTCCATAACACCAAAAGGGGTATTCGATTTTTCATTCCTTTTTTATGCCACTTTGTTGAAAGGGGGCATATATGTGGGCAAAACAACGCACCGAAGAAGTGGGTATAAAATTCTGTTACTACTCCTTCGTGATAGATTATCTTGGTAAACCATTTTTAACGGGAAGAGTCATTTTTTTTTTTTTTTTTTTTTTTTTTTTTGTCGTAAAAATTATGAACGTTCAGGCAGTTTTGGCCAACTTTTGGGGGTAGCCATAAAAAAAAAAAAGTTATTATTTTTTTTTAAAGAGCTGAACGGTTGCATTTCTTTCTGTTCACGAGTTTGGTGGACTTGTGGTTGCGTTCGTTTCCTTCTAACTCGTTTAGGGCAGTTACGCGGTAGTTTGAAGCGCTTGCGCAGGGTAGCCAAAAAGGGAGACGCAGCCGTTGTGAAATCGTCGCTTCTCAGTTGCTTCCCTGTCGCGTCCCTGTCACATCCCTGCCGCTTCTCAGTCACTTCTCAGTTGCTGCCCCGCCGAGATGGACGCGCTGATCGGCCAGCTGGAGAACGTGGAGCCAGACAACATCCTCAAAAGCGCGGAGGAATTCAGAAACGACAAGTCGGACGTGAAAGTCAACCTCTCGATCGGAGTGTGCTGCGACGAAAATGGACAGCTGCACATATTTAAAAGTGTCCTGGAGGCGGAAAAATTAGTACAGCAGAGGTATAAGGAAAAACCATACATGTTAAGCAACGGGACGAAGCAATTTTCCCTCTTAACGCAGAAACTGATTTTTGGAGAAAATTCAAAATATTTAAAGGAAAAAAAAATATGCACCGTTCAGGCAATAGGAGGCACAGGGGCCATTTGCATAGCCCTGCAATTATTTAAAATGCTTCACATTCGTGAAATATGCGTAACGAACAAGCCGTATGTAAATCACGTGAACATGATAACGTCCAACGGAATTAAAGTTAAATACATTTCTTTTTTTGAAGAAAAATTGGTGAATATAAATTATGATGCCTTTTTAAATGATTTGCGAAAATTGGAGGATGGGTCTGTCCTCCTGTTGCAGGTTTCCTGCTACAATCCATGCAGCACGAACATCGAGGAAATTTATTTTGACGAAATAGCGAACATTGTTTGGAAAAAAAAACACGTAATTGTGTTCGACATTGCTTACCAAGGATTCGGGTCCTCCAATATGAACGATGATGTATCTTTGGTTAAAAAATTTGAAGAGAGAGGAATATCCTTTGTCGTGTGCCAATCATTTTCGAAAAATATGTCCCTTTATGGGGAACGAGCTGGGGCATTGCACATTGTTTGCAAATCGAAAGAGGAGAGGAAAATTGTGGCAAATAATCTTCGCGTCATTACTCGTAAGTTTTATTCCTCCCCCACGATTCACACGAATAGAATTGTGTGCCAACTTTTGGAAGATGAGAAATTAAAATCCGAGTGGATAAGCGACTTGCGGGAATTGTCTGAACGTGTTCATAAAAATAGAGTCCTCTTTTTTGAGAAAATGGAGTTTTACCAGAAGAAATTTGACCTGCATTACGACTGGAGTGTCTATAAGAAGCAGCGCGGGATTTTTTCCTTCGTCCCGATGTTCTCTGCGATTTACCGCAAGCTGAAGGAGCACCACGTCTACATCATCGATAATGGGCGCATAAATGTGTCTGGCATCACGGCCCGCAACGTGGACTACGTGGCTGAGAAGGTGTGTCTTAGCCTAGCGGAGGTTAAGCGGTGTGGTTAAGCGGAGAGTTAAGCTGTGTGGTTAAGCGGAGAGTTAAGCGGTGGAGCCACGCGGCTGGGCTAATCGGAGGACCCCAACCGAGGTGGAGATATTTCAAATGCCCCTTCACGAGAGGAAGGAGAAGCCCATTGGGGGGAGGCTCCCATCCCTGCGCCGCACCCTTTTCGAATCGCGCGCGTGTGTGCAGTAGGGGAAAAAACAAAGACGCATCCGCTTTATGTGTGTGTCTTTTTGCCGTTCTTCATTTTTCCACCCCCCAAAGAGGTGCACCTTTTTTTGGACATTTTTTCTGCATAGGAATTATGCACACGTGGGTGGGGGAGGGGATGTGCATCACGCAACATTGGCTTCTCCAAATCAGCGCGCAGAGGTAGTGATGAAACGAAAAGGGAAATGCCTTCCCCTCCCCTTCCTTTCTACAATAACGTTCGTCACATTCTTCGAAGCAGTGCCATTTTCATTTGTACACGCTTGATCCATTTGAGTGATTACTTATTTATCCTTTTTTTTTTTTTTTTTTTTTTTTTTCTTTAATTTGACATGTTCATTTTATCCTCTCCTTTTGTCCTATTTGTCTCATCATCGCAACTAACCATTCGTCACCTTAAACACAGTTTGTAGTTGCGGGCTGCTGTACGCGCAAATCCGCCTGACGTGAAAATATAAATTTGAGTTTCTTCCATTTGGAGGCCAGACTCGTCATCCGAACAGTGGACTACCACTGACGGTGGGGAAGCGCGAACGTCGTTACGCTTTGGAAACGTCGCCACCGGGGGGAGCCAGCCGGAAGAGCCTTTCCCCTACCCAGCGCAGTTGGGCAGTTGATCAGTTGAGCAGCGGTGCAGCTGAACAGTTGGGCAGTTGAACAGCCACGTAGCCGCTTAGCCTCACAGCGACCTCTCCGCCCCAGGACACCACCCCCCCACGCGCACTTAGGAGACCAACAGAGGGACAAAAATGAACTCCGAAAATTTGTCTCAGAATTTGAAGAAGCATATGCAAAGCTTATTAATAAGAGTATGTTGGAGGGGAGTGCCACGGGGGGGAAACTTCTCTCTCCTCCCAGCGCGAAACAGCCCACTCTTCGAAAGTTAAAAAGGAAGTTGCTAACTGGTGAACCTCCCAGAAGACAGCAACCTCAAAGTGAAATGCTCTTTCCCCCCCTCCCTCTCTGCAGAAATCTGATATACCCTATTACAACCAAAACAACATCGTGGACATCATCACCGGGGTTCTGGACAAATATTCGGATGCGAACACGAACGAGATTAACGTGGAAGTGGGTTCAGAGGAAGTCGCCCCATTGTGTGACGCGATTTCGCTTCTTTTATTTTTTTTTACCTTCTCCCCACGGGGGAATGCGTCACCCGTGCGTCACTTTGGCTCACCTTATTGCCTTCTTTCCCCCCACCTGCAGAATGCCATAAAAAACATAAAAGAAATTTTGGACAAAAGCTTTGGAGCCGGCTGGATATGCCTGATTGGGGAGTCTTTCTCTTTCAACATCTCGGCGAAGGTTAGTGGGGGGAGGCGCGCGAGCCTGGTTTGAGAGTGGCTCACCAGTTAGGCGGCGCCTCTACACCATTGGTGTACTGCTGACGCACCGCTAACGCATCGCTAACGCACCACTGCTACTCCGATGACACACCACTGCTGGGCCCGTTCCACCCCCGCAGGAGAACTCCTTCCTGTTCTGCTTCTATCAGGGCTACCTAGCTATCGTGGTGTATAAATGCTGAGGCGGGAGGAGGGGAGGGGGCGAGAGGAGTGTTGGCTCTCTGGGGTGCAAGCGAACACCTCAAGTGGGCGAAGTGGCGAAGCGGGGAAGTGGGGAAGTGGCGAAGCGGGGAAGTGGGGAAGTGGCGAAGCGGTGTAGCGGCGAAGCGGCGTAGAGTAGGTAATAGGAAAGAGAAGGGGCAGCTGAGACCTTTTATTCTACATCGATAAAGAAAAAGGGGGGAAAAAAAGGGCCATTTAAAAGCACAGCTGCTCGTTGTGCCGCTGACCTCGGGGAAAGACGCGAATAGAGGGCAGGCTACTGGGCGGACGGAGATAACTCCCCGGTTTTTCTTTTCACCCCCGGCGCGGAAGAACGATGCACGAAGGAGACCCCTTTGGAGAGAAATATGCAGAAAGACGCGAAGGAAAATGGGAGCGGGTCGCCCCCCTCCTCCTTAGCAACACAAAAGAGAGGAGCAAAAAAGGGGAGGAGAAAAACATAACACAGATCAATTTGGAAAAGTGCGAACAGGCATCAATTCTACTTGACAATCTGAGCACCTTTGAGGAGATGGGTACCATCGAGGAGGGGAGATGCTATAAGGCTACCCCAGTGGATCATTTGCCTTTGTTTAATTGGCAAATGAGGAAAGTGAAGGAGAAGTCCCCTTTGCGTGGAGAAATCACAGAGGAGGATTTGATCTCCAATTTGTATAGATATGTGGGTGTGCCTGGGGCTGACAAGGGGGTTGTCTCTGGGGGGGTTCCCTACGCGAGGGGCGTCCCCCGGAGGGGAGAAAGAGTAAGTTACTCTCCCTACGAGGGAGATGGCCAAAAGGGAGAGGATGGTGAAGATGGCGTAGATATCGTCGATAGCGAAGATAGCCAAGCGGGGCCAAGCAGAAGACATTCGCCAAGAGCTGACTCCACCGCAGCGCAAAGGAGAGAGGATATATTAGCGGCCGGTGCTGAAGCGGTAAACAACCATCAGGCAAAAAAAAGAACGAACGGAAATAAATACGTCTTCAATTTGAGGACGGCTAGGAAAGAGCTGGTGAAAGACAAGAAAGGAAGTTGCAGCAGTGGAGAGAGGATCATCACGTATGTAAAAAAAAGCGATCGAGATGCGATGGACTATCGGACGGAAAAGAAGATGAAGGAACAAACACGGATGCACGAGGAGGAAAAGGAGAAAATGAAAAACAAATTCGAAGAAATGATAAAAGATTTAACAGAAAAATACCAAGTCCAGGAAGAAAAAAAAAAAAAATTAATAAGCAGCATTTATAGCAAATATATGAACATGAGAAATGAGTTTACCAAAATGAAGAGCATCAATGAAAATGTAAAATCGGTAAATGAAAAATATAAAGAGGAAGTAAACAGGTTAACTGCCAACCCTGTGGAGAGGACCCTCCTGGACAGTTACAAAAGCAAGCTGGACGACTACATCGCATTGGCCAACTGTAAGGGGAATAAGATTCAGCAGCTGGAGAGGGAAGTGCAATCGGTACGGACCTCCGCAGATTTGCTCTCCAAGAAAAACGCCACTCTGGTTGAGGAGAAGAAGCGCTTACTCAAGGGCAGTGATAATTTGAAGAGGGACAATGTAAAGCTGCAAACCGAGTTGGAAAGGGCAAGACGGGAGAACCAGCAACTGAGGGATGAACTGTTTTACAAGGATATGAAGGTGAATTACTTGGTGAGCATCTTGAACGTGGTGGATGAGACGATCCTGGGCGACGGTGGGGGGGGAGCGGCTCAAAGGAGAACCACCACTCAAAGGGGAGCCACTCAAAGGAGAACCACCGCCCAGAAGGGAACCACTGCCCAGGGTGCCATCCAAAAGATGAACAAGAAAATTTTAATCAAATCGATCGTCCAGAAAATAAAAGACATAAATAGGAAGATTCAAAAGGAGGAGGAAACAGCGGGAAGGCTTCCAATCAACGTGGGGGCCGTCGAAGGGGAGACGTGTGGGGAGGCCATCACACGGAATGGCAACCAAGAGGGGGTAACAAAGCAGAGTGAAAGTCGCCAAATGTTGGAAGCCTATTTCGATAGCGACCACTTTACGCTGAACGAGAGTGCACGGGAGGCGTCAACGGGGGAAAACGCACACGCAGCTTTTTTCGTGAATGGCGCTAACGCGGGGGGAAAGCCCTTTAACGAATTGGCAGATCAGCAGGCCCAAGTGGGGCACAACCCCAGCGCTGCAGTCGCGGTGACGGGGGCGGACGGAGCGGAAGGGAGCCACGGCGCGGTGTAGGAGTCAGCACATTGTACGCGTGAGCGTGGCGTCTCCACCCCTCACCACGTAGATAACCACTTAGATACAAAAAATTGCCACACTGGTTCGTTCCTTTTGCGCCTCGAAATAGGTAAAGCTTAATTTTGTACGTTTAATTTTTAAAGTTTTTTTTTTTTTTAAATTTGCCTGCACCCCTGAAGGAGCGAGCGCACAGGGGCGTATACACATGCACATATAAATGAACACATAAAAATCAAATTAATTGGTGAACGTGTGGGTTTATCTCTGCACCTCTGAATTATGGGGACGGGCATCGCCGGGCACGCAACGCGCGCGCAGCGCACATAGACGTAAACATGAGGATAAGGTAAGCATAAGGATGAGCATAAGGATAAGCATAGGGATAGGGGTAAGGATACGCATAGGGATAGGGGTAAGGATACGCATAGGGATAGGGGTAAGGATACGCATAGGGATACGCATAAAGATACAAACACATACTCATATACACATAGGCACAACGCGGGGGGCCCAAAGACGAAACAGAGGGAAGAACCCCCCTCCAATATATATACACACGCAAAAACGTTTTTAAAATTAAAACTTGATCGTAGGGGTAATTACGAAGGGGGAAAAAAAAAAAAAAAAAAAAAGGCATAAATCTCAAGTAGTTATGTTTTTTTTTTTTTTTTTTTTTTTCTTAAAAAGGAGAGAGCTTTGTAAAATCTTATAAATAAACATTAAATCTTATACAAAAAAAAGGATAAAATAGATGTAATGAACCAAGTTGGACGAAAGTGGGTGAAAGGGGGGGTAATGAAACCTGCTGCAGCCAGCGACTGCAACGGTCGAAGCAGTTCGGGGTGGCATCTTTTTTGCTCTTTCGTTAGAATGTCAGGGGGGAAAAAGGGGTAAAAAAAAAGGTGTTACTTTGCTTTGCCTTATTCTACGATATTCGCTTTATTCGCTTTATTCGCTTTATTCGCTTTTCTTTATTTCGCTTTAATCGCTTTTCTTAATTTCGCTTTACTTTGCTTTATCTACTTATTTATTTGCTTTTTTTTTTTTTTTTTTTTTTTAAATTTTCCTCCTGCGGGGCGAGGGGTGGAAAAGGGAAAGGGGAAGTCGGGCCGATGCGCACGCGGGTTCTACGTACACTGCGCACATGCGTCGACGAAAACAAACTGGTGTGTGGTGGAGGGACAAACTCAAGCTTCCGTGCTCCCTTTCGCTCGCGTGAATCGGTGTGTTGGCATCACTCCCCGTGGCACAACTGTTTCGTTTAGTTTGTTTGTGTGGTTGGTTGTTTTCTCATTTCGTGTTTTTTGTTTTTTTGCTTTTTTTTTTTTTCGTTTCTTTCGTTTCTTTTTTTTTTTGCTTTTTTTTTTTTTTTCTTTCTCTTTTGTGTCTACTCGTTTTGCGTCGGCTCGGAAGACGTGGGACCTACCTCGATGATCTCATTGGCTAACAAATTGGCCTTTTCCGTTGTTTCCTTCAGTTTGGTTTCCTTCTGCTTTTGCTTCTTCGCCAGGTTCTTCAGCTCCTCCTTCTTCTTCTTTTCCTCATCCGCCTTGATTTTGTTGTGGTGGAAGATGCGGTAGGCGTCCGAGATGATGGTTTCGCCTGCGGGGTGAGCGGTTAAGGGTTAGCAAGGGGAGCGTCACGGGGTGGATGCACCGTATGGGCACACCCAATGTATGTATGTATGTATGTATCTATGTATGTGTGCGGGGGGTCTCCTCTCTTTTTTTTTGTTTTCCTTTCTCTCGGATTACCCCATCTTGGAGATAAGCAGTTGGCCTCGTAAATGATCAGATTGAATTCTTCCAAAAATTCTTCGCATTGCTGCGGGGAGGGGCGCAAAAAAAAAAAAAAAAAAAAAAAAAAAACACACACAAGTGTAGAACAAATGTAGCATATGCACATGCAAATAAACACATGCGTAAGTGGCAAAAGGGGATATGCCCCCCGACGCAGCTGGGGAAACTGCTATTCGTTTCCCTACCCCGTCGAGCTCCTTGGACATGTTATCATCAATGTAGTAGTTATTGTACAGGCGGTGCTTTTTATTTTTGTCCTGAAATATTTTGTTGCATATGGGGAGGAAGTAGATGGCCTTCTTGAGCAGCAGCACCTTCAGCTTCACGATGTCTTCATTGGACAGCTTCCTGCGGGGGGGGAGAAGTGGTTAAGGAGAAGCGTGCGAAGCAGTCAACTGGTTAGCGCGAAGCAGTCAAACTGCTTATCATGAGGCAGTAGACCGCTTATGAAACGGTCAAACCGCTTCACGCTGCTCGCGCTGCCAACCGCGCGTACCTCATCCAGTTGAAGCGGGGGTCGCAGAGCTCGCTGTCCTTGGCATACTTCTGGTCATTGTAAATGTCGTCCAGCAGACTCTCCAAATACTGCTCGTTCTGCCTGTCTACCTCATTCGAATCGGAATTGAGTTCCTCCAAAATGTCTGTGTTGTAATTGACCTCAATTTTCCTCTCCACTTTGAGGTAGTATTTATATTTTTCAATTTCATATTTCTTGGAGAAATTTTCGTAGGCATGGAATTGCTTGTTTTCATATCTTAGGCAGTTAAAAAATTCATTTCTTTTGTTTTTTTCGTGGATAAAGGTGCAGACGCTTTTATATATAAAACAAGAAAATGCGATGAATGGAAGTACAACAAAAATGAGATATAACAATATCATCTTTTTTACTGGGGAGGTTTCAAAAAAAAAAAAAAAAAAAAAAAAACTTTTTTTTTTGTGTGCATGCAAATCAGAACAAATTCGCTTCTTGTTTTGCCTCAGACATAGTTGGCGAATCGGGGGGCGCTAAAGGGGCAGCAAATAAGCAGCAAGGGGGCCTCAAACGGGCTACAAAGGGCAGCAAGGGGACCGCAAACGGGGCTACGGAGCGGCGCTGTAGAATGCCGCCCCGAACGGAACCCCGTATGGCACTCTCAACAGCGCAGCGGCAGCATATGCTGGGCCACACAAATAAGGCGAACTGGCACGATGGCGAAGGGGGGCGCGATGCCACAAGCGCAAAAAAAAAAAAAACGACCCCTAGTACTGCATAACGATCAAGCCTGGGACATGCAGGCGGCAGAAATCACACCGTACAAATGGCCCCACGAAGGTATGATGAGCGAGCATAGGCCTACGAGGAGAACAGGGCTGTAGGGTTGCATAAATGCATCACTGCGTGGTGGGTGGCAGGGTAGCTGAGCAACTGGGCAGCAGAGTAACTACGCAACTGGGTAACTACGCAGCTGGGTAACTGCATAACTGCGTAATCGCGCAAATGGAATTAATTATACGCGCACGAATGGGCAAAACACAACAATGATGAAATGCGAAGCGATTAGAAAAAAAAAAAAAAAAAATGACGCAGGGAAGGAAGCTTCTTCGATTTTGGGATTTTTTTCAACTCTTTGCAGTTTGCGCAAATTTGTACTAAGGTTAAGCTGCATTTTTTTTTTTTTTTTTTTTTTTCTTCACAATATGCGCCGCAAATAACACCATAGATTCGGCGAGGGGGGAGTGGCACAATTTATTTTTAGCACACCGCGTGATAACGAGTACAGAGGTAAAAGCCAAGCAAGCTGCTAAGATAATATAAGCTAAGCTGGGGTGGGCTATGCTATGATAGGATATATTTTACCTGCTAAGCTGTACGCGGCGAACATTCTAAACCATTTTATGAGGAAAAAAAAAATACACGAGATGAACGCAGAGGAGGAAGAAAAATGTGCACAGGTTTTTCTCTTTTTTTTTTTTTTTTTTTTTCAGCGCGCGGGCAGGTGACGAAGTACCACTTTTTTGTTTTAACTGGCCAAGCGTTTAGTTTAGGTTATTAGAAAAAATCGGCGCATCGATGTTTTTTTTTTTTTTTTTTTCTTCCTCCTATGGATGCCTCTCTGTGCCGTTTGCCTTGTTAGCAATTTTTTTTCGTACAATATTTGAAGCTGCGTAGGAACTGAAGCTTCTATTTATTCCCTCTTGTGAAGGAGCAAAGTGACCTGTGCGGTGGGGCATAGGCGGCAACGATACCCATCTACATGCGCGCGGGGTGATCATGTGGCTGCACATTGACAGTGCTTCCCCTGTGGGGAATGGAAAAACGCGTGGAGGGTTGGCCAACCGCGTGCGTCTTCATGGGAGGATGCACGTCATGAAGGCCGTGAACGCTTTAAACGTCTTGAACGCCTTTTATTCAGGCACCGTGCTGCTCTGCTGGGGTGGGGGAACTGCTCCCCGGCGTATAGTACCCCCGTGCACAGATGATGTAATAGCAAAATGTACACTCGTTGTTGTGTGTATGGTTAAGAGGTGGTGGCTGCCAGAGAAGTGCTGCTTTACCCACCCAAATGTGTTTAGTTTTTTTTTCCCTCCCCACCGCACTTACACTTGCTTATACCTTTTTCTGCCTTCCGCGTGAAGGACAAAGTGCGTATGATTTGAAAGCAAAGGTATCTGTTCGTGATGATAATGCGAAGTGGTTTTTTTTTTTTTACTCTCCACTGTGACTGTGATGATGGGCTACTGTTGTTCGTCCCTTTGCACAGTTCAGCACTGCCCCTTCAGCGGCATGTGCCTACCTGTGGGAGTACTTACGAACAATGTGGAGGGGGGGCACCGTACGTACGTGCTGTACAGAAGGGTTTATTTTCGCTTGTCCCGAACTAACGTGATGGCTGGTGGTGGTGTGTGTGTGGGAGTTTAGCATCCCCCAGGGCCAGTCAAATGGAGCCTTTTCGAATGCGCCTTTTCGTTCTTCCCTCGGCCGTGTGGCGCAGAAAATAAACAAATGAATGGAAAAAATGGGTAGAAAAAATGGGTAGAAAAAATGGGTAGAAAAAATGGGTAGAAAAAATGGGTAGAAAAAATGGACAATATTTTTTCAGCACGGAAGGGATGTTCCTCGTTGCTTCGCTCGTCTACTTGTTGTATTAACGGGTCAGGCAGATCTGCGTACATTTATGCGTTTTTTTTTTTTTTTTTTTTTTTTTTTAACAAATGTAGCGGCACGTTTGCAGAGAGGGACTTTCATGGGGGGCTCCCCCTTTCGTCTTATTTGCTGGCTCCCCCGCTTTTTTGCTGACCGATTTTTACATGTCCCCTCTCTTTGTCCAAGGCTCTTCCTTCCCCGTGTGACTTTCCTCGTTGGCCAAAATGTGTAAAATTGGGGGGAAATAAAAACTCAAAATGGGATGGGCAGCAAAGGGGAAGGAAAAAAACGCATACGCCTGAGAAGATTACCAGTTGCATTTTTTTTCTTCCCCTTTGCCGCCCCAGATTTAACTTTTTATTTTTGTCCGCCTCCCTCCTCTCACGTGAGAATTGCTCGTCCATCTCGAGCAGTTTTGGCCAACTCCCGCGCCTGGGCGATTTTCACGCAGCTTCTTTAACCTGCGCGTCAGTAAGTTGTTCGTGCGCGCGGGCGTACAGGTGGACGAACAGCCGGACGAACAGACGGACGAACAGGTGGACGTTCAGATGGATGTCCGGGCGAACGAATTGTATACATCCATATGCATATGCGCGCTTCACATGCGCTAATGCGTAAAGAATATCCCTTTCACCATGTTCAGTTCCCTCCCCCCCCTGCGTTCTTTTTAAAGTGCATACATGCACCATGCATGCGCGAATTGTGTTTCATATTTTTTTTTTTTTTTTTTTTTTTTGGTGGGTTAAAAAGCAGTTCCAGTCAATTTGAGGGGAGAAAGAAAAAAAAGGCGAAAAAGGTGAAAAAGGTAAAAAAAGCAAAAAGGCAAAAAAAGCAAAAAAGCAAAAAAGCAAAAAAGCAAAACAGGTGGCAAATTAGGACGAAGCGCAGGTTTTCCTTTCCGTAAAAGGCGTTTTCATTCGTGCCACAGGACGCACGTGTTTACATTTCCCCTTCCGCTTTTGTTTTCCTCAATTTTGCATTTTCCGTTTGGCACCTTCTGTTACGCAATGCGTGTCACGTCAGTTGCGTAATGCGCGCCATGCCCATCGCGGCAGCAGAGCTTTGATTCCTCCACTTTCTTGTGTACGTGCTACGTACTTGAGCCAGTTGATTTGACATGAAACCTCTTTTTTTGTTTTTAATTCGCCGCGCACGCCCTATGGGCATTCACTACGCATACGCGCATGCTTTCCAACCGTCTGCTTGTGTGCACACATTTTTTGGTGTGTGTAATGTATGTACCTCATCGCACGTACGCACGTTTGTACGAGTGAAAAAATAGGTATGAGAAGAGGACGAAAAGAGGAAAAGGAAGAAAAGGCAGAAAAAGAAGAAGAAAACGACGGACGTATTTTCTTCCTTCCTTCCTTCCGCCCAGTTTAACCGCTTCTCCTTTTTTTCTTCCGCTTTTTAAGCACAAGGGGGAGAGAGAAAGGGGACTTTTTCTTTTCTTTTTTTTTTTTTTTTTTTTGTAGATTTGCAGTTTGTTTTTTTTGTCCGCTTCACCGTCAGCATCACTTTGCACATTTCGAACGTTCCTTTTTCGCTTTGCTCGCGGTGATCCCCTCTCTCCCCTGTGTTTGCCGCCCACAGCTACGTTGCCAGCCGCCGAACGTCACCCCTCAGAGCGAACATGATTAATAATGTCTTTTACGTTATCTTAGTGTTTTTATTTTTTCTGTTAATAATTAAATGTGAATATGTTAACAATGAGAAGGAGGAAGTGGTTTTCGAGACGGACCTCCTCGGGGGGGGTGCACACCACGAGAAGGGGACTTCAAGTTTAGAAGGCAACTACGCCGATGATGTAAAGATTGGAAGCGGCACCGAGGGGGGGGCTGTAGGCATGCAGCTGCAGGGGGAGCAGCAGGGCGAGGAGGGAGCGCAGGTGGGTATGGCCCTCTCTGTGGAAGGATCCGCAATGAGCCTCGTCACTATGGAGAGTGAACCGAAGGCAGGCAGCGTCATCGTCGTGGAGGCGGTTGCTGATGGTAACACCGCCAGTGGGAGCATCGTCGCGAAGGAGAGTGAATCGAAGGAAGGTGGCCACATCGTTGTGGAGGAGGCCGCCTCGAGTGATGTCATCAGAGAAACTGAATCGGAGTCAGGCAGCATCGCCATGGTGGTAGACCCCATCGTGGTAGATCCCATCGCTAATGACACCGCCAAGGGGGATGAATTGAAGGCAGGCAGTAGCGTCGTCGTGGAGGAGACTGCAGATAGTGACGCTGTCATTGACGTTGCCACCGACGTTGTCCCTGTGAGGAGCAGCACCGAGGAGAGCGAATCGAAGACAGATGGCACCTCCTTCGTGGAAGAGGCCGCTGTTAGTAACGGTGCCAAGGGAAATGAACCCAAGGCAGATGCAGTCCACCTTTTGGAAGAGCCAACTGACGGTGACGCCGTTAAGGAGAGTGAACACATTGCCTATGACGTAATCGTCGTGGAGGAGGCAGTTGATAGCAACGACCTCAAGGTGGATGAAGCGGAGTCAGATGGAGTTGTCTCCGTGGAAGAACCCAAAGCTGATGATGACGTTAAAGAGAATGAACACACTGCATATGGCGTAGTCGCCGTGGAGGAGGCAGCTGATAGTAACTCTGCCAAGGAAAGTGAACCCGTTGCGGATAGCCTAGTCGTCAAGGAAGAGGCAGCTTCTAGTAACACTGCCAAAGGGAGTGAACCAGAGACAGATGGTGCCATCGTCGTGGAAGAGGCAGCTGCCAGTAACGCCATCAGGGAGGTTGAATCAAAGCCGGATAACATCGCCATGGTGGATGAACCAAAGGCAGATGACACCCCCGTCGTGGAAGAGGCATCTGTGAGTAGCAGCACTATAGAGGATGAACCCAAGGAAGATGACACCTCCATCGTGGAAGAACCCATCATGGAAGAACCCATCGTGAGCGTCGCCACCTCGGAAGAGTCCCCTGTGAGTGATGCTACCGAGGAGAGTGAACCCCAGGCAGATAGCACCGCGATAATAGAAGAACCCATTGTAAGCAGCTTCGTTGAGGAGGGCAATTCGAAGCAAAATGGGGTTGCCATGGTGGATGAACCCATTGTGAGTAGCGCCGCCGAGGAAAGTGAATCCAAGCCGGATAACACCTCCACCGAGGAGGAGTCCATTGTGAGCAGTCCTGTTGAGGAGGGAGAATCGAACCAAGATGGGGTTGCCATGGTGGAGGAGGCAGCTGTGAGTAGCCTCCCCAAAGAGAGTGAATTAAAGCCGGATGACATCGCCATGGAGGAGGAGACAACTGTGAGTAGCGCCTCCGAGGAAAGTGAGCCCAAGACGGATGACACCGCCATCGTGGAGGAGTCAACTGTGAGTAGCGCCCCAAAAGAGATTGAATCAAAGCCAGATGACACCGCCACCGTGGAGGAGGCCCCCCCGGAGAGGCGCGTCGCTAACAGGAGGAAGCCCTTCCTGGTGGAGTACCAAGAGAGAGTGAACCAGTACGACCAAGTGGTAGACGAAATAATACTAAGGAGTCTAAACAGAGAGAATTACAATTTCCTTAACATGTTGGACGAGTATGCAATGAGAACCCAAATGAGTGGAGAGATGTACACAGGGATGAGGTATTTAATAAAAGTGCTCATCGGAACTACGGTGGTAACTCCATCCTACAAGGAGAAGAAGAAGTCATTTAATTATAAAATTGAGGAGAATACCTTTAAGCGTCATTTTGTAACGTCCCTCTTCAGATGGTATAATAATTTTAAGTTAGTAGAATCCCATTTTGATAAAGCCAATTACGTGTACTATGTTGGGGATGAACGGGTGTACTCTTATAGGTACTCCTACAGACTCGTGTTGAATTTGCTAAGCTCAGAAACTTTTTCCTTTTATTTGGACTTGAACAAATTTACCTTGCTGGAGATACTAGACAGTTACAATAGGTACAGCTTTAAGCTGAACAACAGCCCGAGGTACTACCCCTTCCACATGTACACTGGAAAGTCGCTCAGCGAGTTTGTGGGCCACTATTTTGAGTTTTATAATCACCGCTATTTTGAGAAGCACAGGCATTTGATTGCGGAGGAGGTGCACCATAATGGGATAAAGAAGAGCGGCAACAAGTTGTTTGCGCAGCTGAGCAGGTTGAACCCGAACTTTGTTTTGTACCCGTTCGGGGGGGGCGCGCCATCATCTTCGTCCGCTTCGTCAGATTTGTCTTCTCCCACCGCTTCGTCTTCGTTCGCTTCGTCAGATTTGTCTTCTCCCACCGCTTCGTCTTCGTTCGCTTCTTCCGCCTCTTCCGCTTCCCCCCCCCCGCGGGTGGAACACTACCTGGACGCAGAAGTCAACCTGGTTTTTTCCATTTTTGAGGAGTTCCTGGTGAACCTGCTGAATGACCTCTACAATGAGTACTACAACGACGGGGTGAAGCGCGCCAGGAGGGAGGGATCCCGCGTGGAGGCCGCTTCGAGTATCAGCGCCCCGGTTGTGGAGCCTCTACCCGGGGGGGATGACTTGAAGGAGGTTCCGGGGGAGAAGACGCAGTGGGAGGAAGTGGCGCCCCTCAGTGAGGCTTCTTCTGCGGAGTTGAGCGGGTCGCTCGGTATCGCTGCGGGAGCGGCGGGTGAAGCGGTGGGCGCGGAGGGCTCCCCGGCAGAGGGGGAGGGAGGGGAGTCCATCACTGGAAAGCATGGTGAAGGCGAACCCGTTGCGGACAAACCTGACGGAAGAGAGGCCATCACTGATCAGCGTGATGAGGGCGAACCCACCACTGACCAGCGTGATGAGGGCGAACCCACCACTGACCAGCGGGACGACCCCCTGGGCAACGAATTGTGGAGGGACCTGCTCGAGTCGTACAAGGAGGCCCCGAAGGCAGAGGACCTGAAGAAGTACAACCAGTATATTTTGAAAAACCTAAACAAAATTTTAAACCTCTCCACGCAGAAGGAAAGGCAGCGAATGGAGGACTACAAAAATAAATATGAGCTGAAGGACGGGTTCATTGTACACGTAGCCACGGCTAGACACACGCCCCTGCTGTTCAACCCGTCGAAGGATGTCTACGCGTATCTCAGCCAGATGAGCAGTAAGAAGCAGGTGAATTTTAAAAATGTGTATGATTATTTGATGACGATTATAAGGTACAAGGAGGGGAGCAACTTTTATGACGGCTTGTTGCAGAGTAGGCGGGTAGCGGGGGGGCTCTGGCGCGGGGGCGACTCTCCAGGTGGAGAGGTGAACGGAGGGGCAAGCAGGGGACCTAGCCGACCCGCCAAACGGGTGATCGAGCGGGTGGTCGTCCATGATGGGGAGTTGTCCACTGGGATGAAGGCAAACGAGTTGAACGCAAACGAGCTGAATTCCTTTTTGCTGTTTATCGAGCGCGGGGAAGAGGCCAGCGGGGAGACCGCCCCACCTCGCGCAGGCGTGCACTCCTTTTACCGAAGCGTAAACCTGAGCGAATTCACCCCCGCGGCGGTCAACATGAAGGACCAAATCCACGACCAGCTGAAGTTGCTGAAGAAGAAGTATACAGAGAAGCTAAAGAGTGAAGCGACGTGCGTTCTGGCCTTCCTATACCTAATTGGAATAAACGATAACGGGGGGAAGTTACAACTGCCTTATGGGTTCCCCAGAAATATTGACCACTCAGTTAGGCTTATAAGAAAGGGAAAGGATGGGCTGTGTAATTTCTTAAGTGGTATACTGTACCATTTGAACCTACCAATATTTGTAAACAATTCTTCCATTTCTATAACGACAGAGATGAGCGAGGATCTGGTAGATTCAAATGAGAACGCGCTGAATAGCTTTTTTTATATATACTATAGAAACAATGGGAAGATAAGGAACCACCATTTTCTGTCGAATGAAAATAGGATAATCCCAAAGGCGGTGGATAATATGAAGTCGAAGATCGTGTCCTACTCCCTGGGTTCTACGAAAGAAGATTTTTATAGCAAGCTGGCCTTCACCAATAATATGATCAGACTGAAATACAAAAATGAAGACAGCAACATTTTCCTGAGGGACTATTTTGACTTTACCTTTGACAAGAAGGTATACAAAAATGCGGTAATGAAAAATAACATTTCTCCTTTTCTATCCTCCTGTGATTATCTGCTGAGCAACATCCTCGGGGCAGTGGTGGACTCGCTGAAGAACACCTCTGTCATTGAGAGTGGGGTGTACGAGGAGAGCATCAGTGAGAAACATAGGCATTTGATCAACAACACCGTAGACCATAATAAGAGTTTATTTGAGTACTTTTTGAAGCTAGCTGATAGTAGGAATTCCTACGCGCTTGCCGCCCTGGGGGAGATTTACTACCTGGGGAATGAAAGCATAGGCATTGAACGTGATGAAGTGAAGGCCTTTGAGTTTTGGAAGAAGGCGGCAGACCAGGGGGATACCACTTCTGCGCTGTCCACGGGGTATGCCTACCTCGATGAGTATAAGAAGCATTTGCGGAAGGAGGAGGTTCTCAAGGCGATGAGTAAGGAGGACGTGCTGAAAATGATTAGGGAGGAGAAGGGCGGCGCGGCTGCGGAGGGGGTGAAGAAGGAACATAGCGCATCGAATAAACCGGGTGCTGCGAAAGAACCAGGTGCTTCGAATAAACCGGGTGCTGCGAAAGAACCGAGTGGGGGCTACTTCCCCTTCGCGTCTGGAGGCGCGTCTGCTGGGCTGCACACCTCGGCAGGGCAACCCGCCGCGCAGCAGGGCGAGCGGGGCGAACTGGGCGAACTGGGCGAACGGGGATCTTCCCCGGAAAGGGGTTCCCCAGTTGGGGCCCCTAATTTTATGGGTACCACCGGCGCGGCTGCTGACTTTCCCAGCGGCCTGTATGGCGGGGGGTCCGCCGGGCCATCCGCTCCCCCTGCGCAGTTTGATCAGTCCACCCGATTCGCAGCCAGCGGGTATGCGTCGGGCCAAGCGGGGGTACCCCTCGGGGGGGGCGAACAAAAGAGGGGAAAAGAAGAGAACACAGCTGATACGTCCAGCAGCCAAAGCGATGACATCATCAAGAAATACATGCAGGAGCTGAGCGAGGAGAGGAACAAAGCAATGAAAAACGCGGAGCAGTACTTCCAGAAAGCCATTCGAAATAATGAAGAGAGTGTGGAGCACGTTCTGGCCAAATACAACATTTACAAATTCGGGCTTGGCACAGAAAAGAACCTCGAGTTGGCTGGAGATTATCTGAAGAAGGCGGCCGATAAAGGAGACAACATTTCTCAGATGATGCTGGGCCATTTGTACTCCGGAACGGACATTGGGGTTAAGGTAAAGGACTATGATGGGGGGAACAAAATGGAAAATTTAAAGAAATCATATAAGTATTATAGCTTGTCAGCGAAGAGTGGAAATATTATTTCGCTGTACAATAAGAGCATCTTAATCCTTAAAGGGGTGAACCCTAATTTGAAGACCTTCAATGAGAAATGTGAAAAGACGCTGAAGCAGTTTCATTTCATAGGACTGTTTAATGAGCGGTTGTATGTGCTGACTAAGTTGCTCAGGAGGAGCTACGATTTTAGGGACTACACCGGTTCGCTTCTACTATCTGTTATTCTTTCCGAGCTGGGCGACCACCCCAACAATGTGAATGCCTCCATGCTGTGGGATTTGAAGCGGAGAACCATGCAGACGTTCACGGAGAGGTACAACCTGGTCGAGGGGCTTTTGGCGGACCTTAAGAGGGGCCCCGAAAGCGGTGCCAACCCCGGCAGAAACGGCGCTACTCCCCCTTTGGACCGAATAATCCACCGGCTGTACAAGAAGGGAAAGGGGGGGAAGTACTACTCCCTGCAGGGGAAAGCCAAACTGAAGGGGCACTCCATTTTGAAGAGCTGCGCGATGGTCACGAGGAAGCCGTTCGAGGGGAAGAGCGTTCTGTTCAACGTGAAGTTTTGCCGCTACTTAAGGGACGCGCTACGCGGTGGTAGAAGCGGAGGTAGCAGCGGGGGTAGAAGCGGGGGTAGAAGCGGAGGAAGCAGCGGGGGAAGCAACCGGGCAGGGCAAACCCAGCCAGACGTGCACCACCAGGACGTGTACGAACTAACCCAGACGCACAAACAAATCGATCTCTTCGAAAGGTACGACCAGATTGTGAAAAGCGAAATGGAGAAGGGGGGCACCCCCCGAGAGAAGATACAAAGAGGTGAGAAGATGAAGGGGACCATTCTGGAGCACTTCCGAACGAGCGAATTCCTACACTGTTATTATAAACCCATTTCGTATTATCAAATTAAGTTGGAAGAGGAGAAAAGGCAAAGTTTGAAAGGGAACGCCCAACAGGAGAGGAGCAACCTCCTCGGGAGAAGTAGCAACCATATGGGGTACAACACCCCTGGGCAGGACAAATCCCAACAAGTGAAAGATCTCTACGAAACGGAATTCTCCAGATATTCTCCCCTCCTAGAAGGTGAAGATATGAAGGAATTATTTTATTACCAAAATACCTATTCTTCTAACATTTTTGAAGAAATCCAGAGCTTCTCCAAAAACTGCGACGTTTGCAAGCAGCACTACGATATATATTCTGCCTACTATGGGTACAAGAAATCCACCCTCGATTTGATTAGGAAGTACCGAGAGGGGGATGAATACACCATAAAGAGTAAGCGGAAGGAGCTGCAGTTTCTCATTAGGAACTCGGATGAGGAGGACCACGAGCCGCTCTACTACAAGGCCCTGTTTTTGGAAAATAACAAATTAGACAGCTTGAAGAACATTTTGCAGATTTATTTGAAGCTGGCTACGGACAGCCACAACGCTTGCAACGTGATTGGCGTGCTGGGCATCTTCAAAATTTTGTTTAAGAAGGTCTTCTTCGACGTCACTGTCTTCTTCAGCAGGCAGAAGGCGCAGCTCATGCGCGCCATTCGCGAGGGGGGAAGCGGCGGGAGTGGTGAGCGCGGTGAGCGTGGTAAACATGACGAGCGTGGCAAACCTGGCAGTGCGGCCCCTGTGCCAGCGGCCAACTCGCTCCAGAGGTACCTCTTCACCGACCTGAACTCCTGCGCGCTGCAAAGCAACTTCCTCTTCAAATCCGAGTTTCACAACAAGTGCCTAAACTTCGACCATTTGGTGAGCAGCAACCACGCATATTCGCAGCTCAGCTACCGCGACTTTTTCAAGCTCTTCTACACCGTCGTCGCCTCCTTTTTTAAGGCAGCATAGCGGCGAGGCGGCGAGGCCGCGGAGTTGCGCTGCGGTATCTCGGTAGCGCGCCCCTCCGCCTCATTTGTACATCCCCCCGTTCAGCGTTACCACATCGCACGGACCGCACATGCCAAATTATAGTGCACATGTGCGGGTCGGTTTGCGCCCCGAATTAGCCGCGGGTGTGCGTTTCCACCTCGCGCTTTTTTTGTTTCCTCAATTTAGGCTTTCCTCCGTTTCTCGCCTTAGCGCCATCGTTTCGGCCTTCCCTTTTTTTTCGCCTACTTTTCGCGTGCCTTTTGCGTAATTTTTGCTTTCCGCCTTTTGCTTATTTTTTTTTTTTTTGTGCTTTGGATTGCCAAGCTCCCAGCCCTCGTTGTAGGCCACCCCCCAAGTCTGTGCGCACAACGACACGCAGGCCGATGTGTGGGCGGGCCTCTCTGCTTTACAATTTGTGGGCGACGCGCGTGCGTATTGTGTGTATAATATATGTATGTGCATGTATATGTATGTGCATGTATATGTATGTGCATGTATATGCGCGTGCATGTGCGCGCGTCGGCAGAGGCCATGTCGCTATGAATTTAATTCTTTAATTTTTTCTCTTTGTTCCGCTGTTTGATAATTAATAACTCTTAAATTTTGGAAAAAAAAAACAAAAAAAGGATCCAAGTACAGGGGAAGTGAGGGGGCGAAGTGGCTAAGTGGCCCCGCCACACCGTGAATCTTCCCGGGGTGAAAAAATGGGCCAACTGAAAAACCGCAATTGTAGCTTTCGAAATGTACAGACAACGCATTTGCGGTTAATTGTGGGGGAACAAGTTGGAGGGAATTTGTTTTTCACAAAATGGATAGCGAAATGGGGAAGTAACGTGAGGGTTGGTTTGGAGGAGTCTATAGCGAAGCGAAGATGACCCACCCCGCTGCACCCCCTGAAGCGGTAAACGAAAGTGACCCATTATGGAGCCGATGATCCTACCGCACTAACATTGCGGTTATGTGGGGTGCGTGGGAGTAGTTCCTCCCCTGGAGGGAGAGCCCCCATCGCGGGGGGTGCTAATCCTTGTGCGGCTTCTTCTTGGCGGGCTTGGCATTCCGCGTCCCGCCCTTGGAGGCGGTCTTTCTCTTCTTATCCTTTATGGCGAAGCTGGCATTTTTGAACCTCTTGGATGAGCCAAGGTACTCCTGCACGTTTTCCTTTTTCACATTAATTTGGTAGTTACTCACGTCGTTGGATTGGCTGTGCTGATTGACTTCACTTATTTGAAGCATGTTCGTGTTGATGAGCATGAGGGTGGTGAGAAAGTTCCTGCACACTTGGTAGGGCTCCCTATCTTTGATGAGGTTGCAGAGGGGGGTTTTCGCTCCGCTGTTGAGGGTGTGGTGGATGATGTTTTTCTTGTACTGGTCTACATCATATTTGGGGTGGCTCCTCAGGAGCTGCAGCTTCTCTTCGAGGAAGGCGTTCCACTTGTTGACCCTGCGGGGGGAGTAGGTGGATGGTTTGAAGCGGCATGGCTAGCGTGGCAAGGCTAACGTGACTATCGCAGAGGGGTGCAAATGTGGCCACACCGCGCACACTGGGGTGGCGGAACAAAGACCCACCGGTCGTGAATGTCCTCGTCGAAGGAGGCGAAAAACGCGTCGGAGGAGTCCTTCTTCTCGAAGACGTCCAGCGGAATGTCATCCATCATGCCGCCCATCATGCCGCCCATCATGCCACCCACCATGTCACCATTTAATGATCTCACATCCAGGAAGTTTTCATCTGTTAAGTTGCCCTCCCCCTCGGCGGCTGCGTTTCCCTCGTTCTGCTCATCCGCGTACTCCTCGTCCTGCAGAATGTCAAAGTCGTAATTGTTCTGCTCGTCAAACAAATTTAGGGAGAAGTATTTCTCGACGTTTTTTTTTTTCTTCAGCTCTTTTATTAAGTTGTAGATGAGGGGCTCCAGGTGGTAGTAGCGAAAGTTGAGCCCCAGCTTTTGCACGTAGATGTCTGGGATTTTTATTTGTTCAAACAGCTTCTGGTCGGTGGAGCGGCCCGGGGGGGGTGGAGCGGGTGTAGCGGGTGGAGAAGTGTGTGAAGCAGCGCCTCCCACTGGCGAGTCCGCCCCAGCCGCGTTGCCACTTTGCCCCCCCTGGGAAGTCTCCCCACTCGGGAGGCACGAAAGGTATCTCCTCCGCGCATTCCTGGTGATGATGTCTATAATTTGGCTGGGCTGCATGTAGGTGAAGAAATCCTGCGCACGTTTGATATTCTGGCAGTTGAGCATGTAGTAGTGCGGTAACTTCCTTTTTATGTCATTCTTTTCTATTGTGGAAGTGCCCACCCTGTCCTTGTCCATGTGGGCATTCTCATCCAGAACGTACAGGTACTTCTTCTGCTCCTTAAACCTGCTTAGCAGATACTTCTTGCTCTTGATAATGCCTAGGGCGAGGTCATAATGGGAGAAGTCACTCTTGAAGAGGAAGACGTCTGAGCATAAATCGTCACTCAGGATGTCATTAAAATGGTAAGTTCTGTAGATGTCTCCCACCGTCTTTTCCCTCTCAATGTACTTGGTCAGATTGGCAGGAGACAAATAGGTGGAATGTCTGGAGCAAGAGAAATCGTATTTTTCGAAGAGCATGGAGCTGTTTTGGTTTAAAATGGACATGTCGTATTCGTCATTTATAAAAACGTTATAATCGTTGATGTCTAGGAGAAGAATTCCGTCGTTTTCGAGGTACATTTTGTCAAAGTTTAGCGGTTTTAGGGAATTCTGTTCGAGCACTTCCTCTGCTTCCTCGGTCAGGCGGTCATTTTCCCCCTTCCTCCACGCGGGGGACGACGCGATGGAATCGGTTTCCCCGTTCGCCTCCCTCGCAGCTTCTTCGCTTTCCTTTGACAGGTTGGAATGACCCCTGCGATCGTCAGTGCCACTTCCATTGTCGCTGCGGCGGGGGGTGTCCAAGTCGGCGCTCAAGTCGATGCCCAGCTCGCTATCCACCTCCGCGGCGCCCTCCTTCTTCTTCACATTCTCCGAAAAGAGAAACGTGGGCAGCGGAATCGTCTTGACGAGCAGGTCCTCCTCCATGCACGGCTCGCTCTCCCCGGGGCAGCTCTTTAAGTTCTTTACTTCGTTAATGAACAGGTACTCCTCCTCGTCGGACATGACCATGTGCTTCTTCCCCGCATTGCTGTGTTTGTTCTCTCTGTAAATATTGTAGAGCGTGTTGTGGGCCAAATTGTGCAAGTGCTCGATTTTCAGGCCGAAGATTTTGACGCAGTTTTCCACGAAAATGGCCGCTGAGGTGAAGCTGTTCGCCACGTCTTGTTCCCGCTCTCGTTCACCCTCCTTCTCCCGCTCTCTGTCACTCTCCCGCTCCTTCTCCCCTTCGTGCGCTCCCCCCTCGAGCTCCTCCAGTACGTTCCTATCCAGGCAGTTGAGGAACTCCTGGATGGTGCTCGCCAGGTCAAAGTTGATCGACTCGCTCGTGTTGTTGCACTTTTGCAGATTCTGGATGAGGGCGGTCAGCTCGTCGGGCGTCGACATGGTGCGCGGTGAAGGGGGCAAGCGAAGGGGGGCGGCGAAATGGAGCGGCGAAATGGGGCGACGAAATGGAGCGGTGA
The DNA here is from genome assembly GCF_000002415.2 of Plasmodium vivax. Lineage (NCBI taxonomy): Eukaryota > Apicomplexa > Aconoidasida > Haemosporida > Plasmodiidae > Plasmodium > Plasmodium vivax. The sequence continues at coordinate 726,208 of NC_009909.1, forward strand.
AGAGGGTCGACTCTCCCACGGGGCACTTCCGGGCTTAGGACCCCCCTAGCCGCACGAACAAGTGCGAAGACAAGCCAGTTTACGCAACTACAGGGTGCACGCGGACGGGAGCCCGATGGGGCGCGCATCAATTCGGAAGAGGAACCCCCAACTTGTGGAGAGAAACAGGCTCGCCGTGGGTGGGCGGCACATAAAAGCCATGCGTGCGAAGGGCTGACTGTGCAGGAATGCCTCGCGAGGCAGCTAGAGGACAAGGAAAGATAAATATCCCCGGCATCGCAATGGGGAGTGCGTCGTGAACGTCTACATGTGTGTGCGGGGAACAGAAGCGGATGGCGCGTTTGCCACAGTTTGCTTTTATAAGCGGCGAAAACGAGAGCCAATTTGCGGAGAAGGACGCACCTATGTGGGCACTTTTACACCGAGGGGGGGGACATGCGATAGGTGCGCCGCGCGCGCCACGAACATTACACAAAAAAAAAAAACGAAAAAAAGGGGCCAAAGGGGGGATGCGCGGGGGGAAAATAACCCCCAAAAGTGGCGATCACTACACAGATTACACATCGCACACGCGCCTGCTGAGCGAGACCCCCTCGTCAGGCCTTCCCCCCGTCAGGCCTTTGCCCCGTGGTAATTCACGATGAGCGTTTTCTTTATCAACTTGTGAAGGGAATACTTGTCCAAGACATTTTGAAATTGCTCCAAGTCTTTGATGCTGCCCTGCCTGTACTGACTTAGCACTAAGGAGTGGTTGGTCTGGCACTTCAGCTTTATAAGTTTTCTGAACATGTTAATATTTTCTACATTGTTAAGGAAAAGTGCATGCAGTTTTGGGGGAAGGTTATGTAGGTTCTGCAGTATATTGTCAATGGAGTGAAATTGTTTGAGCAAATGTTTGCTGGTCTTATCTCCTATGTTTGGGATGCCTGCAATTCCATCCGTTTTGTCTCCAGCCATGATGAGGTAGTCACTGTACTGAGCAGGCAATAAGTTATGCTCCTGGACGAACGTACTAGCGTCGACTAGGCGGTACTTCCTATTAGGTTGGCATATGGCTATGTGCATGTTGTTGTGAGCATCGTCGTTGTATTCGAGGAGTTGCAGGAGGTCTTTATCACTCGAGACGACGATCACTCTGAAATGGTTCTTCGTAATTGTTTCGCCTCCATTTGGGGGGAAATACTCGGGAGAGCTTCTTTCCCTAAGGGTGTTACTAATACTGTCTACCATACCAGCGATGTAGTTGTCACTCTCCACATCGGTGGAGCTAACCGTTTTGATTCCAATCAAATCGCAGAAGTCGCTCACAAGCTTCAGTTGCTCGTATAATTCTTCCGGGTTTTTCTTCCTCATAATTTTATACTTGGCGTAGATTTTCTTCTTCCCATCGTTGGACGTCTTAGAGTCGAAAACGATCACCACGTAGGAGGGGCAAAACAATTTATACAATTTGTTTAACGATTGGATGAACCCGTAGATGGTGCTCAGATTTATTTCGCTTTCATTCTTCAAGTGAGGCATTCCGAAAAAATTTTTAAATAAAATGGAAGACCCGTCTACAATTAAGAAGGTTTCCCAGTCATTTGGGGAGTTCCTTTCTGTTTCTGTCTCCTTCCCATTTGCTTTTTTTTTTCTTCCGGCGCTCAGTTTGACGCATCTGTAACTGGGCAGGTTCCTTTTGCGCTTCGCCCCCTTTGTGTGCTGGGCGACGTTCCAGATGTACAGTTCTTTTCTGTGTGAATACTTGCGTGTTGAGGGTTTTTTTTTTTCTGCGGGGAAAACCGTTTGGGGCGTCCTCCTCCGTTCCTTCAAGTTTATCCTCACGTGGGCAGCACTGCCACTCCCGTGAACGGCCCACAGGATGCACCATTTCATGGCAAGAATGATGAAGGCCCCAAGTGACCCATTCATTTTGCGCTCCGTGTGGCGATTCCTCCGCATGTCATCATTTCAGTGGGAGTTTTTCTTCCTCTTTTTTGTTCCCTCCCTTGGGTGTATACCATCCTGTTATCACCCTCTGTGTGACTCCACGTTTGGGTGTACTCACTCGGGAGTGTCAATTGGGCTCTGCCGCGTTTTTTTTTTTCTCCTTTTGATGGGCGAAAAATCGCTACACATGTGGGGTGGGTGGAGCGCCTTTCACGTTTGCAGTGCTCGCGGCAGGCGCAATGTCTGCGCGTGGAGAGAATCACCGCCGTTGGATGGCGAAGTGAAGCGAAGCGGTTGGTGGGCTTGTGAGGACACCTCCGTTGGGGTATGCACATCCTCACTGGGGTGTTGTACTCTTTTTCCCCCTTAAATTAAATCACCCCTTCGTTTCGTTGCTTAAGGAGAAATTAAAAAAAAAAAAAAAAAAAAAAAAAAATGTGGTCCTGTTCACGTTGGCAATTGCGTCACCATTATGGAACGTCATTTTGTTATTCTCTCTTTTTTCATTTTAAAGTACGTACACGCGAATAGGCTGTGTTGAATGTGCTGCCATTTTTTTTTTTTTTTTTTTCCTACTCGTTTGGTCTTCCTCAAGCAAAACAACGAAATGGGAAAAAATGTGTTTATAAAAAAAAAGAAAAAAAAAAAAGATACATTTAAACCGCTTAGAGACTACTACGGGATAAGATAGGATGAATGCATTTCTCAAAAAAGGAACGAACGAGAGAAATAAGGAAAATGCAGATGACTGTCCGCCTGTGTAGATAATAACAACGTAGCAGCCCACTTATCCTTTCAGCGTGTACACACGTGCGCATATGTATGCACAACGCGCATTCACCTGGTGACCTGCCCCCACGTAGGGAGCACACGGGCGTGAATATTTATGTCAACATGTGGGTGTACATTGTTCTGCTATATGTATGTGCAAATATATTTCGTTTTTCTCTTCCCCTAGCTATTTGAGGGGACATCCCCTCACCTTTTTCTATTTTGTGCGTTTTTATAACTCTTTTTTTGAAGCCACCAATTGTTAATTATCTGTGGCGTTGTCTTTCATTCCTTTGTGGGGTCGTCCCTCCTTTGCGGGGTTGTCCCTCCTTTGTGGCGTGACCCCCCTGTGGTTTACGCAAATCGTCCGCAGCGTTACGCGGTTGTATGTACGCATGCAAAACCGCCATTGTGCCACCTGCACGCATGAATGAGACGCGCCCGGGGGGTTGCTCGCACGCCAGGATTTACTCGCCAGGGCTTTTACTTACATGTCAGTGCCTTTACTTGCGCACCGAGGCCTTTACTCACGCGCCAAGGCTTTTGTTTACGCGCCCGTGCCCCCTCCTTTTTAACGCGCGCCTCAATTTTGAATTGTCATTTTAAAGTATTTCATGTCACTAGAATATTTTTGTGAAATTATTTTTTTGTCCTACTTCATTTGTGCCCCCGTGGGAATGTTGCTTGGGGTACGTGGAGGCGCCCATTCGTTTGTTCGTTTGTTCGTTTGTTCGTTTGTTCGTTTTTGCGTCGCAGCTTCGTAGCTTCGTAGCGTCGTAGCCTCTGCACCTCTTCGCTTCTTCACCTCTTCGCGCCTGAATTGTTTCCGGATAGACAAACATAACACTCTCAAGGATACTCTTCAGTTTGTGCAACCTCCCCCCCAGTCATCCCAAGACCACGTGGTCGCAGCTGCGAAGATCATCACGCACATCACGCGCATACACATGGGGAGCCCACCCCCAGCGAGGCATCCTTCGAACGAGTGGCGCATCGTATAGCCGCTCCCACACAGGGTAGTCTACCTCTGTCGTGCTACTCCCCTTTTTCTTGTCACCCCGCCTGGGCACGCACGTTTCCCTTTTTTCTTCCCTTTTTTAACCCTTTAACACCTCACTCTTTTCGCAAATGCTGGAATATATGAAAGAACGGAAGAAGTATGGAAATAACATCCCGAGGAGTCTATCGTCGAAGATAAATAAAAGCAAAGTGATTCAGAAGAACATCTGTTGTAATTACAAGACCATACAAGTGATTGATATATATGATAACATGCCGGTTAACAGTTTGGGGATTGAGCGTTCTCCCATTAAGGAAATCGTTTTGGCGAACGATGTCATCGTGGTTTTGTTAATTTCTGGGATTTCTAGGGCCTACGACGTGGTGAATGGGAAGTTCCTGTGCGAAATAAATCCGAGCAACTATTCGGTGGTCCATACGATTGTGCACAACTCCTATAACAACACCTTGATCGTGGCGTACGCGTCTTTCCCGGCCCACCTGCAGTGCAAAGTGATCGATTGCTGCGTAAGGCGGAGAGAAAAGCGGCGAGCATAGCGAGGAGCAAAGCGAGGGGCAAAGCGGCTTGCCCGTAGGATGGCACGTCACCATATTAGATTGATTTGCGGCAAGTTGGGTAGTACACGCCGATTTTTAGCACACGCCAATTGTGGTGTTTTTCCTTTTCCCCACAGGACTTGAAGATAGGAAAAACGGACTCGTCCAAACTTGGCACCCTGTTCGGTAACCCCCGCTTCGCGACCGTGGAGGGAGGCAACATTGGGAGGGAACACATCGCGGGGTGCACTATACATGGGTGCATTATACATGGGTATATTCCCCCGGACTTCCTCCGTTTAAGCATTTTTTTCCCCCTCTTTACAGAAAAGGTCATCCTGAGCCACCCCGCCTTCTTTGAATTCTGCGGTACGAAAATGGGAAGAGGGGATCCCTATGAGTCCCCGTTTTTCCATACCCCTGTGGGGAGTGTATTCACGGATGGATGAGAGAGCAGAAACGATTGCCACGCATTTATATGTGTGCCTTTTCTACCTACGAAAACGCGGGGTTCATCGTTCTTATCGACGCCTTTTTCCTCCCTTCCAACCCGAAGAGACAAACGGACGAATAGGAGCTGCCAACCTAAACACCAACTCGTACACCTTTTGGGACATGCGGACATATGAGCAGGTGTTTGAAATCGAAGAAGAATTTCAGGAGATCAGGTGGGGGAGAGCTCTCTCCATGGGATTCTCTGCATATAGGCAGGCGGGATGAAATAGGAGCAGATGTGTGCATTCCCCAAGGAGAAAAAGAAAGAAAAAAAAAAAAAAAAAAAAAGAAAGAAGAACCTACCAGCACATACGTATAACTCAACTGTTGTATGTGCTTCCCCCTGTTTAGCATAAAAAAGGAAAACCTCCCCCCCGCCCCTTTTTCTTTGCAGAGTTTCGGACGGATTGGTGGCCATGTTTAAGCAACCCATAAATAACACCATTCCTTTGGCCCTCTTTGACATAGAGAATGGAGAGAGACTTGTATGTCACGATTTTATACCCTTTGGGAAGTGCCCACTTCTCTTCATGTGTGTGTGCTCCGTTGTATGCTCTCAAATTTGGGAAAACTAAAGTGTAAATTTTTTTCCTCCTCTTTTTTGCTTTCCACACCAGGTCGAAACGACCATCTCGATTTTGCCAAGGAAAGAAATGCAGTTCCTGGAGCTGCTCATTTCGAAGCTGTTGGTAATGCGCTCGAGGGGGTGGCGTTTTTTCTGGCCACTACAGTCCCATCTGCAGAAGGTTTCTATTGCCGTTATGAGGACTGCCCCCTGTACATGTGCCTATCGCTTCTTCTTAACTTCTCTCCATTTGGACAAACACGGATGGTTTTTTTTTTTTTTTTTTTTTTTCCCTTTTTAGATAAAGCAGGAGGGGTCCTCGCTACGAATTTACGACTTGTTGAAGAAGACGAGGCAGAAGGTTAAAAACACGTACACGTTTCAGCCCACGGCTTTTGTGTTTTACGATGTAAGGGACTGGGATGAGCGCGTGTGAGGGGTGTGGGGGAGAGGTGTTCACGGAGGGAGGCATGCTGAGCGCAGCGCTGCCTGTTTGTTTACCCCTCCCTGTTGCAGTTTTTTTCCCTTTCCCATAAAGCTACTTTATACGAATTTTCCCCCCCCCTTCGCAATTCCCTTCAGCACCCATCTCCCATAAATGGAAAGGTCTACCACAACCAGGTGAAGTTCATACGGATATTTGCACACGTGGAGATACGCCCATGAATGTGAATATGCACACGTCGGGAGAGTAACTTGCGTTTTAGAATGTTCCAGTCGCGAGTTAGAAGATGGTCAAACGGCTTTGTCCTTAATTTGTGGGCAGATAACCTTCGCAGTGTAGCAGTGCGAAATCATTTTTTTTTTTTTTTTTTTTTTTATCCCCCCCCCAGATAAGCAAAAAGTTCTTTACCATATCGTGGGACTTGATCGAATTTTGGGAGTTAGACGCGAGTGTGCTGAAGAAGATGTATGCCATTCATGTCCCAGGTGGGTTTTGTTCTCCACCCCAGGAAGAGG